>NC_141256.1:3303495-3306595 GCF_054856555.1 Leptonotus elevatus
AAGAGAACAATAAAAGGACTTGAACAAATTCATACATAGCATAAAATTAGAACGATACCATCTTCAATTATGTTGTAAAATACAGTTCCAAACATGCATAAATTTGAATGATTCACATAAAGTTTATTCAATTAAAGTCTGTTCTAGTAAGCTATTGTAAATGTGTTCTACATTTGCACAAAACACATTGCAGCCTTCTTTCACCTGTTGACAGGCAATTGCAAATAGGATCCAGAGTAATTAATATGTATCTCTTGTTTGCACATCAACTATCCTATGGTCTTCCACAAACCTGATTTTTTTATAGTCCCGTGCCGCCACAAACAATAAATGACAACAATACGGTTATTTTCCATCCTCTGCCCAAAAATTGATGAACGTCAGCTACAAGGTACTGCACCCTTTTGATAGAGTAGCATCTGTTGACTTACTATGTCCTTCAGGGCCTGGCTAACAGTTTGATTGGCGTTCCCCCCTTTCATGATCATGGCATTCTTTCCACCCTCTGCCAGTTTGGGGGCTCTACTCTCCAAGAAGCGCTTGGAGCGCTTGGTCTTTGGTTTTCTGAGGACAGAACCACAGTACAGAATTACAAAATAATTTCTGACATTTGTTTGCAGAAAGCCTTCACATTCAATGAAGCCACAAGACCTTTTTTAAAGGCCTCCTCGGTCGAAATTAAGGCATTGATTCACTAAATGTGACCACAAGGGACATATTACAGGTATACTTTTAAGAAATCTTATGCTTGTTATTTTTGAAACAAGTAGAATTAATTTCACAGTGATAAATGGATATTTTCAAAATCTAGCCTCATCACTGGTTTGACATATTTGAAGGTCAGGGGTGCTCAAGTTCGGTCCTCAAGAGCTCCTATCCATGTTCCCTCCTTCAGCATAGCTGAATCTAATGATCAGCTAATCAGCAAGCTTTGCAGAAGCCTGATAACGATCCTGATCATGAATCAGGTGTGTTAGTGGAGAGAAACATGGAAAACAGGCGGATAGAGGCTCCCGAGGACTGAACTTGAGCGCCCCTGTTGTAGGCAGTGTGGCATTTTGAGACATTCTACGACTGATTTAAGGATCAAGTGTCATTTAAAAAGGCATATTCTGTTTCAATGTAATCACTTATGTGACACGAATGTGAACGTTGTTATATAATAAACGTAAAACACTGTATTGCCATTAACGCAGTGGTTGTTTTGCCGTGATTCTGCACCGATAAATGTGTACAAGGTTCTCATATATATATATAAATATTTATTTATATATAAATAAAATAATATATATATATATATATATATATATATATTTTATATATATATATATATATATAAATATATATATATATAAAATATAAAATATAATATATATATATATATATATATATAAAATATAATATATATATATATATATATATATATAAAATATAATATATAATATATATATATATATATAATATATATATATATATATATATATATAAAATATATAAAATATATATATATATATAAAATATATATATATAAAATATATATATATATATAAATATATATATATATATAAATATAAAATATATATATATATAAATATAAAATATATATATATATAAATATAAATATATATAATATAAAAATATATAAATATAAATATATAAATATAAAATATATATATATATATATAATATAAAATATATATATATATATATATATATATAAAATATATATATAAAATATATATATATATATATAAATATATATATATATATATATAAAATATATATATATTATATATATAAAATATATATATATATATATATAAAATATATATATATATATATATATAAAATATATATATATATATATAAAATATATATATATATATATATATATAAAATATATATATATATATATATATATAAAATATATATATATATATATATAAAATATATATATATATATATATAAAATATATATATATATATATATAAAATATATATATATATATATATATATATATATAAAATATATATATATATATATATAAAATATATATATATATATATAAAATATATATATATATATATATATATAAAATATATATATATATAAAATATATATATATATATATATAAAATATATATAAAATATATATATATAAAATATATATATATATATATATATATATAAAATATATATATATATAAAATATATATAAAATATATATATATATAAAATATATATAAAATATATATATATATAAAATATATATAAAATATATATAATATATATATAAAATATATATAATATATATAAAATATATATAATATATATATAAAATATATATAATATATATAAAATATATATATATATTATATATATATATATATATATATATATATATATATATAATATATATATATATAAAATATATAATATATATATATATAAAATATATAATATATATATATATAAAATATATAATATATATATATATAAAATATATAATATATATATATATAAAATATATAATATATATATATATAAAATATATAATATATATATATATATGAAAATATATAATATATATATATAAAATATATAATATATATATATAAAATATATAATATATATATATAAAATATATATATAAAATATATAAAATTATATATATATAAAATATATATATATATAAAATATATATATATAAAATATATATATATATATAAATATAAAATATATATATATATAAATATAAAATATATATATATATATATATAAAATATATATATATATAAAATATATATATATATAAAATATATATATATATAAAATATATATATATATAAAATATATATATATATATATATAAAATATATATATATATATATATATAAAATATATATATATATAAAATATATATATATATATATAAAATATATATATATATATATATAAAATATATATATATATATATATAAATATATATATATATATATATATATATATATATATATATATAAAATATATATATATATATATATATATATATAAAATATATATATATATATATATATAAAATATATATATATATATTAT
>NC_141256.1:3311615-3361615 GCF_054856555.1 Leptonotus elevatus
CATTAAAGGTGTCGCCCTTGAATGGTTCTGGACGTACTTAAAGGATAGGAGCTTTTGTGTAAAAATTGACAATTTTGTGTTTCCATAAATAAATTAACCTATAAGCAGCAAAAGTTTATAGTTGTAGTGGCGTACATAATCAAATTAATATAGTCACGGTCTTTGCATTACTAATAGTGCGCTGACTTTTAAGGACTACCTTGAAACGTGACTATAAAAGCTGTACATTTTTTAAACATACTAAGTTCCTCTTCCACATGGGGTTCCACGGGGGTCAATTCTTGGCCCTCTTTTATTTATTTATTGGTTCTGTTTTTAGAAAACATGGTATTTTATTTCATTTTTATACTGATGATTGTCAGATCTAATTTCCCTTGGCCCAGAACAGTACAATACAACAACTCACTGACTGACTAAATTATATTAAATCCTGGCTTCCTTTTTAAATTTTTTAGTTTGAATGAAGAAAAGACTGAAGTGACGTTGTTTGGACCAAGTAGCTCTTCCTCTGCGAGTGTGGACCTTGGTCCACTAGTACCTTATCTCAGGGACTGTGTCACGAATTTGGGTGTCAAGTTTGATTCAGATTTTAAATTTGAGAAACAGAAAAGTTTTTATCAGCTCCGCCAGATAGCCAAGGTGAAACAAATTTGATCAAGGCCGGACTTGGAAAAGTTAATTCATGCTTTTATTACAACTCGTCTTGATTATTGTAATTCTTTGCATGCAGGCATCAGTCAGACTGCTCTTGCCCGCCTGCAGCTCGTACAAAACTCTGCTGCTCGTATGCTTACGCGCCCATAGGCGTGAGCACATTACCCCTATTTTAGCATCACTTCATTGGCTCCCTGTGCACTACCGAATCAATTTTAAGTTTTTGTTATTTGTTTTTAAATGTTTGAATAATCTCACGCCTCCCTATTTATCAGAGCTGCTTCACCCTTACTGCTCAACCCCATCCTTAAGATCAGATGACTAGTTGCTTCTAGCAATTCCTAAAACAAGGCAAAAGCTTAAAGGTGACAGAGCATTCGTGACTGCTGCTCCAAAGCTGTGTAATCAATTACCGCTAAGTGTCAGATAGGCCTTTTTGCTCCTGGTCTTTAAATCACGTCTAAAAGCACACTACTTTTCTCTGGCCTTTAACACATAGTAATTTGTCTGGTATGATATTTAAAAACAGCAAACTGGCATGAATTTGTTTATATTATTTAATTTTATGTGTTATGTGATTTTTAAGTATGTTTTTTTTCTTTTATATATATCATCTTGTCTTATTTTGCTGTTTTTTATGTGTAGCACTTTGTTTCCCCTGTGGATTTAAATGTGCTACACAAATAAAGTTGATTTGATTTTAAATTAAGCCCCCGTATGAAACTTTCCTTGTCTTGACTATTGATGCCAAGTGCAGCTACAATGAGTATGAAAATATATTCCATTAAAACAAAAATAAATAAATATATAAATCACTGCATAGGGCAGCGAAGTAGAAAAATAGTGTGGGAACAAAATTGCTTCACAAGGATGGGTAAGTTTGAAAGTACTTTTTGATTTACGGTTAGTGTAAAACAAACGACATCTGATTTACTTTATTTCATGGAAGCAGTTCAAAATTGTATGTACATTCACCGGGAACCAACCAATTTGACACACTCCCGGTAGAAATGGCGCATAGCCCTTGAACACTCATGGTATCCACCAGGTGGCAGCATGCGCCTATGAATGTGCCACGTGACTCAGCGGGAGCGAAAGAATGCTTGCTTTGGCTAAGCTCAAAGTTCATGTAACTATACCAATGAGTATTTCTTTAATTAGTATGTTTAAAAAATTTACAGCTTTTATAGTCACGTTTCAAGGTAGTCCTTAAAAGTCAGCGCACTATTAGTAATGCAAAGACCGTGACTATATTAATTTGATTATGTACGCCATTACAACTATAAACTTTTGCTGCTTATAGGTTAATTTATTTATGGAAAACAACCTTTGTTTTGTTGATTCGAGTGTAGTTTCATCTGCCATTTTATAGAAAAAATGCTAACGCTTATAGAAGCTAGTAACTGTATTGTAAGAAAAAAACAATGGAGAGAAGAGTAATTTTATTTTAGCATTAAGCTCATAACACAGATTTTAGCACATCTTGACTATCCAAATAGCAAGAGAATTAGAACAGCAAAGTTTCTCTATCGATCCTGACACATTCTGTAACAGCACTCACACTCCACAAGCGGAGGCTTTTCAAGAACTTTCCTTGGAGTTTTTAACTGGAAGATTCACAAAGGTAAGTCCAAGGTTCTAGTGTGTTTAGGTGTCACATGTGTGGAATCACTGTGACTTTGAACAAACTGCCTCAAACCTAGTGAGACAAACACTGGCAGAAAAAAAGGAAATTGGTCCTCAGCAAAGAAACAAGGGAGTTACTGGTAGCCAAAAACAAAAACAAATGCAATGATCCACTGTATTTACTCAAAGTGAACATTTAACAGTGCTGGTTTGCATGTGGTATACACCTCATGGGGCTGAGGAGAAGGGCTGCCAGGCTGAGGTGGTCAAGTAGTGCAGACGTTGGTCCTCGAGGAAATTATGAAACCACTCTAAAAGGCCATGTTAGACAAACTATTCCAAGTGCCAGATCTTTCATGGTAGCGTCTCCTCTTCTTTCTCAGTAAGGCTCTGCAGTAGGTGGTGAGAAAGAGCTCAAGCTAAAGGAAGACTTGGATGAGAAGCGAGCCGCTTTAAATATGGTTCAGCTGGCAAAACGAGGGCAAACACAGACGAGGCTACATGACACCGCACTAGTTACATGTACCACTGCACCATCCGAGAACGCAAAAGTTTAATAATAAAAAAAAAGGGGGCATTAATGCAAACAGAGAATAGTGAGGAAGCCCAATTTACAGCAAAAAAAATTATGTCTGGGCACCAGTAATGACATAAAACGGCAGATGGTGCAGTGGTTGGATGTGGAATGATCCAGGATGACCCTGGCATGCTCAGACTGATGGGCCTCGATTGTACGCTTACACATTTTTGTATGGGGCGGAAAGAGACAGAGGGGATGGATATTGTCAAGAGGGAAAATGCTTTGCTAGGCAAGCAGAAACTTTCTGATTCATTATGCCCTCGCCAGCTCACCTCCCGTCTAATTCTAGGGCCAATTGACTGGTCTGGCTGGCCGGCAAAAGGAGACCTGATGGGAGCGGGACAATAGACAGTCGGCAGAGGGCATTGTGAGCTTTGCGCGGCAAAGTGGGGGCGGCGTCACTATGTGCACGCCTGAAGTCATACATTCAGCACTCAAAAGTGGACCAGGCTTTTCTCTAGAGACGTGTACATTCGAAAGATGAATCGGACGAGATGGCGTCAGCGTACTTTGCATGGCCTGGAATACATTCCTTTTCCATGTGAATGTGAAACGATGAATATGACGGGAAGCTAGAGGGTTCCTATAGATACAGCATGGTGTAAAAAAAAAAGAAGAAGAAAAAAAGTGGGGTGTTGTAAAGTGCGCCACTGGAAGGTCTTGAATTATTCAGATTCTCTTCACTGGCCATTAGTTTAAAGCTCTTTTAAAGAGGATTAGGGCCAGTGAAGAGCGGGGAGAAAAAAAAAAGGTTGGCAGTATTCTCACTTTATTCTCAGAAATATGATTTATCATTTTAATCTCAGAATTCTGACTTTCTGACCCCCCCCCCCCCCCTCCAATTCATAGCTCTACGTCACAATAAATCAGATTTAAAAGTGAAAATTCTGACTTTAATCTCAGAATTCCGATTTAAAAGTGAGAATTCTGAGAATAAAGTCCGAATTCTGACTTTGACATAGAGCTAAGAATTGAAGGGGTGGGGGTGAGGGGTATTCAGGAAGTCAGAATTCTGAGAATAAAGTCAGAATTCCCACTTTTAAATCGGAATTCTGAGATTAAAGTCAGAATTCTCACTTAAAAGTCAGAATTGTGAGAATAGTAGTTCCATAGTTTTAAAACGTCGAGATTGAAGTAAAATGCCAGGCATGAAAGTATGCAATTTTAGATGGCGACTGAAAAGAGTCAAGGCTTATCACAACTTTCACATTCAGAGACAAAAGGCCAGCTTTCATTTTCATACCATGGGTAAAAAAATGACTAAAGTGCACTCCTTTATGAATGATCCTCGCCAATGGTCGCATAACATAGAAAATTGTGGGTTGTATGCATGACTGCATTCAGAAAGACTAATCTGAGCATGTCAGGGGTGTGGACTTAGTGCGGCCGGAAGCCCTGTCTGTGTGGGATGAGGGAGGAGACATGCAGGTAGGGGCCTTTGGACTGGTCACAGGTGGAAAGCCTCAAATGGAGCGTGTTTAATTCCTCTACATGCACTTCAAGATCACAGTAAGTGTGCGCTAGCATATCGAAACAGAGAAAAGAGCTTTCATGCAAGAGGTCCAAGTCACAGATACAACAATGCAAATAACTCAAACTGGAGGTTAAACTGGTCTTGTCGTCCTTGCCGCCGGGGGGTTCATGACAGCAGACGAGGGCG
This sequence comes from Leptonotus elevatus, assembly GCF_054856555.1. Taxonomy (NCBI): domain Eukaryota; kingdom Metazoa; phylum Chordata; class Actinopteri; order Syngnathiformes; family Syngnathidae; genus Leptonotus; species Leptonotus elevatus. The sequence goes on from NC_141256.1 coordinate 3,316,136, forward strand.
GGAGGGGCAAGGGAGGAGGACGACAAGCTTTCTACTGGAAGGTGGCCACCAGGATGGAACCCCAAGCGGCCACCTTTTTTACGCCTCTTCTTCTTCATCTCCCACCCTCAACTCTTCTGATTCTTCTGGCAGTTCTTAGAGTAGCTTGTGAACACAAAATTGTAATCGTTGAATTGAGCCAGCTGGCGGTCGAGACGCTTAAACCCGTCTAGTTTTTGGGTAGAAGAGAAGACACTGCGACATTTGGAGCTCTGCAGTAAAAGGACAGGGTTCAAGTTAGACTGAGTAGAAAACATTTGGCTAAAGCCATGGTGCAGAGGTGTCCAAACTTTTTCCTTTGAGGGACACACACAGAAACATCAAAGGATTCAAATATGGGGCCAAAAGTATTTACAAATGCATATTTCAATTCACAAATATGTAAAAAGAATTTGTATCCGTAACCAGTCACAAATGCGTAACGAGAATCTACAAATGTGTAAAGTCACTAATGCGAAACGCGAATCTGCAAATATGTAACTGAGTCACAAATGTGACATAAATCTGCAAATGCATACACTGATTTGTATACGTAAACGCATAGTTAAATGCGTATATATTTCTAACACCGGGCGTCTTGATGGCTGTATTCTTACATATGACTTTTGTCACAGTTCTGCAGTTTGAGACTTCAGTCACACATTTGCAGATTCTTGTTACACATTTGTGACTTTGGTTACGGACACAAATTCCCTTTACATATTTGTGGATTGAAATGCACATTTGCAAAAATAGTTTTGGCACAATAATGGCCCTGTATTCAAGGCCCACAAATGTGCCCTCACGCCCTAATTTGAACACCACTGCAGTGCGTTGAATACATGCCTGATTGACAAACAGCGTTGTCACAAATTTTCCTGGCTTGAACACATCCACCACCTTCCGGACAAGGTCATCGTACGAAGTCTGGGAGAGGTTTGTCTCAAAGCTAACGTAGGAGAAATCTGGCTCTGGGGTGATGTGAATGGTCCAGTAGGTTCCCTGCAGGAGGTAATGAGGATCCAGGTTACAGTAACACAAGACCAGTCAACACAATATTAACGCCAAGCAGCACTCACATCAGTCTTCATTCCGTTCATTGAGTATCCACATGGGTTGAACATTGTGGCATCGATCACAGAACCTGGTATCAGGTCACAAATTCCACTCATCTGGAACAAGGAAAAACAAAAAACAGCGGCAAAATATAACCACATTATTTTGTGAGACATTTTAAATGTGACCAGCATGCAAAAGCTCTATTAAGAGACTTGAGTGTAACATGATGAATGAGCGCCAACACATTGCTTCCGGTATGGAAAGTTTTTTTTTATTTTTATTATTTTGAAAATTATTTTTATAACCAAACTTTCCAATGGAAGCATGGAGAAAAGCATAGTTGTGCAACACAAACTTATTAGCAGTACCATAAGAATACATTGTCACAAGAAGGCATATTTTACCGTTTTTCATGTGATTATTTTACATTTATGACCTACAATTTTTTCCATACAAATATTTAGTGTAATCATGAGTTTTAGTACATTACAAGATTGTGGGTATAGCCCAAAGTGGATTCAGACGCATGTTAAAAAATAAAATAATAATAAAAAAGTCGTAAACAGAGGACCCCCCCCCCCCCCAAGTTAGTTTGCGTATGTAGTGGGTAAACAAATACTAATGTCTTTGCTGACAGATAGCGAAAAGTTCTTCTAACATGTATTCCATAGAAATATGGAATATTACATATAAATTGTATATTTCAGCTTCGTCTTGTAAATGTTAGCTAATGCTAGCTTAATGCTACTACAAAGCAAAGCACTATAGACAGGCTAATTACACTGCTGTGTTTATAGCTTGAACTGAATGAAGCTGAACAATCCCGCTTGGCAATAAATGCGTTCTAGTTTCAAAACTTCTTACACGAGTGACTTCACTTGCAGAAACACCATCTTTCATATAGAACTGGTCCATAATAGCTGGATCAAGGTCACTCATCAGAACTTCCAGTGTCTGATCCGCATACTTGTTCTCCCAGTACTCTGGCAAGTCCAGAGTAAACAGATACCTGGTCAACAACAAATTGTGAGTGAGGATTCTATTCGATAAACTCCATCATAAAGTTGTACCATGTGATTAGCCTAATAGCATAACTGATACTGTTACAAAATCAAGACAAGATAGCAATGTAGCCTACCCAGCTAAAATTTTAGCTCTCATTTCCAGAATTGTTTTTACATGTGGCTTAGTTATCTACGCTATTATGCTAACGATGTGTAAATGATGCGTTCTTACCAGCAGTCAGAGTTCAAACGTCCCATACAGTAGGCTGCACCATCTGGAGGAAGTCAAGACAAGACAAGGAATGTTTTTCTTTTTGTGACCGTATGACGCAAACACCCACAGGACTACATGTTAATAATTAAAAATAATTAATTTAACATGCTCCAGCGTATCTTCATCTGCTGGTCCCAAGTGGATAAAGCCTTGGACGTAAACAGGGAGTTTGTACCTTTGTCATAAATAAACAATTTTAATGGCTTTTTGTTTGTTTGCTTAAAATATTCCTGAGAAACTTTGTGGCAGAACTGGGCATGACAAGGGTGAGAAATATGGTGCACATCTATGGCACGTGCCTGAGAAGCAAGATTGTTGTTGCCGTTGAACTTACAAATAAATAAAATTTTTGGTGACATACTTGGGAAAATCTGGCTGAGAAAGTCTACTTCCTCTTGGAAGTTTCGATGAGGGAACTCTTGATGGGTTGGCTTCATAAAATTCTTGCGGGAGTAGAAGAAATTCTGCGACACAAGGTAACAGTTGGGCATGTGCTTGGTTATCAACAACACTGACCAGTTTCAAATCAGAAAGAAATGAAATGATTTTTAACGAGGGCCATCGCTGAGAGGATGCAGCTCACCTTGATGGCATCGAAACCGCAGTACTCCCTGGCGAGTTCCAGCAGAGGCACCAGTGCTTGCAGTAAGAGGGTGGTTCCACATGTTTTCAAAATGAAACGTCTCTTGGAGACAAACATGCTACTCTCACTGAAAGGAAAAAAAAGACAAGAGGTCCATGTGTGTACGGTACTCGTGTCACTGAATAACAACACACTCTCTTACTAGCTTTAGCTTTAGCTTAGTATCTTTCAGTATTTTGCTTTTGGTCTTGGTTTGATAAGCACATTTAATACCTAAGCACAATTATCACTGGGACAAAGAACCCAGCTCGATATGATGGCTGGACATTCTCATTATATTTATACTTGCACGTAATTGAACAGATGAACCTGGCATACAAGAAGTTAAACTAACTACTCACAAAAAGTTAGGGGTATTTGGCTTTCAGGTGAAATTTCAGGACAAGCCTCAAATGCATTTAAAGTTTGACAGGTGAACTTAATGTGACCTTCTCTAAGCTTGAATGCACGTGTCCAACTGTTAAATGCTTCACTACTTTTTCCACAAGTTGCTGTTCTCTAACGAGGAGGTTAACAGCAAAATTCACAAACGACACTTTGTAGACATGTTTTTGTTACTTGTACTTATTTTATAAGGCTGGGTAAATAACAAACAATCAAAAAACGGTCAATCAATATTAATAGGTTTTCCTTTAGAGTCTGATATTGATTAATAAAACTATGAATCAATTATTTTAATATCTCTTTTTCCCATCGATTCCCAAGTATTTTTTAAAGCCCACATTTTTTTTGTATCTTATGGTTTTCTTGAAATTTACTGTTCATATACAATTTAAAAGTATTTTTTTACATTTATGAAAGACCTCAATTATTGCACTTTTAAGATATGTCGGAATATTTAAAATGTATATTTATTTACAATTATTGAATTTGAAATATGAAAATAATTTAATCTCATCCTTGTTGATGTCAATGTTTGTGTAACACTTATGTGATAACATGTCACTTTCATTAATAAACTAAATCATTTAACAGTTACCTTTTTTTATTTATTTGGAATTTAATGTTTGTGGAGTTTTCATCATGTCCTTGATATTTAAAAAAAACTGATGTTCCATAATTAATCAATATCAGATTGAAGTGAATCAAATCGGGAAACATCGAAATCGAATCCAACTGAACTCTTTATTGAGGAAATTAAAATCAATACCCAGCCCTAGTATTTTAGCCTATATGAGGTTTCACAGTTGCTGTTTAACTTGACTTTAATGTGCTTTTATTTTGTGTGGCTGCTGTAAGCGATATTTCCCCCTCATTAATTCCACAGAAGACAAATGTTTAAGTCACAGTGGAGGTCTGCATTTCAACTTTTTTTGTTAACTTATAACAAAGTTGTTTTGCATTTCATAAGGAAGATAAATCTCGTCACCTGAAAGTGACAGCAAGCAGCGGCAATGTCAAGTGACTTTAAGGTGACCAATCTAATCCCGGAAAGCCTTCTAATCATAGCCAAACGCTGCAGACGTACTGCTCCACATCTCACCTGAGTATATAAGCTTCCTGCTTGTCGGTCTTTGTCACACTTATGATCAAACAGTGCACATTCTCCAAAAGTTTGTCCCACTCAAACCTGAAAAGGAAACAAAAGCATTGGCAAAGTTTCGCAATGGTTTTACATTCCAAGTATTGCAAGATGAGGTATCTTCAACACTATCCTGAGGGGAGTGAAGGAAGGAGTAGGATACTTGCTGAAGAGCAAGGCAAAATTACAAGGTCATACAGATAAGGGTTATTTGAACACTTGCTTAGCTCACCAAAGTAAAGTTGAGCATCAGTGGCTGGGGTAGCCACAAATGTGAACACAAAAGCATGTTTGAACAGAAACACCTTCTACCTTATATCCCATGTTAAGATTTTTAATACCTATGCCCTAACACAAATACTAGCGTGTGGCATTTTTTAGATTTTCACAAATTGCTGCAGAACTAATAAGTTGCGTCATTCCCTGTAGCAGATGTGGATTCACAACAATGCGTGTTACGTCACATTATATTGCTCAACAAGACAAATTTGTGACTCAGCATAGCAAAAGGAGTCACAGTGACCCTTATTTCAAAAACAAGGTTTCAGTATAATCAAGAGGAGAATTGTCATGGATTTCCAATGATGCAGTCCCCTCCAAAAATAATGGAACAGCAAGGCCAATTCATGTTTTTGTTGAATTGTTCTTCGACTGAAATGCTTTTCCAAGGCTTTTACCCCAGCCTCTTTCAGTTCTTGTTTGTTTCTGGTGGGCTCTTCCTTCAGTCTCCTCCTCAGGATGTAAAAGGCATACTCTGTTGGGTTAAGATCTGGTGATTGACTTGGCCAGTCTTAGACCTTCCACTGTTTCCCCCTGATGAAGTTCTTTGTAGGGCCCGACCGATTAATCGACCAGCCGATTAAATCCGCAGATTATAGTGGGGTTTACATCCACCCATTTTTTTCAAAAATGGGCCCCAAATACGCAAAAGTTGAAGTGTATCAGAAAAAGGAAAATGCTAATTTTTGCTATGGAAACATGATTTGGGAATAAATAATGACAAGAACGGATACACAACGCACGTTTTGACCGGATATTATGTCACACGTACATTTGTGGTCACAAAGCAATGGTGGACGATAAAGTAAGGTATGTTTGGGGGGACGATGAAACAGAAATCTTGTTGGAATTAATTACAGAAGCAAATATTAATGGCATTTTAGATGGAAAACAGCAAAGAAACGCTACGGTTTATAAAGAATTACAAAAGCAAACTCATACGATGCCATTGCACGGCGCAGTCGCTTCCTGTTCTGTTACTGGTGGATCACATCTCTATGGTGTATACCGCCACCGACAGCGGTGGCGTCCCCTCTCAATATTCACAAAAGAAGAACAGATGGAAACGGGCATAAATCGCATGTCCGTTTTGAGCATTTTCAGTAAATTCGTTTAAAAGATTCGAAACAATTGGATGGAAACCTAACTTATGGCTCTTCAGGAATCGGCCATTTGTTTACTGATCGGTTTTACCTTCATGTACTCTAACCTCTTAGCACTTGTACACAAGCAGCAACAGTGGTCTCATAATTTATTACACAGAAATTATACCATAATCTTAATTTTGTATCCTTAACAATAAGCAGTGTTAAAGCTATCAATCTAAGAGGCACATTACAATCAGGCATGTTTCTTCCATACGTTTGCTCACTTGAAAAGTGGGTCGGTTCACACAAAGGTACTCTGTGTCCTGAGTTGGAGCTGGAATTCTGAACTTCTGTCATCTTTTGATCAGAAGCCCAAATGTTTTCAATATAAAACAAAAACAAAGTAACTGACCTTGCCGTTAACAATACTTTTGTCGGACAGCACTACTCATTATATCATTATTACTCCTCACAGTACTACCATGGATAGGAATAGGTAGATACAACACACCCTCCTTTCAGCTGTGTGCCTATTACACTAATGAACGCATGGCAAAAGACCAATCAGAAGCCGGTATTAAGAGGTCATGTACTCTAGCATAGCAACAGTTGCTATGTGATTTAACATGATGATTTTTTAAATGGAAAATCAGGTAGATTCCCAGCCTAATATTAGCTCGTACAATTAACGCAGAATTACAAAATGAGTACAAAATAAACAATTGACGTCTTTTTCTGATAACCATAGCTTATATATGATTATTAAAACCAAAACAGAAACTAAGTAAAACTTCAAAACTATCAACACCACCCGTTTCTTTGCCTCAATCTGTGCACACCGACACATGGCATAATAAGAGATTTGAGATACTATGCATTTGCCACCTGTAAAAGGTTAACAATAGAGTGACCAATAGCGTTTTGGAATCTAAAATAATAATGCCTAAAATAAGATGGATAGCATGGCGGTTCATGCTGCATTGTTAGTATTTATATTTTGTAACAAAGACAAACAGCCTCACAGCGTGCTGTTCACCTGATTTTATTTGCCTTTAGTGTAACTTTTTCACAGGATCGTTACACGTTGGATCATTCTATACACTACAATTTTTTTTTGTAGGCCTTGGAGACTGAATTATAAGCCGAAATCTCTCATGTGCAAAAGAAAACAAACCTACATTCATGGTCGCTATACAAAATGACAGCATAGCCTCAGACCAGTGAGACAGCGCCATTGGAGACCAATGTCAACTCCCACTTGAGTGTGAAATGTACACCATAGTCTATTTGTGGTGCTTCGTCGGGATCACATTTCCCCCGGATTGGACTCTCTGAAAGGAGCGCAAATGATGCCAAATACTGCAGTTAACAAGACAAAGCATGCCTTTTTAAAATCTCTGAGCGAATAAACAAGTAAGTCTAATAAGAGAGAAGAACGTGCTTACAAAGATGTAATCATCCCCTCCAAAACTGGTTGATCAAATCAGCAAAAGCGTAATAGACTTTGAGAATATGGGGGTGGGGGTTTTGTGTGTGTGTATTAAGATGAGAGCACTCTCACAACATTTATCAGATGCCCTTGTGGACTTCTTTGGAAGTTGGCTAACATCCAGCCAGCCTGATCCACAGTAGCACAGCAAGCCTTTAATCGGCCCTCTGGCTGTAAATTAACACTGATCCTTATTCATAAGATACTTGATAAAGAACAACCTTTGTGATAGAATGACAGATTGTGAAAAGATTGTACACAGTAAATTTTGTAGCATTATCGTGCATCCCTAGTTTTTTTGTTCCTTTTTTTTTTTTTGAGAGTGTTTAGGTATGTAAATCTGGCGTATTTCCTGCTTCTTCGTACAACATTGTTTTTTGTGCCTGTCTGACGTTTGACACTTTTTGACAACATCTAGGTTGGATTAGCGCAACATGATACTGCAGCTGCATTGGATACATATCTGATTTTATATACACATATTAAAGCGGTCTGGCTTGGACTGGGAAAAACTCTAAAAATGTTACTGCTTAGATTGACATGGGAAAGAAAGAAAATAAATAAATACATTTAATTACATGAATTACTGTATATGTAAATCATAATTAAGAGTAAATACTTGTGTGACAATCAGTAGTAACTGAACATCGTGATGTCATATTTTCACACAAAACAGTGACAGAAAGTCACAATTACACAGAGATTTGTATTAATAATTCTCTTTCATAAATATAAAACAATCATATGAAAAACATCAAGTTCGGCATTACTTAGGTTGCTTCTCTTGTGCCGTGTGATGACTTATTACACATCTACTAGGGGTGTGCAGCTCGCAAATATAAGACATTGATACATGGGGTACGATATGATTCAAGAACAGCGCATTTTCTAGTGGAACGATTAGACTTTGAGTTAGTGAGATTACGATTTGATTTGTTACTTTTTGTTAGCTTTTTGTTAGCTTTTTGTTAGCTTTTGTTATGTTTAGCATTAACATGCAACTCCATGCACCTTAGTCCAAACTATTCAAGTTAATTAAAGTCAAAGAAACAAAAAAATCAGCAACGTCAAAGTTATATCTGATGTGGATCTCTTATAAAATACATTTAAATATGAGTGTGATATGATTCAAGGATGGTAAATTTAAAAATGCAGCAATTTGACTTAGTCCAGTTAAATCAAAACTTATTTTACGATTAAATATGGGCCGATTAAAATCGGTTTACATTACATCTTTTATTACTATATCATTGCAGGTCATTCGCAACCTCAAAATGTCCGATTTTGATTAATCTTGAATCGAGGACCACCTGTTTTATTGTTGGTGGTTTTCCGTCAATGACTTCCTTCATGCTTCTGTTTAGTACTTGGAAGTTACAGTACCACCTACTGCTTTGGCATGTGACAGCCTACAAATGCACCCAATATGCCATCAATGCTATGTTTTAAAAACTGTCTCCACAAAGGCATAAAAACAGCGGATGAAATTGCCAGTGCAAATTTCCTAATGACATCCTTTTTGGTGATCATTTATTTTGCATAGTCAACAGTCATTTTTTTTTGGCAAGTTCAAAAATATGTATGTCTGCTATGCCGCCTATAGTACACACAGGTCTACGTCTGTGGCAAGCAGGTTTCACAAACACCAGCGAGCCAATCGAGTGCACTGGGAGGGGAGGGGAGGAATGCATGGCTGTAAACGTGACTTGGAACATTTTCAGGCTAGTGGTCCGTTGGGGAAGTTAGTCTCTTCCTATAACTTCTGGTGAATAAATACTCTATGGCCCTAACTTGAAGAATACAACGTTTAACCACCTCACGACATTCAAAGTGGCATAAAGACGATTACATGAACCACTGACAGACTCGTAAATGCAATTCGTAATATAAGCGTCATGCGTGGCAGGTTGCTAGCAAAGGAACACGCGGTGGTCGTGGTGACGACCGAGCACATGCTTGACAGCAAAAGTGGATCCATGTAGTTGTACAGTCACGCAGAAAAAAACATGAGCTCTTCCTCAGCGAAACCATAATATAAACACAATGTAAATGGTTTCTCTACTTTACACCATATATAATTCAAATCACGTCCGCGTCCCACACTGGGCCTGTTTAAACGCTTGCGCCCACATACAATTCGCATTTCGACCCTGTAATAGTGACCTTCAGAGTAAAACCCGACAGCAATGCTAATTTATATAATTTTTCAGTGGCAGACGATGTTTTCGCTTTGTAAAGATCAAACCACAAAAAGGACTCGTGCCAAATCCCCCCCTACTAAAAAAATAAATAAGTGTTAGCTATATAGCAGTGACCGTGTTTACCATTTGAATGGGACCTGGTTATTCAACAGAATTGACCGTAAACACATACGCACTTGGTCAATATCCAATTTTGTTAAGTCACCGTACATCTACTAAGCAAATGAATGAGCCAGGAGGGGGTGGCCATTTTTAACTGCGTGAGCTCCGGTGACCGCCTTTGGTATCTCCTCTTTTGGAATGAATGAATGAAGAGCTGTTCGATTTGAATAAATACACAAACATGAAGAAATTATCAGGAATGAAACGAGATTAAAGGCAATCAGGTGGTCAGGGTTACGTCCTAAAGTGTACGGCCACCTGATACAGAAGAAGTTCCACAATGAAACCAACCTTGGGATGGTTCGCAGGTCCCCGGTTCCCTTGGTCTCATCCTGCCGGGAGAACCACAACTCTAACAGCTTCTCGGTCCCTTCGAAGAAATGTGCACTGTTATCTTCCATCATGGGACAACAGACACGCAAAAAAAAAAGAGGAAAAAAAGAATAATAAACGTCGGTTATAACGTTTTGTCTTGATTAATACGTAATCAATCAGATTATAACTTAGTGGTGTACAGTCCGTTAAACAATCCAAATGATGATTTTTCTTGTTACCGTCTTCCCTTTTGCAGAGAATACCGTTAGCGAGTGCTAGCTAATATCGCCGGCCATACTGTGTACAGCCCTGTGTGCTGACTGTGAGGTGGATTTTTATAGACAACAAGGAATACGTCATTATTTTGTATGACCAATGGAATTGCAGGACTCTGGTTGGTAAGATGTGATTGGTCCAAAGGGCTGTCCGTTACAGCAATGGCAGAGTTCTCCTTGACAACACGACGTCACGTGATGACATACTCATTTTTTTTAAACACCACCTTTAATAGCTCATGTTTATACTTCAGAGTGTCCACAAAAACATTCCCTGATTTCAAACAGATGTAACTTAATTGTAAATATTCTTTAACATTAAGTAACCATAGAAGTACGATTTTATACAGTTTTAGCTGGTTTAATATGATGCAATGGTCTAGCTCTGTCCATTCTGCAGCATGTCTGAAGTGATCATGCGTACCACTTCAGTGGCACGCATTTTCAGCTCACCCAGGGTAGCTGGAATTGGTACGTAACTTTACTCTAAGAAACAAGTCATAAGCAATTAGGTCTGGAGATTTTGTAGGCCACTTGCAAAACACCCGATTGTCTTATCCAGAACAACCCATCAATATGGTTCAGCAGATGTTCGAGCATCATCTTGCTGAAAAAGGTAGTCACCACCACCATCATCTAATTGTGGTTGTGGATACAACCATTTGAACATCAAGTAAAGTCAAGTCAACTTTATGTAAATAGCACCTTGTCATTCATGTAAAGAAAAAACTCAAAGTGCTTTACACTTTTAAAAAAATCCTCGAAGAAGAGTCCACAAAGGTTTTAAGGGTCGTAATTTTAAAGATAAAATAAAATATCAAAAGCCTGATTTGATGGATGGTGAAACCCCAAAATGTTTTTAAACTTCTCATTGTATTATTACATATACAAAACATATTATAATAGATTACTAGTTTTGAAATCAGAAGTCAAGAATAATAGTTTTTTCAAATATTGTTCAAGTTACTGTAAAAAAGGGTCTAATATTGCAATAATATTGAAAAATCTCAACGTTAGTATTTAGCCTAATTTGAAATTCTGATATAGATTTTAGCAAGGATTATGGAAGTTGACACACATGGTTTGCTTTCGCTAGCCACATAAAATGATGTGGCGGACCGGATGTGGTCCGCCGACCTTGAGTTTGAGACCTGTGGTTTCTTAACATCATGAAATCATTGTTTTTATGAACACCCTGTATATTTGTAAATGCCAACAAAGCACAGGGATTATTGGAATTTATCTGCCACAGTCACTATCATTCAAATATATATCATCACATTTTTCAATGTGTGCTTTGACTTGAATGTCACCTTGTGATATATTCCACGTTTTAAAATAGCACGTAAAATAAAATAAGGTTTTATATATATATATATAAAACGGTTATATTAACCAATATATTTTAATATTGTTCCATCACCACAGTTTTTAGTAAAAATATGTGTTAAATATGTGTTAATTGGCCAAGGTTCTGTACTATTACTATTGAACAACGGCGTAAGTATACCCTACGTAATGCAAACAACCAATCCCTGGATTCTTAAAAGCGTACAGGAGTACGCAAAGCGGCGAGAAATGCGGGTTGTAGTTTTTAAATGTCTCTTCTCATGTCGTGACGAACAGCTGCGTCTGCTCACCAAAACTCTATTACCCAGCAAGCATTGTGCGCCAATTAGAAACGTCAACGAGCCAGTGAACATTAAGCGGAGCAGACCAAAATCCCAAACAAGGAAATGGTGGGGGAATAAACCGACCCGATTATTTAATTAATGCATGTAATAATTAATATTTTATTTTATTGTAAATTACGACGTATTTATGGGTTAGAATGGATTACGACTTCAAAACAAAGCTGGCCGCCGAGAGAGAGAAAGTAGAAGATCTGTTCGAATATGAAGGTTGCAAAGTGGGTCGAGGCACCTACGGGCACGTTTATAAAGCTAAGCGCAAAGACGGGTAAGATGACCATTGACGTTATTGTTTATATTGATATGGAAGTGACCGCTGGATGCATTTTCTGAAGCAACACTTGCATGTGTTTACGAACGGCGCGTTAGATTTGAATCCCCTCCCAAAGTGATAGCCCGTGTCTGTGTTTTTGTTTTCATGTAACGCGCTCACTCACCAACGGCCCCCCCTCCCTCCTCTTCCCCTTTCCTGCTGGTCTCCTCTCACCTTCAACATAGTCCTGCACAACATAGCAGCGGGTCATCTTATTTTTCATATGTCCCGTGCTACTGTGCTTGCTATTCATCGTATGGGAACGCACATGAGCGGCACGGGTGTCGTCTTCACGTCACGCGATAGCAGCAGTTGAGGCTTCCTTTCGTGGTCAATGCCTCTCTCCCATTCCCAACGCTGCACGATCAAACTTTTTTCACACTCGTAGTTGGATATGAGACTTGGCTTGTTGTCCTTTCACGTTGTCACGCTCAAGCATGTGACAATGCTAGTGCAAGCTTTGTGAAATCAACTGCGTTCTGGGAATGATCACAAACGTACTAATGTACACACAAAATTTAACAGCACATTTGGTGAATATACTTTGCGGTGCAATTTTTGTTACACAGCCATGGCTCATGACAATGTCAAACTTTACTATGTGAAAGTTCATACTTAGACTTGCTTAAATTCGGTCTCTATTTGTTTTACGGATATACAGTGGTACTTTGGAGTTTGAACATAATACGTTCCTGCGAGAAGTGTTCAAAGTCCGAATTGTTCAACCTTGTTCAATTTTTTTCCCCATAGGAAATAATGTAAATGCAATTAACACGTTCCCAAACTCCAAAAACAGAAATTTTCTATTTAAATTTCTATTTATGTTTTTTACATTTACAGTACAGTATTTAAACAATTACCACACTGAAAGTTATTCATAAGAAAAAAGTTGAGTTAAAAAAAGAAAGAAACATCATAAAATAAGAAAAGTATGAGAATAACATCTGAAAGCAATCTTATGAGAGCAAGAGCTTCTCTCTCACTCAGGACCTGCCAAAAACTAATCAGGTTGTTGTGACTTTCTGCTTTCCCCATCAGGTAATATCTGTTAATTCAGAATCATTGTCATTGGCCAAGTACATTCAAAACACACAAGGAATTTATGTCTGGTAATTGGAGCCACTTTTGTACTACAGTAAATAAGCCACTATAACCAAATATGCATTTGGAGAAAAAAAAAATCACATTTTATGTCAAGTATTAATATTTAGTAACATTTAACATTTCCTTAGAACACTTCTTGTAGATGACGAAACAAACCCAACTAAAAATATTTTCAATTTTATCATTATTATTTCTTTAACTTATAAAGTGTAATACGTTCAAAAACAGTGCCAATCGTAATACAGGTTGACATCATAATCACAGATTTGTTCTCATAATTCTGCGTTCTTCGATGAGGTAGTATTATTTATTGTTTAAGTGTGTGCTCCTTTATATAAAAAAGCGACAATTTCAGGTGTTAGTAATATATGAACATAAGTAACATATGAAATGTCATGAGCAGTTAATTTAGTCTTAAAGATGCATGACTGAAAGAGCTTCAGCAAATCTATCATTATCTCCAATGCAAATTAGGCTGGAATAGGTTTGAACCAAGCGCCATGAGGATTTGTTTGATCTGTGTGAGCTGCTCACTGAATGGAGTTGTCATTTGATCTTGTATGTGCTTAATTTACTGTTTAGTCCTGCATATTTGCATCATTTTAAATACACCATTATTTTTGTCATATTTTGTTTCCTTTGGGCCACTGATAGTGTAGCGGTGCATTCGAATGACTTCAATGCAGGCAAGGTGGGTTCAGTTCCCACTCAGTGACGGTGCGAATGGTCGTCCTTCTGTATACGTCCTGTGAGTGACTGGCGACCAGTTCAGGGTGTGGTCCACCTTTCGCCCGAAGTCAGCTGGGATAAGCTTCAGCAGTGCGCAACCCTGACCAGGTTTATCTGTATTGAAAATGGATGTGTTGATGGTTTCATTTGGTAAACCTGTGCTTGTGAAAACAATTATTTCATAAGATTAAAATTACAGGGTAAATGTTTTTTTTTTTTTTACCAAAATGAATCAGAGGTCTTATTTTCAAACTAAATATGAAATTAATATTTTCCCTTATTTCTTTTTTCCCTACAGGATAGACGAGAAGGAATATGCACTGAAACAGATAGAAGGCACTGGAATTTCAATGTCTGCGTGCAGGGAAATTGCTGTAAGTTACATTTTGACTTTTGCTCTGGCAAAAAAACAAAACAACCAAAAACATAATAATATAAAAATTTTGCATGATGTTCATCCATCCATCCATAGTCATGGAACAATGATTAGGTCACCCTTGCTTCTGTAGTTCCTTTCATTATTTTAAATGTCTGATACAACTCATTGTTTGGACAAAAATAATGATGACAACCAAAATAGGTCCTATGTCTAAATTAAGAGCTGATATCTTGCCATTTTCCGTAGCTTTCTTGCTAATAATCAAAATCACTCAAGTTCTTACATCAGTGGCTACACACTTAAAAAAAACAGCCGAGTTGTTTTCCTAACCCACTTGTTGGGTAGCTGTGTGTGTGTTTTTTTTTAGTAAATTGCTGTTACTTTGACCCAAGGTTGGATTTATTATTTTTGACATATCAGATTGGGTTAAATAAACATTGGATTTATCATGTTTTGGCAGCAACTGTGGACCCAAATGCAAGGGAGCAGGGCCCGGAGCCAGAGGTGTTCAAAAGTAATTTCATTTAAAAAAAATGAAAAAGCAAACCAGATAGTAGAAAAAAACTAAAATGCTT
The DNA here is from genome assembly GCF_054856555.1 of Leptonotus elevatus. Lineage (NCBI taxonomy): Eukaryota > Metazoa > Chordata > Actinopteri > Syngnathiformes > Syngnathidae > Leptonotus > Leptonotus elevatus. The sequence goes on from NC_141256.1 coordinate 3,331,256, forward strand.
AATTATCAAAAGTCCTGAAGAACAAAACAAACACTAGGATTTACAGGGCTAGGACCAAGGGAGCAAACAAACACAGGGAACTAAATAATACACATACTAACGAGACGACAAGAGACACCTGGACAAGACACACATATATGGCTGAGGGAGCTGAATGGATGACACATGGGACAAGGATGACAAGCACAGGTGGACACAATAAAACTTGACGAGGCAGACAAAATGACACAAGGGAAACATGACAACTAAAATCTAACCAAAAGCAACTAACATGAATCATGGCAGGATTTGGATGGGCTGAAAAGCTGAAGCTGGCTGGTCATTTTGGACAGTTTTGTGCACTGAAGTTGAAGTGAGTCTTACGAGTTAAAAATGTTGGTGGCAGCCAGATGAGAGGACGCTACCAAGGCAAGATCCTTACACAATATGCTAATTCCCAGGAATTGCCGGTCCCAAGCCGGGATCAAAATGGGTGGGTTCCATCAGGAAGTGCATCTAGTGTGAATACTTTGCCAAACATATCATCACAGGGGAAAGTTGCTTCTTCTTGGAAAATGTTGGCTATGCTTGATAACCCGAAAACTGAAAATGTTCTTTTGGTCCATTTTCTGCTGAAAATTTTCAGTGACTGAATTTTTGGTGAAAACCCCAAATTTTCGGGTTAATTCTTAGTACAATAGAGATTGTGGAGAGCCCTAACGGCTGATGATAAAGACGATACGCTATTTTAGTGTAAAAGCTGAAATAATGATGAGCAAAGACATTTCCAGTTTTCCAGTATTCAACTTGGCAAACAATGAGCATTGGGGGGCCCCAAACAGAATAACTGTAGTTTAATTGTGAATATTTTGGCATAAATTTGGGACATCCATGTTTAAATATTGTCACAGTTTCAAGTTTCAAGTTTCAAGTGGGAGTTTGTAAGGCTGAATTACAGGGCTTGTAAATTGGATATCATTGACATGAGGTGACGTGATGTCAATTGCCAGATAGCTGGATAATTACACAGGGCAAAGAAGCAAGCCCTGTGGGACGAGTAGAACAAGAAAAATGCATCAAGAGAGTGAGTGTAAAAAATCGATTGTGCTTTTGCTTTGAGAAAGTTTGACATCATCCCTGAACATTTGAATCAGATGGGTACAGATTTTAAACCATTGACATTCAAGTTACACAAAAGGGACAGTGATTCAAGTGTTGCTACTACAGATAATATCGTGAAAATTAGGATAAAACCACACAAAAAAGTGCTACGAAAATTTCAAACTAAAGGCTACAGAGTTCTCGTTCTTACGGTGGCGACGTAACCCAAATTTGTGCTTGAATTGAGAAATTAAAACAGATATTGCCTTTGAAAATGCCTCCAATCAATTTTCTTCATATGAGATAACGAGTTTATTGACTAAAACAATAAAATGGAGTCAACAAATTGGCTAGTCAAAGTAATAGTAATAGAAATTAGAAGTTGAGGCAAAAGTGTTTGTGGTGGTGATGATGCGGGTAGAGGGGCTGGCTGAAAGCATGTCAGCGTGACACTGTCAAGTCCATCCAAGTGCTGCAGAGTGAAACATGCCCCCACCCTCCACCCCCGGCATTCCATTAGCTTGTTATGTAACAGTCTATAGTTTCCACTTGTAGGTGTTCACATGGAGTTAGCCTATGTGCAGTGCCAGTGACACTTCGCGCACACATCTTGTAATATTGTGCAAACACACTGTCTGTAACTGAACTCAGAAGGCATTTTTGCATGACCTTTAGAAACACATTAACATTTTAAGTCATCATTCTTTGAATATGAAATATTTGTGAAATCACTGAAACTCACAGTAATTGCTCATGTGATTCTGTATTTATTAGGCCTGCCGCTGACTCACAATCATGTTGTAACCCAACCCCCCCTGAATGATAGATTATAGGAATAAGAGGTGTGCTACAATGCTTTTCTCCAGAAAGTATGACGTTCCTCTAGGGCTGGGCAATAAATCGAATTAATTCGATACATCGTAATTTTAAAAATCGAATCGTTGAAAATTTGCTAAATAAGTGGCAAAAATGCTGGATGAGTGGCTTACAAAACATGTTTACAATAGCTACCAACTACTTAATTGTGGCATTTAAGCACAAACTCTGAATGTTAAGTCTATGTTATAACTGATTTTAAATCAGTATACATTATTGTTATCTGAACATTTTGCACAGGGATTATTTTTGAATAAATGAAACCTTTAAATTAATGTTTGTTGGGTTTATCGTTTAAAATCGTAATCGTCCTGAATGACTGTACAAAATCGAGATTGTATTTTTTGGCCACATCGCCTAGCCCTATGTTCCTCATATTTTTAATGCGGGCATGGAATCTTTTAGCAATACACCGATATGAATCCCAACATATTCTGATAATGACTACAAATATGAGCTATGGGTTTTGTAGTTGTTTACTTTGGGTATTATCGCTCTGTGATATTGACTTTCTTTAAACGTTATTTGCGTCACTCATAGTACTGTGAGTAGCAATTAGCGTTGGTGTTAGTGAATTAAATATTGTTTATCCTTGAGGCTCATTTGCACAGAAGTGGGCAATTTTCCCCTAAATATATGTTACCTCATTTAAATACGCACAAATACACCGGGGCACCATGGCGCATTGTGCTTGTTGGTGACGCATTTGACCATCTGCCCATGCTTTGTGAATTAAAAGCTATGTGTGCACTCCATTTTTACTGGTTAGCATCGCGCAAAATACCTGCAAACCTTTAGTGGATTTGTCCCAACCAAATGTCTTTAAAACTAACACTATCCTTTTTTGACATAGTACGCATAGGCATGCTGAAACACCTAAAACAATTTGTAAGTTGTGTTGAACATTTCCACATGAGCAATGACGCAATCATTCGTTATTTATGGCTTCTATCAAAAACAAACTTGATTTAGAAAGGGGCGGTAGTGTGTGAAGATGCCCAGGGCAAATGGCCGCCGAAAGTTGATTTGCCGACGGGGTGGCGGTGAATCTGAATTTTCGGATTTGAGTGAGAAAGAATCATAGCATATTGTTGTGTAGTGTCATAGGAATGGTTGGAACACGCGATGTATGTACGTATGTGAGGAGTGCACAACGTCGTGTGATGCGAGCGACACCCTGAAATGTTTGCGTGTGTATGGGAATTTTTAGCTGGCTAATGAGCATTATATTAAACTGTTAAACAATCAAAGTCCATCGAGGCAGCGTGTCAACCTCGCCTTTCTCGTTATTTCGCCGTTGGCCACTGACATCACCCTAGCATGAAGGGAGTTTGCAAACTTGGACGCAAACCTTCTAGTTTAGCTTAGCCTAGCAAGCTAGTACGACAGACACATATGGACGACACGGAAGGATTTAAAACTTTGCCAAAAGCGGAAAAAAATACCCTCGGTTCTGCTGTTGGACAGTGTACAGCGAGGAATCCTGTATGTTGAAGTAAGTTATTTGAAACTAAAAAAGAAAACAATGTTGTAGATTGATATGAGTCTTGGTACACTCTGATATGTTTTGAAAAAAAAAGTGACTATGATAAATGCGCTTACTAAAGCGCTTTGGACAACATATGGTGTAAAGCGCTTTATAAGTGCACTCCGTTTTTTAAACTATTTTTCTGCAAAAGTACAATCAGTAACCCATTCAAATTAATTCTGCATTTGCTGGTTAAATGGTAAATTAATATGCAAATGCAGATTTGGGGTGCAGGTCCAGGCACTGATATACAGTATATAATATATACTACTGTACATACTGTATATTCTCATCATCCCACCATTTACTTTTGAGTAAAGTTGTCCACATTTATTAATTTTTTACCTGCCACTGATTTCAGAATGCACTTTGCTTGCATACCCGTTGAACTCCTCTGCCTTTTTTTCTGTTACTGTGTGGATGGAAAGGCCTGTTTAACTTGCTCTTTGTTGGCGCGTGTTAGTAACTTAACTGGCTTCATCACTCGTGTTTCTGCCAAAAAATGCACAAGTGAGTTGCTGAATATGCTGTTAATGCCAAAGGATGAGACATTCATTATGAAAGTGTCAACGACAGAATCACTTGACTTTGATTCACACTTTCAATTCAATTTCCATTAACAGTCTTGCTTGAAGTGGTGAGAGTTGGCATGTTTATTAATTAATTTTTTACATTTAGACCGTTATTACTCCAGGTGCACCTGCAAAGCATGTTTTGTCCATTTTTTTAAATGCAGCTTTGCATGGAGTAAGATAACGTGCGGATTTTCTCACAACAGTGTTTCTCAGCAAATCCCAAAAGACCATGACATATTCTTGCTACACTGTTTATCAACTGAAAAACAATTTGCTTAAAGGTTGAGAATGTTTGAGAGAATAATTACAAAAAGTAACTAATGAAAGTGGCCACAAATGATGATAGCCTTACTTAATATTTAGTTGCACAGCATTTTGAGGCAGTCAAGATATTTTCGTAACTCGCGAAGAGCACCTGTTGACCAATATTTCAGTCCACTCATTGTTTTATTTTTAGCCGTGTGTTTTGGGTCATTATCCTGATCTGCGACTGCAACTGAGACCAAGCTTCCTGATAATGGGCAGCACATTTTGCTGCAGAATGCCTTGATAGTATTGATAGTCCCAAAAGCTTTGTGGCCAACATTGGATGAGTACCGTCAGTTTTGTCAAGACCTGTTTTGTTATTACTCTTTGTTTTGAATAAATTGTTAGATCATTTTCATCAATAGTTAATTGTCAGTAATAGTTTAGGTAGTTCAGTGACCACTGTAGGCTTTTCTTGCTTTAATACAACAGTGCAAATAGTTTTGTCTATCTGTATAAATAAACATAATCAAAACATTCTCACAAAAACAAAGTTATCTTTGTATCTCTGTAATTGATTTGACATAGTGCAACGTAGCACAGCCACTGGCTGCCTACACATGGTAGGAAAACTACAAAGAATTACCGTAGGCTGTCAGGCCTTTGGTCACTGATGGTCACTTAAATAGATGTTGATTTTAGAATACCGAGCGGGCACTTGTCATTTCTCCTGCAGCATTTGGAGCAAACATTGCCGCTTGTTTCACTCTCGTTCTCCGATCGCTCTGTGATCTTAAACACTTGTTTTATTGATCAGTTTTCTTGACTTTCTTGAGTCGCTTGAAATAAAATGTATTATTATTAGGGCTTAATTTAAGTATTTTTGCACTAGGCCGTGAGAGGTCCCACATGCGTCACTGTGATGTTACAACATTCAATGTTTGTTAGTTGTCTAGAAAAGTACAACCTACTTTCTGTTACTATTTTTGGTGTTGAGCTGAGTGTAAATTATGATGTAAAATGGGGACGGTTCTCTACAAATGTATGGCAAAAATCGAATAAAGAAAGAACTGATATTTTTGCATCAGTCATCATTGTCATAGTTTATAAATAGGGAAGGGCGAGTACCGATATCAGGTATGGGGCTCATTTTAGGGTACTCGTGGAGGCTGTCGATACCAGCTACGATACTTACAGTAAGTGAGAAAAAAAATCTGAGTAAGTCCTCCTCAACAGTAGTTGGCGCTATTTCAACATTATATGTTCTGATGGTAAAAGAAAGCTCTGTGTGCCACAGCAAAGAGAGGAGGCAATACTAACAAATTATGTTTTCAGTTCTTCATTCACGTCGTTCACTTCTGACCTTTTTATATTGTCAGATAGATAAATAGTGCTCCATTTTCTGCATCATCTGGCTTACATTTACCTTTGTCTTATGTTTTTTTGAACTTGTGGGAAATTTACCCATCCATTGACAATTTTTTCACCTGCTGTTGTTGGCTCTGTCATAACTGTAAAAATATTTGAACAAAGTGTTTGATTATTTGTAGTTCCTGGTTTGCGTCTTGCCCAACTGAGAATGTGAATGAATGGAACCTCCAATAATGTGTGTTTTTCTGGGTGGTTTTATAAATTTCGATTGGTCAACAGGCTTTAGTTTGTTTTTACACATTCTTGTTGTAATGTAATTTGTTACTTACTGACTTATATTTCCACCACACTTGAAGTTGTAACACGTAAAAGACTGCAAGTCAAAGTGTTTAGTACAACTCTCACTGAAGCATATACTGTCTTTTATATGAATTCATAGTATGCCTTTATTTTAGCGTAAGCCTAAACCAATTGACCAAAACATTTATGTTTAATAAATCGAGTAGTGTCTATTCAAGATCAAGTGAATGAATATATGTTAAAAATCTTTGAATAAATATAAGTCACCTAGATATGGTTTAATTTCATCATATACAATGGTTTTGGTAATACATTCACTTTCTTGTTTGCCGTTTTTTTGCATGTTATTGTTACTGGCAGCGTTTTTCCACAGGTTTTTGCTAAATCGTGAAATCGAATGTTGTCTTCAGGATTATTTAAAGCTGTTGTTCTTATGTTCTGTTACATCCAGATGTTTTTGTGAGTTTTGCACAAGTTTTGCACAAGTGGCAGAATGCTGGATGGGTGGTTTACAAGACATGTTTAGTATAATAGCTACCAACTTAATTGTGGCATTTAAGCACAAACTATGAATGTTAAGTTTATGTTAATAATGATCTAGAATCAGTTTACATTATTGTTGTCTGAACATTTTGCACAGGAATTATTGTTGAATAAATTAAACCTTTAAATAAATGTTTGTTGGGTTTATTAGATAAAAATCGATTAAAATTGTAATCGTCCTGAATGACTGCAAAAATCGAGATTTTATTTTTGGGCCATATCGCCCAGCCCTATTACACAGTAAAGACATTGACGGTTCCAAAACCCAGAATGCACTAGATCAAGAAAATAATGTTATGTCAAATTTTCAACATCAACTGTTGTTTCTAAACGTGCACTTCCCTGTACAAACAGTTGTAAAATGGACAGCTGTAAAGTGTATTTGCAGTTTAGGTGGACTGTGTAAGATCAAACATAACGTTTCCAGGGGTCTAATGAGTCCTGCAGCTATTATTACCTGCTATGTTCTTTAAACGTAGAAGATTTTTGGTAGCTTACAGAGTGTGGCCTTGCGTAGGTTGCAACTGTGCCGTCTTATCTAATTCTGATCTATTATTAAATTGTAATAAATCTGCAGCCTGTAGTCTGTCACTGACACTAAGTGGTCAGCTGAGCCAGTGGCTGCCACTTAAATTCATCCTGGAGGGAAAAGCTTGGCGTTGATGTTGCTCAGCTACAGTGTGGCCAGCAGACATCCGCATGAAAGGGGATTTTTTTGACCTGTTGCCTGCCAACTGCATGTTAGAAATCTCTTCTGTTCTCTCCGGAGTGGGATATTTATGGGTTCTAGTGTTTTTCTAATGACATTTCTACATTATTACTATGAACTGCGTTCATGTTTGTCAGCAAGAACTAGTCTTCTTAGGGACTTGTTTTATGTGGCATATATATGACAAATTAATTGGTTCTTTTTGATAGATGTTGATGATTATTCTTGAAATAAAGATATCAGTGTTGAAAAAAACCTGAACATTTTTTCATGTGTAATCTTCTGCTCAAAAGTGGCCATCTTTTCAGGTCATAGTGTGCTAATCTGTCAATCTGTATGTAGATTGTTTAAAGTTTGTTCTAATCACTCTAAAAATGTATGCTAACTACAGGTTTTTTTTCAGTTTCTTTAAACATATGATACATTGGTTTTAATGAGATCCGACTTTTACTCGGGTTTTCTGTTAGGCACTTTGATTTGCATCTGTTGAACAAAAAAAGTCTGCACTTTATCATTAAATTCACTTTCCTTTGGTGAGCCCCTTTAAAGATTGGCTGGCAGGAATGTGCCTTTGGTGCGAATATTTGGAACTCCTCCAGTGAGTGCTTTTCCTGTGAGCCTTTTTTTTTTCTTTTAAACATGACCTATTTTACTGAAAAGGAGGACTAACAACCCATTTTCTTCTTGACATGTTCCTATTCTCTGTTTCGGGGTGGGTTTGTCATCACATTCTATAATAATAGAGACATAATTTGATTGATTGATTGTTGCTATACAGTATATGCCATTCTGCCCAATGTACACCCTCCACCTGTGTACACATTAAGCAATGGCTGACATTGTCAATACCCAACAGCGCAGACAAGCAAGTTACAGGACGTGCCTGTCCATGGAACACTTTCTCACCGGAGACTAGGGGCCCAGTCTGGGTTACAATTGAGTTATTGTGACTTAGTTGTGATATTCCAGGACTTGGTTCTATTTTTTTGTTTTCACAGTCAAAGTTCCTCAAGCAAGTGACTATGACATAATGCACTATAAATGTCCTGTCTTCACAGCTGGGATACAAGTAAGTGTTTTGTTTATATCAAGGTTTCAGATGCCTTGAGTAAATCAGATGTTCTGTGCTGATTCATAATCATTGCTAAGATGCCCATTTTACAATTGGAGGGTGGGAATCTTTGAATGTCTCACGATTTGATTCGATTCAGATTTTTGGGTGTGCGATTTGATTTAGAATCGATTTTCGATTAAGAAAGATTTTTGATTCAAAATGATTTGACTGGCAATGATTTTTGCTTCAATTTATAGATGTTCAAGGAATTGTAATGATCTACTCCAGTCTGACTCGCTAATGCTAACTAGTGCGCTACTCGCGGCACTTTTATCACTCAAAAGAACGGTTCCACACTGAAAAAAACAAATTTTATTGGATTAACTTGATCATGACTTTTTCCTTCTACTCTCTAATGTGGCTACAACTTAACAGTGTATCAGATTGTGTGGAACCACACTGCCCCTAAGTGGCCAACTCGGGTACAACATGAACAGCGCTCCCAATAAAGGCACACACAAACAAAGGGAAGACAGTACAAAATAATTTAAATAAAATCTATTTTGGGACATTTAAAATCTATTCTGAATCATACTAAATGAGAATCGCGATTCTTATGATAATAGATTTTTTGGTACACCCCTAATAACAGTCAAGCTTTAACTAGCTTGTCCCACTAGCCTTTCTTCTTACTTAGCCACTCCAGCCTATGGCTCTGAAGAACTCTTGCTAGCCGCTCTTGTTAGCTGCTCCAGCTAAATCCGGCTCGCTCTGTCTTTCGTCGTCTTTCGCCGGGGTTCACGCCGGCTGCCAAGTCGTTGTCATTCGCCGAGATGCTCGTTTGCGCACGCAAAATAAGAATTGCTAGTAGGTTTGCGACGTGTGGTCTCTCTGAGCCACCGTAGTGTGCGTGCTTTGAAATCCATAGGCTTGGGCTGTATTCTATGATATAGTGACATCTAGTGGTCAACTATTACACACTGTCACTTAAACAGAGGTGGGCGCGTCAATGAATTTTGAGCGTCCGTCATTCGGAATTTGTCAACAGTTGGGACACCCATCCGTCATTGTTAATCCGACAATATTTCAAGCCGAACCAAATTGTAATCGTCAATCCGTCAACGCTATTTTAACCTGGCTTCCATCATTACTCATTTACAGCTGTTTTCGGACTGACAGTATATTTCATGGTTGCAGTCCGTCAATCGACAGTCCTTCAGGATTATTTTAACCACGCTTCTGTCATGCTAAATTACAATTTGTCACCATTATTGTCTATGATTTTTTTTTGTTATTATTCCTTTCCTCATTCAATGTAGCAATAACAAGAAATTTACAACAGGAGGAAAATATTATCATAACCCAAGCTCTACAACACGACCAGTATATTGACAGAGCCAAAAGAGAGAAGGCTTGGAGAATTGTGTGCAAGGAAGTTAGCAGACATGGCAAGTTTATATTTACTTCTTTCCTGCAGGAGAAAGAGTGGCGCGGCGGCAGTCCCAGGAAAGAAGTGGAAGTACTGTGTGATGCGTCAGCGAAGTGGGCGTCCGTCAGTGTTTTTGTCATTCTTCAGCGAAACAGGCATCCGTCACTTTACGGATTGACGAAATGCCCACCTCTGTACTTTTAACATCCACAATATGCACATTTCCACGAGAGGGTCCAGTTCAGTTTGTTTGCAAATGTAGCATGGAAAAGCAGCATTTGCAATTGAGATTTGTAACGTGCATGTGTAGGGTTACTGGAACGATAGAAAAGCTGATGCCCTGGATTCATGTGAGCGGCTCCATGGATTTTCGCGTTCAGCGTACTTGCGCGGCTGCACTGCTCTTGAGTGACAGCCGCCGACAGACAGCGCGACGGCAGATACATTCAGATCCAATACATAATCACATACAAGCACTCGAGCGGAACCAGGCTCAACGTGACAAATCTTTTCATGTTTATTTAGTCCATCAGTCAACTCATTAGCAAATTATCGATTTAAATTATTACTGTAAAAATTATTAGTGGTTGTCTTAGAGATAGACCGATATGAATTTTTTCAGGGCAGATACGGATGCCAATTAATAGTATTCAAGGCGGATGATAACTGATATTTGAAGCCGATATTCATTCTCAGTCCAAAAAAAAAGTGTGTGTGTGGGGGTAGTTGGCGGGGCGATGCTTATTGGCATCAACACTTTTGAAAATACAATTGCCAATCTTGACTGTCTTAAAGCACGTTTATTGAACAATTTTTCAAACTTTTCGAAATATAGATATATATTTTTTCATTTTAGACAATTGACATCCTTTTAAATTTCTAACAAAAAGTTCAGGGAGCTCCCAAGTTTATTAGTACGTCTTAAAACGTTAATTGTAAACTTAAGCAATTAAATGCCATAGCTCTCTGTAGTTTTCTACAGTAAATATTATTTCCCAAAATCTAAAAATATCTGAAATCTTAAACTTTCACATTTTTTTGTTTTAATGTTGAACAAAAACAAATGGTTCAGAAGGTTCCCAGGGTCAGTAGCCTCTTTTATAAAGTTAAATGAAAATTCCCTGAGCTTGAAACTGTTTTTGATTTACGTTATATCGGCCGTCAGATAAAAAAAAGAAAAAAAAAGGCTGATACGATATTCGCCAAAATGCCCAATATCGATGCTGATAATTGTTGGTCAATCCCTAGTTTGCATATAGTTCCAAGTAGGGTACGTTGGGTATATTGGGTAAAATATGTGCTTTTTGATATTTTTTTAGAAGCTGGTCTATCATTATTTGTGTGCACGCATGGTCTGACGATGTTCTAAATTTGTTCGCAGGATACGTTCAAATTCAAGTACGAAGATATTGATGAATCGCCCATTTCATGCGTACGAGCGTTTTGCGCACAAATTGCTGCGTAAGCACATTAGTGAATGAAGCATTGTTTATACTTTTTAAATGTTAAGGTAAGTTTAGTATAGAAATATAAACTTATTTACTTATCGTATTTGGAATGAGTATGAAATGTGTCTGTCAGGACGACAATTTACATCCACGTTGTAGTCTACATCTCAATATCCTGGACCATGCTTTTTTTCTTTCTTTTTTCTTGCTTGGTGACTTTTGTTGTAATACTTGAAGTGGCATATGAACTTTTCTGTCAGCTTTTTTGTGAGAAGCTTGTGCTCATTTTGAAGCTGAATTTCTAGTTTTTCCTCATGGCAAATACTCTGTTCAGGGCGCGGTAGATTATTGACAGACCCTTCCAAAGACATTGGTAAAACTTTTGAGTCAGACAAGTTTGACATGTCTGTATCAACTCCAATGTCAGAACTGGAGTGGTCTCTTGGGCCAAGATGGATGCCTGCTGCTGCCGGGATGATTGTTTTGATCCCAATAACAAGTTGATGACGTAAGACCACATCTTATGCAACTTTTCTATTCTAGTTCCAACAAAACGTCTGCCAAGTTTGCCAGCTAACCGGATGCGACCATAAAATTAAATTCAGTGGCGCCTTCAGATCCTTTAACCAGATAATCCGTTCCAAAAGATGTTGGCCGTGAAAATCAATTGAAGATTGAGACACTGTGTTATTTCTGCCTGTCAAAATCTTTTCTCAGAAAAGGGTTGAAAGATGCAGCCTTTTCTTGACAAAAGGGGAAAATCAAATCACATGCCTCCGCTATGGCAATACACACAGGTTGCACTCCATTAGAATGTAGCTAATTATTTAAATCCATCCATCTAGCCATTTTCTATCGTAAAGTAAGATGGAGACTATCCCAGCTGACTTTGGGCGAGGCTCAGTCAATCGCAAGTCACATAGAAAATCAGTCATTCATGCTCCATTTACACCTACAATTCTTGTTTGAACTTTTAAGAGTTTATTTCATTCTTTAACTCATTTGCTCCCCAAAACGGATAACTACGTTCTATTTTAAATATTACCACGTTCCCAAAGACGTATTAGTTTTTGTTTTTTATGTTTTTTTCTCCTGCATCTTCTGACATGAAGAGGTCGCTTAAAGCAATGGTAGTTATTACACAAACGGCCAGCAGGTGGCAGCAGAGTATAAGAGATAAACCAGTGCCATGTTGCAACAAGCTCTTTCCCCCACTGTTAGATTTGTGAATAATGATGATATTTGGATGGAAACAGATAGAAATATACGTTTTTTCCTAAATTAAGAAGAGACTCTAATTTGGTCTTTTGGTGGGTTCCATGTTTTTATAGCAATAAAACAGAATCTTCTGTGGACCTTGCAAAATCAGTCAAAATCCAGTAAAACAGCTGGGAGTAAAGAGGGTTGCTTCAGTGAAAATGGCTGGGAGTGGATGAGTTAAAAGAAAATAAACAGTAAATGTGTTTGGAATGTGAATTGTTTACAATTCAAGATGGCGAATTGCGGCTAACCTACAAGCATGAATTTAGCAGAAAACTCCAAGATTTATTTGAATTGAATTTATACAGTATTGTGAGTTTTATCATGATACGTCCCCACAGTATCATGATAATGATTGTCTTGTGAGATTTCTATCGTGATAATATGGTATCGTGATGTTTGGATATTGTTACAACCCTACAGTGCATACATGCAGTTGTTGCTCTAATTTTGAAGGCATTGTCTGTTTTCCTAAGTACTAATAAGAATGCAAATTAATATATTTCCATTTTCAACAGGGACATATCAAGCTCTATTAAAGATAGTTTGTTTCAATAAATGTTTGCTCTGCAAACTCAGTGCAAAGTAATGGCATGCACCTGAAGCAGGCATTTTTCAAGTTTTGTTGCAAAGTCTGTTGTTTTTGCTGCTTTTGTTGTTCTTTTCTAAACATCTCTTGTTGAGACAAGTCCTTCTTTTGCAGAAAATGGGGAAAAGCAAAAGCAAATAACATGAGTTTCCTTGGCTTGCCAAACTATGGTCTTGTGAGGTACCCTGAGGAAATTTGTGATGTACTGGCACGACTTGTGATGTTACTAGATGAAGTGTTTGCCAAAAGAAAAAAATAAGACATGGCCAAAAATGAATCATTTAGAATTGTTTAACTGAGGTCTGAACTGAGGACAACATGCAACTTTTACACACATGGACAAAATGTTAGTACCCCTCTGTTAATGAAAGAAAAACCCACCATGAACACAATAACTTGAATCTTGACAAAAGTAGTAATTCATAAACCTATTGTGAAAATTAACCATAAAGGCTGACAACTAGTCACTGTGCGTGTGTGTTTGGTGACATTGTGTGTACCACACTAAACATGGACCAGAGAGATATTGAAAAGAAAATCATAGCCAAGCAGGTTAAAGGTAAATGCTATGAGACCATCTCAAAGTACTTTGATGTTCCTGTGTCTATACTTGCACATATTCAGAAACTTAAGATCCATGGGACTGTAACTAAATCTCGTTGGATGTGGTCACAGGAGGAACATTGATGACAAATTTAAGAGACAGATAATATGATTGGTAACAAAGGTTTTTATATGTTCACCTGTGTAAAAGCATACAATTGTGGTTGAATTCCAAATTGTACAGCCTCAGTTATTAGAATTTAGAGGGTCTATTTTGCTATAGAATTGTTACAAGTGCTTTCAACTAGGGCCCGACTTTTAATCGGCTGATGATTGCCCTTCAAACATCAGCCAATTTGGCCAAATGGCCGATTATTTTTCCCTTTAAGAGCGTTATCGAAGAAAACCAAAGTTTCCGACGCTGTGAAAGTACCCTGAATGCACCATTTTGTTTACGTAGCATTAGCAACTAGCAAGTCTTTAGCGTATGTTATTCTGGTTATTCTGTTGTCCCTAAGCGTCCTTTAAGCTGTTTAATGACACCGCAGTTGGAGTTAACTGTAAAACTAAACACACGCCAAAATAATAACATCCACTGTATATTTAAATACAAAACATGCTTCGTTTTTAAAACATCGCTAGCCTAGCGCTAATGCTAAAATCGAAGGGAGGATCCCATTCAAATGCTAACAGGATGTTAGCATCAACTTCATGAGTGTTTTTCCTTCAAATAACAAATATTTACACCCAAATGCTGTGGGAACACATACCCACAGGTAAGATAACACTTCTCAAAGGCTCAAATTCTTCCCAATGTGTGAAAAATTAGTTATTTTAATAGAATTTAATCGCAACTTCTGTACTCACTTTAAGTGTGTACAACATGGATGCACGGCACCACACTGCCCAAGAGGCCCCCAAAAATATACTTTATGTATTAAATATATATTTACAGATTAATCTGTAATTTATATTTTTTTCTGCCAAAAATCAGTATTGGCATCGGCCTCAAAAAATGCATATCGGTCGGGCCCTACTTTCAACATTTACTTCTTCTGGGGAAGGCAAGGCAATTTTATTTGTGTAGCACATTTCATAAACAAGACACAACACCCACAAGATCAACAAACAACAGTAAACATTCAGAAGCAAAGCAGAGAAAACAAGTAGCTCACAAAAATTATTAAGAGCATACATTGACAACGTTAAAACACATGACCGAAAACTTTAAAAAACACTTAAGAGAAATTTGTCTAAAATAATTAAAATATTATTTTTAGTATTGTTTTTTTTTTAAGTATTGATAGTATTGTGTTGTTTTCACAGTGGCTTGATTGTCAGACATTTTTCTTTTTGTATTCTCCAGCTGTTGCGAGAATTGAAACATCCAAACGTGATTGCCCTGCAGAAAGTGTTCCTGTCCCACAGTGATAGAAAGGTCTCGCTCCTGTTAGACTATGCCGAACATGACCTTTGGGTGAGTTTTTCTTCTATGTCCATGTTGCATGACCTCTGTCCTGCGGTATTTTCAAAAACAAAAGTCATACAGACTTTAGGCTAGCAAAAACCTGAGAAGTCATTTGGAGGGCTACTTGGACATTACCATCCAAAATAATTCTACAGCAAAGTCTGGTGGATATACTGCATACATACTTTTGTCTGTGTTAATTCTGTGTTTTATCTTCAAAATAATCTGAATTTAAACAAAACCAAAAAAAACAAGATGGCTTCTAGAGAATACCTCAAGTTATAAAATGAAACTCTGACTTGACAACCTCATCGTGATACTTTTTTAAATCATCACTTACTTATCTTTACTCAGCGTGCCGTGCTGCAGCTTTGTGGCGTTGTTTCCTCTTTGCCATCACTGGGATCCTGTGGAGACCACAGCATACAGTATCTGTATATTGTCACCTCCAATTAAGAGCTGTCAAGATTAATTGACAAGTAATCGATTATCAAATTAATTGACAACTATTTTAATAATTAAAAATGGTCCAAATCCTCTGATTTCAGCATATCAACAGTAATTGTTTCACTGATTTCTGTAGTCCTTCATAAAAGAAGACTGATTATCTTCTGTGTTTAATCAAAATAAGACATTTGCAAACATCAGTTTTTACTTTGGAAAACAATGACCAAATCTGAATGACACCAATTACTGGTTAATAAACAGTAATTAGGGGGAAAATGCTTTTGTAATACACTTTAATGCAAAATTTAAATGAATCCGATTAGTCAATTAATCGATTGTATAATCAATAGATTAAAGGGATACTTGACTCATTGAGCCACTTTCAGCAGTAAAAAGTAAATATTTTATCCAGAATTAATTTCATAACTTCATTATTTTTCTTGTACAATTAATATCTTTTTAAAATCTAAATTTTCCACTTGCTGTCGACTGAAGATGGCATCACCTGTGCTGAGGAAACAGGTAACAGCCATGGCTGTTACCTGTTTTCTGGGTTTGGTCAGCAAATTGAAAATGGCTCAATGAGTCAAGTATCCCTTTAATCGATTCTAAAAGTATTTGATAGTGACAACACTAGTCCAATTATAACCATAAATCCAATTTATGGCATTTACTGTCAACACTAAGTAGCTAAGGAACCAATGAAAACATAATGTTATTATGATTCTGTCTATTATTCCTTCTTTCCATTTTTAATTGACCATCAAAAGATCTGAATGCTAGTTTTGTTTTTGTTATTTTTAATCTAACAAAAAAAATCATCAATGATCCAAAATACGCAATGGAAAAACAGGCCATTCGATTTTCATATTTAATTGGTTGGATGACGTGACCATTTCTATCAAAAGTGTAAAAAGTAATCATGAATAAAACACTAATTAAGAATGGATTATTGAAAATCATAAATCAGGCATTGCATTATAATTTTGTGATCCAATAGAATCAATGTATTTTTAAACCCAAACAACAAAACTGGCATGAGGTGGTTAGTGTATGCTCTGGGGCTACTTTGCTACATCCAGAAGTGGGTCATAATCTGCAGGGTTCAATCAAATGTCAAGACTGGATTGAAATGTTCTGGAAACTGTCAAGTGATAGACCCTCCAACATGATAATGTCATATAGAACACACACCTTAACATTCCCAAGAAGGGCTAAGAACAAATCATTGGACCGTTATGCTCCTCTATGATTACCAACATTTTGGCCAGATAATTATTTTTTTTAAATACTGTAAATCAGTTGGACCACCAAAAAAAAAGCATTGCCTGATATGCATGACTTCTTGATATGATTTTGGTACATTAGTCGAATGAAATACAAGGTGGCCTTTTGCGGAGAAAAAATTCCATTGGGTGAAATGTTTTGTCTTTCTTCTAGCATATTATCAAGTTCCATCGGGCCTCCAAGGCCAACAAAAAGCCCATGCAGCTGCCCCGAGGGATGGTCAAGTCTCTCCTGTATCAGATTCTGGATGGGATCCATTACCTCCACGCCAACTGGGTCCTCCACAGGGATCTGGTGAGCTGCTACATTATTTTAGCTCCACTGCTCCACTTTCCCATGGCTTGAATACAGCGTCTATTGCTCTGCTCTTCTAATACCTCGATTTGAGTTGTTTTCTTTGTTTTTTGGTTGCCATTAGTGACCATATTTGGGCATTAGATTGAAGCCCACTGAGATTGAGAAAAAGACACAGCCAGGTCGGGGTTGTGCTTCACTGGCCTGTCTATTGAGCAGGCCGCATTGATTGCGTTCCCACTCGCTAATGGTGTGAATGTAAGTGAGAGTGGTTGTCTGTCCCTGTAATTGACTGGCGACCAGTTCATGGTCATGTTCACCTTTCTGCCATAGTCAAAAGAAGAAGGGAGTGACAGTATAGAGCAGGGCTGAACAATTAATCAAATTCAAATTGCCATCGCAATGTAGTAAAATACAACAAAAAATCGAAAAAGCTGCAATTTTGAAAAAACAAAAAATGGCTTCATTTCGGTCCATTGGTAGGATTTATTTTGTATGTTTAATTTACTTATTTATATAGTGTCTATATAAGTTGAGTGCTTAAGAAGTGCAGTCCACATTTTTCATAGTGTTGTTTGATGAAAAGTGAAAAGTTGAAGTGACAAACCCACAGATTTGTTTGCATTATCTGGCATACTTAACTATTACGCCAAAGCTTGTTCGGTAGAATGTTGTAATGTTGTAGTGAATGTTTGTTTAAATACAAGTCAAAGTGTTTAGTAAGTTAACAACTGTATTTGAGGTAGATTGAGAGAGAAACACTTTCATATTAATTCATGGTTTGTTTGCCTTTATTTTAGCATAAGCCTTACCAATAAGACCAAAACATTTATCTTAAATGTGATATTGTTCATTGTAATAGAGATGATTTTTTTGCTTTTGTTTCATAAAAGATACATGTGAAGAGGACCTTAAAAAAAATAATCGGTGCCCTGTTTTTTTTGTTTTTGTTTTTGTTTTTTTTTTAGATCAGAAAGCCAATTGTTTGGGCCATGTATATGTCAGTCACAAAGTTGACATAGCGATTCATACGATAAACCTATTAAAAATGGCCATGTGTATGTCAGTCACAAAGTTGACATAGCGATTCATACGATAAACCTATTAAAAATGAATTTAACTGTTAAATTCCTTCTACTTTTGTTTCACATTCACGTTTGCATTCTCATTCCCGAGCAGGCGCATTTTTGTCAAACTAGAACCGTTTCCTGGTACTGTGTCTAAGAATCATGGGAAATGTAGTTCTAATTCCCCAATGCTGCGGTCGCCAGTCAGACCTGACGCAAGCTGAGCTTTTCTGACGGCATATTTCCAACGTTACAATGTGGGGCTAATGCCAGGCGATTGGCACAGCCAGATTTTCATAGCTGCCGGGACTGAGCAAAAGTTGGATAATGGTGAGTGCATTGCTTTGTTTAGTGCTGTTGAACTGTCAATCAAGAAAGCATTTTTGCATTAACTTAATTAGTGATTACATTTGTTATAAATAATTCCTGGTGAGAATTATTGTATATTTGATTTTCAGTTAAACTGTAGTGTTCCAGTTTTTAATTTTCTAAATCTGGTCACCCTACTTAGACCAGAAATGTTTCTCGTCAGAGTATTGTCTGGCTCATCAGTATCTCTGTCTGGCTACAGCACACTGACGCCTGTGTGATGGTCTCCACTGTGGGTTTCCCACAGTTTTGTTTTTTTGTTTTTCAGAGGAATATGAGCACCATCCAGACTTTCTTTGGATCAGAGGTGGCAAATCCAGGTCCAGAAAGTAACAACCCTGCCACAGTTTGGCTTTAGCCTCTATTGCTTTCTAGCTAGCTAGCTCCCTAGCAGGTAAACAAGCACCATGGGAGCTAGCTAACTAGCTCCTGAGGCTAAAGCCAAACTGTGGCAGGGTTTTTACTTTCTAGACCTGGATTTGCCACCTCTGCTTTGGGTTAGAATAACAGGATTTCCACCTGAAATATTAGAAATTTTGATAAGAGTTTACTCATGAGGTGTGGCTAAAAGTCAACTATAATAATTATTTTCCCCTATTTCCTTAATTGTTAGAAATGTAGATCACAGTTTACTCATTAGGTGTGTCCAAATGTAAAATAGAATTAAAATTATTTATTATTCAATGAAGTAGAACTAATTCAAAATACTGTAATGTCATGCTGACAACTTTTTTTTGCAATTTGAGCCGATGCTGGTGGAACACAGGGCCGCTTTTTGCTATGGGATTTGTGGGCAACCGCCCAGGACGCAATTTATGTGAGGGTGCATGGGCGCCCTAAAAACAACAACAACAAATTTCCACCTAGATTGACAGGTGAACATATCAATGCAAGGTCTTGGTCGTCATGTTATGATGCCGAGATTTAAATGAATATGATGAATCAAAACTACAAGAGGAAAGAAGCCATCAGGTTCCCAGTTTAGAAAAAGAAAAGAAGAGGAGAAAATGTAGGCCAAGTTCGATGATTGATGTGAGTGACAGTAGGCTATGGGCTATTTATTAGCCTCTTGCTAATATGTTGCTAAGCCACAAAAGGCGACTGGAATTCATTTGGTATTTAGTTTTACTGAACTAGCAACGATAAGAATTGAGGCATCATTGTGATGCAACTACTATCACCCATAAGCAACCTAGTGTGTTTGCAACAAAACAACAGACATTTCGTCTCTTGACTTGCCATCATCAGCATCAATCAGACAATTGCACAAAATATTTTGTATGATGATGTCATTGATGGTTTTGCATCAAAGAAGGTTAAAAAAGGAACTTTTATATTGCATTTCACACCTGTTGTCAATATTAAGGCCAGTTATAAACTGGGGGGAAAAAACCTAGGTTGAAAAATCGTTTTTTTTTAATGTTTCATAGCGTGTTTTTATTTTTTATTTTTTTGCTTTTTTCAGCGATTTCCCAAGTCCACTATGTGCAATTTATATTTTGCATTGTATTTAATGATGTTGTTCTTTTGTTGTAGTTATGTTTTGTATTTAAGATTATATGTAATAAAATAATCCAAGCAACACAATATATTGCATGTTGCATTGGTGGCAGGGTTTGGTGGCAAGGCCATTTTTAGTGGGGCCAGGTGGGGTAATAATAATAATAACAATACATTTTATTTGTAAAGCACTTTATATTTGACATCAAACCTCAAAGTGCTACAGTGAGTAAACATAAAACACATAATAACGCCAATGTATTAAAACCAATTTAAAAAACACTATAAAAAAGAAAAATCAATCATAAAAATCACAATTGATACGTCTTTCTAAAAAGGAAGGTTTTAAGTCTTTTCTTAAAAACTTCCATCGTCTGAGGAGCCCTATGGTGGTCCGGGAGGGCGTTCCACAGACGAGGAGCTGCGGCTTCGAAGGCCTTATCGGCCATCGTTTTAAGCTGTGTCCTGGGCGAGACCAGATGGTGCTGTTGGCCTGACCGGGTCCGGGAAGAGGTGTGTGGTGTGAGTAGTTCGGTGAGATAGGTGGGGGCCGCGCCGTGCAGACAGTGATGGGTATGTAAAAGAATCTTGTATTCTATACGGGTGTGAATGGGGAGCCAGTGCAGAGTGCGAAGGATGGGAGTGATGTGTTCGTGTTTTCACACCCTCATCAGGACTCTGGCAGCACTGTTCTGTACATACTGGAGCTTCTGTAGGCTCCTGCCAGAGATCCGGATGAGGAGAGCATTACAGTAGTCCAGCCTGGAGGAAACAAAGGCGTGGACGAGCTTCTCTGCAGCAGGAAGGGAAAGGGAAGGGCGCAGCTTAGAAATGTTACTGAGGTGGAAGAAGTAGGTTTTGCAGATGGAGGTGACATGGTTGTCAAAGGAGAGATAGGGGTCAAACCTGACCCGCTGGTTTGTAACGGAGGGAGAAAGTGGAATAGTGTGACCAAAGAATAAAACAGAGGTGAGAGGAGAGGAGCGAAGTTGATGAGGAATACCGGTGTGAATGGCTTCTGTTTTCGAGCCATTTAGCTGCAGGAAGTTTTGACTCATCCACGCCCCCATCTCCTCCAGGCAGGAGCTAAGACGGGCGATAGAGGTAGCGGGGAAGCTGGTGGGATTGATTTTAATGTAAAGTTGTGTGTCGTCAGCATAGCAATGGAAATTAATTCCATGCTTGCTGACGACACGGCCAAGGGGAAGTATATACACGGTGAAGAGGGAAAAGCCGAGTACAGAGCCCTGGGGGACCCCACAGGTGATGGTGTGGGGGCGGGATTTTTCATCCCCAGATGAGGGTGGGAGGGGGCTCCGATGGTTTTGGGTAAGGGGGCGCCAAAGGAATATTTCGCCCAGGGTCTAGCCAGAACCACCTTTGTTAGCTAAAGTAATAACACACCAGATTGACTAGTGGTTTACTATAAATATAATATAAATTCCTGGTGAGAATTATTGTAGATCTGATTTTCAGCAAAACTGTAGTGTTCCGGTTTTTAAAGGGGAAGTCAACCACAAAAAGTATTTTGACAATAGTATGTTTTTTTGCAGCCTCACTAGTCTAAATGTGTTATTCTTTTTAATATTATATATAAAATCCATCCATTTTTATCCATCTCAGGGGACGGCAATTTTGCCACTTGCTGTGGACTCAAGATGACATCAATGTTGCTCAGGTCTCAGGTAACAACCAAACACAGCGCAGCTTCAGAAAACAGGTGAGCTGTGATTGGTCGTTGCCTGAGCCCTGAGCAACTGTGAATGAATTTGAACAATAATTTTTTTTTGACTTAGTTGTCTTTAAAATAGCACAAATCATGTGTTAAGTACGCAACAATCTACTCTGCCACAGTACTCAGAAGTCCTTATAACAAAAGAAGTACAAGTGTGTACATTTTTTTTTTTTACTTACATCAGACATGAGCTGTTAAAAATTGTATATATGCTGCTTTCTTTAGATGTATCGGTATGAGTGTAATGAAAATTGTATATGTGAGTATGACGATATAATTTATAAATGTATTATGGTATATGCCTAGGAATTTCATGTACATATGTCGCTGGCAAATGTATATTAAAGTGCACTTGTATATATGACTAGGTTTATACATTTAAAATACACTACCTTATTTTATCAACATAAAACGAATAAAGGGTAGGACTAGATACGTTTTTAACTTCCTCCTACCCCTTTTGAACATATAAACTCTTTTCTTTCTTCCTATTCTTGTTTTTCTATTTTTACTTCAACTTATATTTTAAACTTGTAATGTGTTTTGTGTTTTCTTTATGTTTATATGTTCAATAAAACCATAAACCTAACCAAACGTTTATGCTATAGGCAATGTGGGCGACCGCCCAGGGTGTAATATATGTGAGGGCGCACGGGCGCTCTCAAAAAAAAAAGAAAAAGACAGGATTTCCACCTGATTTCTTAGAAATTTAGATCACAGTTTACTCATCAGGTGTGGCCAAAAGTCAAATAGAATAAAAAAAAATTCTCATTTCCTTATTTGTTAGAAATTTAGATCACAGTTTACTCATCAGGTGTGGCTAATAAGTCAAATAGAATAAAAAATATGTTTTTATTATTTAATGAAGTGAAACTAATTCAAAATACTGTAATGTTATACCGACAACTTTTTGCAATTTGAGCTAATGCTGGTGGAATGCGGTTTTTGCTATGGGCAATGTGGGCAACTGCCCAGGGTGCGATATATGTGATGGCACACGGGCACCCTCCCAAAAAAGAGACAGGATTTCCACCTGATTTGTTAGAAATTTAGACAACAGTTTACTCATCCATCAGGTGTGGCCAAAAAAAACAAATAGAATAAAAATTATTTCTTATTTCCTTATTTGTTAGAAATTTAGATCACAGTTTACTCATCAGGTGTGGCTAAAAGTCAAATAGAATTAAAAAAAAAATGTTTTTAATGAAGTGAAACTAATACTAATTCAAAATACTATAATGTCATACTGACAACTTTTTGCAATTTGAGCTAATGCTGGTGGAATGCGGTTTTTGCTATGGGCAATGTGGGCAACTGCCCAGGGTGCGATATATGTGATGGCACACGGGCACCCTCCGCAAAAAAAGGCAGGATTTCCACCTGATTTGTTAGAAATTTAGACAACAGTTTACTCATCAGGTGTGGCCAAAAAAACAAATAGAATAAAAATTAGTTCTTATTTCCTTATTTGTTAGAAATTTAGATCACAGTTTACTCATCAGGTGTGGCTAAAAGTTAAATAGAATAAAAAAATATATATATTTAATGAAGTGAAACTAATACTAATTCCAAATACTATAATGTCACACTGACAACATTTTGCAATTTGAGCTAATGCTGGTGGAACGCGGTTTTTGCTATGGGCAATGTGGGCAACAGCCCAGGGTGCGATATATGTGATGGCACACGGGCACCCTCCCAAAAAAGAGACAGGATTTCCACCTGATTTGTTAGAAATTTAGACAACAGTTTACTCATCCATCAGGTGTGGCCAAAAAAAACAAATAGAATAAAAATTATTTCTTATTTCCTTATTTGTTAGAAATTTAGATCACAGTTTACTCATCAGGTGTGGCCAAAAAAACAAATAGAATAAAAATTATTTCTTATTTCCTTATTTGTTAGAAATTTAGATCACAGTTTACTCATCACGTGTGGCCAAAAAAACAAATAGAATAAAAATTATTTCTTATTTCCTTATTTGTTAGAAATTTAGATCACAGTTTACTCATCAGGTGTGGCTAAAAGTCAAATAGAATAAATATAATCTATATTTAATGAAGTGAAACTAATACTAATTCCAAATACTATAATGTCATACTGACAACATTTTGCAATTTGAGCTAATGCTGGTGGAACGCGGTTTTTGCTATGGGCAATGTTGGCAACTGCCCAGGGTGCGATATATGTGATGGCACACGGGCGAAAAAAAAAAGATTTCCACCTGAATTGATAGAAATTTAGATCACAGTTTACTCATCAGGTGTGGCCAAAAGTCAAATAGATTACAAATTATTTCTTATTTAATGAAGGGAAACTATTTAAAAATACGGTAATGTCATGCAATTCAAGGCCATAAACTTATCAGCGTCTACTTATTCACAGGCTTCCGCTGCTGGTGTCTGCTCTTACGTAATCCTCAGCAATCCTAGGTCATGTGACAGCTGGACGTCACATTATGTCGATATGCCAGGACCAGAACTCATGCAGACGTCACATGACTGTCTCTTTGTCACTTTTAGTTGATCAATTGTGGAAGAAGCTTTGCTTTTTTAATACAATGTAGTGGCAGTGGACTACTACCATGTATTGAAATTGCTAAAAGCAATGTTAATGTCATGTGTACAGTGATTCAGTCCTTTTCAGATGTAATGTTAAGCACATCATTCCCAGAATGTGACGTCAGAAAGTAAGTGCACTTTTATGTCAGCTGTTCTGTTGCACAAGTTAATCTCAGGGTTGCTTTTTCATTACTTGTACAGGACACCAGGAAATTGATCGTTGATTGAGCTTTCTTCATTTGTCCATCTCAAAGTGCAGTGTTTTTCAAAACATTGGCCACACAATGGTCCCTCGCTATGTCACAGTTCGGTTATTGCGGATTCGTTCTATTACGGATTTTCGTTTGTGTCCATAACTTAATCTATTGCAAAGTTGCCTCATTATTTTGTGGGTTAATGCTATTTTTACTCCAGTCACACACAAAAAAGAGTAAATTTGTCTTTGGGGGTGGGGTCGCGGGGGCGGCAGGGGAATTGTTTTACACAAACCGAGACCACAACATAGTGCTTGTTGCCCCCCAAATCCCAATTCCTTCATCGTGGGTACGTTCGGAAATATGCTTTATATATAAGTATTGATTGACTGAACATATAAACATTAGGAAAAAAACAATGTATGACTAATATCCATTTCACGTTTGCTAGTTCTTATTTCTTTGATTTAATTTGTTTTTAAGATATTTAAAAAAAATCAAGGTTATTGTGCTACTGGATCCTGCTATCGTTTGTGGTTTATTTTTTCCATTCAACTTGCCCAACTGTTGCTGTATAATGATCAACATTAACTCCCACTCATTATTTCCTTAAATGCATAAAAAAAAAGAAGAATGGCAGTATTCTTGTATCAAAAAAAATATCACCTACATCAACTAAGTCAATATTTTAATCTCATCAATTTCAAGGTATTTCGTTGATTTATGGGTTTTCCTTTGATTAATGGAGGTGCACCAACTGTGCCTCAACTAAGTATAGCAAAAATTGGTTTAATTAAATTTGATTTAGTCATGTAAGAATGCTCATAAACAACCACAATTTACATATCATGCTTTTGACATAGGGGCCTTCGTGGGAGAGTGTTATTTTTAAATACTAAACCACCACATCAAAAAGTATTCAATCCATTTTGATAACAATTCAATGAGGACCATTATAGTAGAGTGTTTTTTTCTGCCAAATATTTTTTTTTCACCATCGCCACAAGCCAAGACAGAACTCGTGCCTGTGAGTATTCTCATTCATCCAGGTCATTTCATTGAATTTCAGTGAATCCAACTTGTCTGTTCTGGTTTTCGGAGAAGAAATTTCGCCTTGTTACTGCACATTCGAGATAGATTGATTATCAGACGGGCAGATTATCGGCGCCGATACTCAGCATTTTGACTAATATCGGCGTCCTTTAAAAAAAAAAATCTTGACAGTTGATAATAAAGCACTTTAAATCTGTGTTAACTTCAGGGAACTATGTACTTGCTGTACATTTTCAGTTAACTTGTTAAGAGATGATGCTGACCCACCTTCTGTTTTTATTTGAAATTTAAACTAAGATAGTGGAAAACTTTTTATTTACTGTAGAAAACTATAGGGAGCTATTTACTTGTTTAAGTTAACTGTTTAAGACAGGGGTGTCCAAACGTTTTTGTCTGAGGGCCACTTATAGAAAAATGGAAGAATACAAGGGCCACTTTGAGAAAGAAAAAAACCCGTACATCTTTCAATCACACCAAAATCAGTGAGTCAAGCAATTGCATAATGTTTATATATTCCACTGTTGTTTTGGAAAAACTGCTCCCTGAACAGCTTTCTACAAGGCAAATAGTTCAGGATTTGACAATGTTTTGGGTTGGTCAAGACCCTAACCCACCAGAATATATCAGCTCCTGCACTGAACTGCAGACCAATCCAATCTCTAAATTCAGAACAAAAACATTAGCAAACTGTCGTAAGAAGACCTTTTTTTCTCTCTTTTTTTTTTATAAAGCAGTTACCCGGCAATCATTCATATGATATTTTCACAATATGGACCTTGGCATAGAGCAGATTTTTGCTTGTAAAAAATAAATATCTTTATTCGTCAGTCTTGATGAAGAGAAATGTTACTTTTTTAAAACAGTTTGTAAACAGTTCACTTGCATATCTAGAAAGGCTCTACAGTGTATAAAACGAATTTATTAATTACAGATGTCGTTTTTAGTATGTTGCAAGTTGCTTAAAAATCTGAAAATTATTCAATAAATATATATATATATATATATATATATATATATATATATATATATATATTCAATAAATATACATTTCGACAAAGTTTAGAGTTGGAGTTTGTATTTCATTAAATTTTTTCACTCTGATGCCAAATATTGGCAATTGGCCTCCTTGACTAATAATAATCGGCATCGGCCCTGAAAAAAACATATCGGTCTATTTTTTATATACAGAGAACAAAACCATATCAGGTCATTAGTCTATGAATGTAAATGTCTTGGCTTAGTGACATGACAACCAATCAGAGGTCCTGTGTATACTTAGTTACATGTATTACACCCAATAATTCTATTATCAGTGACTGATAGGCTAGTTATGGATCGTATGGTCTTACCCGCAGGAAGACTTGACCACAAAGTCACAGAAGAATTAAATGTTATATGCTAAGATAGTTTGTGAAATGACGAATGATTCACTTCTTTGAAGTTTCGAGGTATTGATTGGAAAATGGAGCATATATTGTAAAGTTTGATAAATACTTGGTGTTCCCATTTGTGTGCCTAGTCTTGTATTTGCCAAAATAATTCGGCTCGTTCGTTTTAACACTCCTCGCCATGTTTGGGGCGGATGTGACGTCACCTCATTGACAGGATGTCACCCAATAGTTACTTTTGAGTGAGACACCAGATTGCTTGCTTATGGCTGTAAGTCTGCCCTCCAGGCTCGATTATTTATTTAAAGGTAAAGGCTATATTGTGATCCGGCTTTCATATGGTGGGAGAATACTTACATACACGAGGTGACGTCACGGCTTCTGTGCGAGCAATAGCTGTCATGGAGTCTCGATAAATATGTTCCAAGAGCTATTACAAGCTTGCTTTAATAAAACCAGTGTAACAAAAAAACGTGTTTGGATGCAGTTTTTCTTCTTAAACCATATAGATTTCTCCTTCTGAGCACTACAGGTACACTTTAAGTACAAATATTATGATTTGATTTGATGATGATAGCATTTATAATTATAAAATTACTAATGATCAATATTTATTTACTTATTTACAAATATGCTCTAAAATCCCATGAATAATACTATTTATTTATTTAGTTAGTTTAAAGATCCTAGCTGGGTGGTATAATACAGGGAGTTTAATAAGAAATGAAAAACGTTCTCATTGTCTAGACTCCCCCCCCCCAAACTCATTCACCACTATTGATAGGCAGCTATATATGGAGGACCAAAACGGCCAAAATAAATAAATAAATGAAAAATAAAAACTGATTTAAAAATATAATAAAATAATAAAATATGAAAAATAAATATAAATGACAATATATATATATATATAGATATATATATATAGAGAGATATATATATATAGATATATATATATATATATATATATATATATATATAAAAGTAAAAAAAATGTAAAAATAAATAAATGTGGAAATAAATACACGCTGATAAAATATTTAATATTCCGAATACGTTTAATTTGGTATGCTGTACAATGCCGTGTAAAAATTTGTGTTGTTCCGAACAGTGGTATCGGTATCGGTGAGTACTAACAAGTAGCATGCTGATACCATTAATTCTGACGCTAATATAGGACTTTGGATGCAGCATACAAGATGCTGCATCCAAAGTCCTATATTAGCGTCTTGCTCATGCACGACATTCACTGATGTGTGATATGTTCACTGCATGCCGAGCTAAGACATCCTATTGGTCCTTGAATGTTCTTAATCAATGGCAAGACAGCTTTTTCATGTTGCGGATTTTTTTTTTTAGGTATCGGTATAGTATCGGCATCGGCCGACACTGCAAAGCTGGGTATCGGAATCGGCATCGGGGGCTAAAAAACAGTATTGGAACAACACTAGTAAAAATACATTGTTCTAAGTTACTTTTGACCTCCAAACGTTTGAGGGACAGATAAAAAACTACGTTACAAAAGTGTTTGTTTGTTCACTTTTGTCCTTTTTGTCTGAATTTCTACCACAGCTGGATGAAATGCTCCATTGTTAGAACCCAATCTGATTTGATAACATTGTAGTGCAGTATTATTATTTAAGGCTGGTTCATTTCCAGGGGTTCCTGCCATTGTTGCTGCAGGGCTATCGTAATTCTCACAATTTTGTTGTCGTGTTTGTCTTTGTTGGCCAGATTATCAACTGTGAGCAGGTGACAGGCTCTTTGTGAGTAAAAATAAATCAAACGAGGGCACATTGTTTGTTTTTTGATGATGTTGCTGAGTTTCGGTCATTCTCACTTTAGTATAAGTAGAAGTATTGCAGTCAATGAAGTGGACGGCCAACAAGCACTCCTGCTGCTCCATAACATTATTCCCCTGGTGTTTTGCATGCATTGCTTCCCCTACATAGCCTAGCTTGACTCCCGTCACATGCATTGCATTGCACCACTGCATGTTTCCCATCCCCCACTTGTCCTCCTCCTTCTCCTATGTCCCACCCACCACAAGCTACACCGGAGGGGCTCACTACCCTCCCAGCCGCACGCCCCCATGAGGGTTATGTAACCGCCTCAAGCTTGCAGACCACAGCAAAAGGCTCATCGGGCCGTACCAACTATCACTTCCATAGGGAGGATTCCTGAAGGTGATCTATTGCTGCAGTATATTTGTGTCTTCCTGTAAGGAAGACTCCCTTCCACAGAGAATGCAGCAACAGAAGATGTAACCGCTTAGTAAAAGTGTGACGAGTGCAGATTGATTCACAGTTCTCTATTACTCATATTGGACATGACAACATACAAGATCTGGAGTTAGCAGAAGCATGAGCACTTTACAGTTAGTTATCTGCAGTTTTTCCATATCCAGTAAAACCATAATTTACTGGATTTCATTACATTTTTATACTATATACCTAAGCTTTTTATGAGTGAAATTTAATTGTATTTGTTTTCTGTCTGGGCAATCATAAATCATATACTTACTTAATATAGGCATATCCAGTGGTCTAAGGGTACACAGATTTTTTTTGGTCCAAGGATCTCTACAGGGCAAAAATAGTTGTGAGGGACGACCCCAAAGTCTCTCATCCTGATGAAGATAGTTTCTCGTTCTTAACGACAAAGTTTCTCGTCCTGGTGAGTTTATCGTTAGAACAAGAAGGTTTTCATGTACTAATAAGGAATTTCCTTGTTATTTTTTTTTTCAAATCGGTCACAGAGAAAAATATCTCCATCAAAACAAAGGTGCATCAAAAGGCAAACGCTGTTTCACATCCAAATAACACACTCAGTCACGCATTTTCACTACAACTGACATTTCAAATTGTAAAAAAAATGACGACCAAATATCGGCCTCAGAAATACTGAAAAACCATCTGAAAGAAAATAAACACATAGCAAATGATGACTAAACAAATAGGCGGAAGAATAAAGCCCATAGCCGCGTAGCAAATGTTGGTTTTTGGTCAGAGTTGTTGAAGGTGCACAAACTGTTTTAAAGACGTTCGGCAGACATTCTCCAGCGCTTTTAATGGTCGCAAACAGATTCTGAACCCTACTTAATTGAAATGTATTTATTTATTTGTGCTTGTAAAACATTGCTTACATTTGTTTCTTCTGCAGAAACCAGCTAACATCTTGGTAATGGGAGAAGGACCAGAACGGGGAAGAGTTAAAATTGGTAAGGCGAATTTCAGAAAAAAATGTCATTTATTTATTATTTTTGCCCTTTTAAAATATCGAACAGCCCATATTGTCACCTATAGTAAAGTTTACTAGTATGGGCGGCAGATTTTGAGAGTCCTAGCTCAAGTCTTGCTGCAGAAATAGAGAAATTGGAACGAGCTGTTGCTTACGGACTACTGCCGAGGTGCCTTAAGGCAAGGCATCAAACCACTATTTGCACG
>NC_141256.1:3366615-3674115 GCF_054856555.1 Leptonotus elevatus
GTGAGTTAAGAGGAGTGACCAGCGGGGCCCTCCCCAACCGGGCGGGGGCAGGAGGCGCACTGGCATTGTTTTTTTTGCGATAGTAAGGGCTACAAGTATAGATTGAAATTGTTTATGTGGTAAGTCAATTGTTGTTAAGTCACCTAGCAAACACAAGTTTGGAGAGAACGGTATCCTACAGTCCAAGACAGCGGAAAGTTTTTCTAAGACTTTAGTCCAGAAACACATAACCGGAGTACATAACCATAAAGCATGAAAATAAGTGTCTGTAGTGTTTTGTAAACACTGGAGACAAATGTCGGAGTCTGAGAGTCCCATTTTCTTCATCATATATTGAGTAATGTATGTTCTGTGAATAATTTTATATTGGATAAGTTGTAAATTTGTGTGTTTTGTCATTTTAAAAACATTTTCACAAACTTGAATCCAAAAGACAGATTCCGGAGCTATAGACAAGTCTGTTTCCCATTTTGAGATGGGTAAAGACGTTTTATCAGTATATGAAAGTAACTTATATATTTTTGAGAGTTTTTTTGTTGTTGTCGGAGAAAGCTTGGTAATATCTTTAGCTAAAACAGGCGGTTGGAGCGTACCCTGGAGTGTTGGAATTTGTTTCTTTATCATACTTTTAACTTGCAAATAATGTAAAAAAGTTTCCGTTTTTTATTTTATATTTTTGGAGCAAGGATGTATATGATATAAACATATTATCTGAGAAGAGATGGTGGAGATGTGTAATTCCTTTCTGCTCCCACACATTCAAATAAAACGATTGGTTGTTAATTTGAAAGTCGGGGTTATGCCATAGGGGAGAAAGCCCGCTGGGCTCCACTTGGGCTTTTGTCATTTCTAGTGCCTTCCACCAGGCAGTCAGGGTGGCGGAAATCATTGGATTTTTAAAGCAGTTATGTCGCTTAATCGATGTTGTAATAAAGAGTAAATCTAGGAGTCTGAGGTTATTACAATCCTTCTGTTCTAGTTCCAGCCAACAGTTAGTATCTCTATTGGGTTGTGCCCATAAAATAATATATTGTAGCTGGTTGGCTATATAATAGTGCATAAAATTTGGTGCCTCTAGACCTCCTTTGGATTTATTTTTCTGAAGAGTAGATAGACTAATCTTTGCTTCTTTTTTTTTTCCAGTAAAATTTTGTAACGGCTGAGTCCAACAACTGGAACCAGTTAGCCGTAGGTTTAAATGGAATCATTGAGAAAAAATAGTTTATTTTGGGTAAAACTTTCATTTTAATAGTGGCTATTCGTCCTATTAGAGAAATAGGAAGATTATTCCAGCGCTCCAAGTCACTATAAATGCTATCCAGAAGTGGAGTGAAATTTAAATTAACTAAATCAGTTAATTTAGGTGAGATTTTTATGCCTAAGTATTTTAAATTACCGAGTAATATGGGTCCTGGCTTGCAGGGTTCCATGAATTTTCTGTAATAGGTAGAAGTGTTGATTTTGTCCAGTTAATAGAATAGTCTGATAACTGTGAGAATTTAGTTATTAAGTTAAATACTTCCCCTAACAAAATAGCAGGCTTTTCTAAATAAAGTAAAATATCATCGGCATATAGATTAATTTTATGTTCTGTTACCCCAGAGTGAATTCCTTGAATCATTCTTTCCTGGCGTATGGCTAATGCAAGCGGTTCAATAAATATTGCAAATAATAAAGGCGACAGTGGGCATCCCTGTCTTGTGCCTCTCTGTAGAGTAAAACTCTTAGATATAATCCCATTAGTAGTAACAGTAGCTTTAGGAGAATCATATAATACTGACACCCAGTGAATAAATGACTTCCCAAAGCCAAATTTATTTAAAACAGCAAAGAGGAAGGACCAGTTAACTTTATCAAAAGTTATCTTAGGACACTTAACAATTGTAGCGCTGTCATGTCATTTGTGACTTGACCTGTCAAAACATGTCTGCAAAGTGTAGATGCCTTCACATATTTGAAAGTCTCTGAAATTTTGCGGGGGAGTCCTGTTGCATGTCCTGACACTGTCTGGACAAGTTAAACAAAATAAGCATGGGGTGGGTGTGACCCCTTCATTAGTCGAAATTGTAAATATTTATTTCGTACCTTACTATGGAATTTTGAACGTGTCTATGCTTCAAACACTTTTAGGATGTACTCCAATGAAAACACACTGACATCACAAATGCGCCTCCAAACTCATTTACAAAGTCTTGAAACGCTGCATAGATTCCTATCATGTGTGTATGTAAGTGCAAAAAAAACAAAAACTGTAGTTAATAATAAAAAGTATAAACAATAAAACATGTTGACAACACAGTCATAACTTTAGTGTTTTTATTGCCAAGACAATCTAAAATTCAGCTTTTCATCAAAGTTAAGATCACCAAATATGGCATGATGAATATCTTACGTGTCCAAGCAAATTAAATGACATGGGCCTCATGTTGAATAATAAAACATTTATTTATCAAAGTTTGCAGACTTCACACAGCTCCTTTTTGCCTTTGTGTTTGATTTTTATGCACCATGTCGAATCAGCTTTCCACAGTGTATTTTTAATGAATTTCCTAAAAAATGCACGCTGCGTACCCGCCTGACTTTATTTTGAGTGTTCCAACACACGGAATGCCCTTTCATTGCCAGCCAATGTCTGAAAAAAAGGAAAAGTAAATAAGTAAAGCTAACTTTAAACTTAAATTTAACACTAAACTTAGTTTCACATTTGAGATCATTTCACAGAGTTGCGTGCGTGACACAGTACCTCAGTTTAAAAAAACAAAATGCTTGAGGAATCTGCCTTGTGCCAAAAACATTTATTTGGTATACAGTCAATATAGCTGGTGAGAAGGTTAACTTCAAAATAAAATCTTCGTAAATACAGTAGCACATCAGTGACTTTGTACGCTTTTATTTTGAAGTTGTTTGTGGCAGCACATGGTGTCGTGGTGGCTGACTTGACTCGTCTTCCCAACTTGATGGTGGATAGCTGGAGCCCAGTTTAAGTTGAAATTGCTATCACAAACTGTTGTCATCAACATCAACACAATTTCTTCTTGAAATCATGTTCAATCTCAAATTAAGGACACAAAAAAAAAGAATTAGTTACACTGGCATTCTAAGATGCGGTGCTTGTTCCAAGCGTTTGTGGCTAGCGGCTAGCAGCTAGCAGCTAGCCGCTAAAACAAGTGCCCCATATAGGCTGGCAGGATCCTAATAATAAAAATGACTCTACACACTTTGATGCTGACAGCCTGACACAGTTTTATTTAATTAATTTTTTTACAAGCCTTACTGACAGAAGTGGCAAATACAGGTCCAGAAAGTAAAAACCCTGCCACAGTTTGGCTTTAGCCTCAGGTGCTAGCTAGATAGCTCCCTAGCTAGTTCCCATGGTGCTCGTTTACCTGCTAGGGAGCTAGCTAGCTAGCACCAGTGGCTAAAGCCAAACTGTGGCCAGGGTATTTACTTCCTGGACCTGGATTTCACACCTCTGCTTATTGAAATGTATCTGGCAAAATCGCTAATGTGGTTCTGACGTTACTTCTTCTCATAGCCCAAAATCTCACGTCCTAATGATTCTCGAGTCAAGAAAATACTGTTTTTCTGCTATGCAAATCATTGATTTAGGGGGTGGGAAAGATGATCTAAAAATATAATAATATAATATATAATATCTAAAAATGAAAATCAATAGGGCATTCATCAACTCATTCATTCCCAGCCATTTTCACAGAAGCAATCCCTTTCACTCCCGGCTGTTTTACTGGATTTTGACTGATTTTGCAAGGCTCACAACAGAAAATTGTGTTCTATTGCTATAAAATCATGGAACCTACAAAAAGAAAGATTAGAGTATCTTCTTTCATCAGGAAAAAAAGTATATTACTATCTGTTTCCGTCTTGCAGCAATTAGCATTAGATTATAGCTAAGTTTCATCATTATTCACAAATCTATTTAGAAATGTGAGTAATGAGCTTTTTTTCAACATGGCCGCTGGTTGATATCTTTAGCTCTGCTGCCATCTGCTGGCCGTTTGTGTAATAACTAATATTTCTTCAACTGTTCTTTGTAGTTGAGAGACTGCATCAAAGCCTTCTGTATGCTCTAGCATAAAAAAAACACATGAAAAAAACTTATAAATACTTCTTTGGGACACTTAAAACTAACGTATTTATATTGTATCTGAATGCTCAATTATTTGATAGAATTTTCAGTGTATTTGCTCACGTCTATATTTCTATCTCCTTGCCCTGCCTTATGTAGCTGACATGGGTTTCGCGAGACTCTTCAACTCTCCCCTCAAGCCACTGGCTGACCTTGACCCTGTGGTGGTGACATTTTGGTACAGGGCTCCTGAGCTACTGTTGGGGGCTCGCCACTACACCAAAGCTATCGGTGAGTCTGGACGCTGAAGAAAAAACAGAGAAGGGTCTGTGTCTCTATACAATACATGCTGTATCTGTAGTGTGCTATTCATGAAGGAATGTTTCTATAGGCAACTGCTGTCATGTTCAACACGTGGTAACGTGTACAGTATGTCGGAGCCTCTTAGCACCTCATACATATGTCATTTTTCTTCCAGCTGTTAGACTCGTGGAACCCTAAATTATATGCAGTCAGTCCCCCGTTGAAGTTTAGTTTTAATAACAGAAATGTGTCATCACTAATTATGATCGATTAACTCGTGTTTGTCTGTGTTTGTGTATGAAAATAGATATCTGGGCCATTGGCTGCATCTTCGCAGAGCTGCTAACATCAGAGCCAATTTTTCATTGTCGCCAAGAAGACATCAAGACCAGTAACCCCTTTCATCATGACCAGCTGGACAGGATATTTAGCGTCATGGGTTATCCCGCAGGTCTGCACACATTTGGAAAAACATTCTTCCGTTACTAAATCATCATCAATAAATATCTCATTTACATTGTTCATACACTAGCAAAAATGTGATAATAGTAGACGCCACTACAAAAATGTTTCTAACATTTATTGCATGCATGCTGTGATATAGAGACCTTATAAAAAATAAAAAATAAACTTTATTATTATTATTTATTTATTTTAACCGTTTTTAAAGTTTTACCAGCCTTATTTTAAAGTATTGGGTACTTGTGGAGGCTGCCGATACCAGCCACTAATACTTAAGGCAAACAACTCTGACAATGATTAAGTATTCCTCAGCAGTAGTTGGCGCTTTACTGTGGCACTTTCAGTAAACCATCACTAGATCTTTGTTGACAATTTTTCGCCATTGTGTTAAATTACATTTTATCGATCAAAAGTGGTATCAAACATCCCTAATTTCACCCCGCCGTCATATTTTAAACAGATTTAAACATACTCAAACATACTTTTTAAAGAACAGCGGTACCTCAACTTAGAATTTTTTTTTAGATACAAGCCATTTCTTGCTAAACTTTGAGCTACAAACCAATGCCTACTATGTTTATTACCACTCTAAGTTGAGTTCACATAAAAAAGAAAAGAAAAGAAACATACTGTAAAACAACAAGAATCACATGTGTATGCAACCAAAACACATTGTTTTTCGCTAGCCATTGCTAACATCACACAATGCTAGCAAAATTTGCATTGATGTTGCGGTAATTATAAACATTTAAATTTACTTTTTTTTTTAAACACAAGTTGTAGCTACACATCCAGACAGAGCATAAACAATACTCTATAGTCATTTATGTTTTATAATACGGTCCGACCAATATGCATTTTTTGTGGCCGATTTAAATACAAGTTGAAAGGACAGTGACAAATTAAAACAATAAGAAAGTGAAATAAGAATAGAATAAACTAAAATAATAGCAACTGAAA
Organism: Leptonotus elevatus; assembly: GCF_054856555.1. NCBI lineage: Eukaryota > Metazoa > Chordata > Actinopteri > Syngnathiformes > Syngnathidae > Leptonotus > Leptonotus elevatus. The sequence continues at coordinate 3,372,428 of NC_141256.1, forward strand.
AAACAGTAAGAACAAATTCTGACTGTTCCTGTGTGTTTTGGCCTCTTAGGGGCAGTGTGATGCCGTGCATCCATGGCATACACATTTAAAGTGAGTACAGAAGAAAGTTGCGATTGAATTCTATTAAAATAACTTGTTTTTCACACAGGGAAGAATTTGTGCCTTTGCATAGTGTGACCTCACGTCACCTGTGGGTATGTGTTCCCACAAGATTTGTGTGTGGATATTTGTTATTTGAAGGAAAAACACTCCCGAAGTCGATGCTAACTTCCTGTTAGCATTTTAATGGGATCTTCCCTTCGCTTTTAGCCTTAGCGCTAGGCTAGCGATGTTTTGAAAACGAAGCATGTTTTGTATCTAAAGTGGATGTAATTCTTAACGTCGTGTCATTAAACAGCTTAAGGGACGCTTAGGGACAACAAATAACCAGAAGAACATACGCTACACGCTTGCTAGTTGCTAATGCTACGCAAGCAAAATCGTGCATTCAGGGTACTTTCACAACGTCGGAAACTTCGGTTTTCTTCGATAACGTTTTAAGGGGAAAATAATCGGCCATTTGACCCAATTGGCCGTTGTCTGAAGGCCAATAATTGGCCGATTATAATCGGCGGACGATTAATTGGTCGGGCCCTATATTATAACAATCAATGTGTCGTATGTCTATACACAACAATGCACAACACATTTAATAAGGCCATTGTCGTTAATGCTCTCTGGTTTACCTTTTGATTTTGTATCGCGCAGACAAAGACTGGGAAGACATCCGAAAAATGCCTGAATATCCAACACTTCAGAAAGACTTCAGAAGAACAACGTGAGTGAATTCTGCAGGGCTCTGACTATTTAATAAGTCCCGGTCACCACATGGTCAAATTTAATCTGGGGCTTGTCCAATCCATTAAAATGAGTTAATTGAAGCAAAATCAATTTCAACAACCACATTGAATTAAATACTCAGTTTTAAATTGTATTTAGATTAGTTTTTTCCCTGTTTCTTTCTTTAAAACAGATATGCAAACAGCAGCTTGATCAAATACATGGAGAAACATAAAGTCAAACCAGATAGCAAAGTTTTTCTATTGGTAAGTGCATTTATTATTAATATAATCAATAAATAAAATAATAATCTAATATAAGAAATACAGTAAATGCCTGCACTTCCTCTGCTTTCAGCTCCAGAAACTACTCACCATGGACCCCACCAAAAGAATCACATCAGAACAAGCACTACAGGACGCCTACTTCCTGGAGGACCCGTTACCAACCACTGAGTGAGCCACAGCAAACATTTTCAAGATAACTTTTTTCTTGATGTCGAGAATAACAAAGCAGCCACACTGTGATGTAGTCCACGAAGTGGAATGACGTTTACATTCCTTTACTGTTTTTCATCCTGTTTACTGTTTCATCCAGCTGACTGTACAGTATTTGATTATGCAAAAGTAAAACTGACCTCTATCTCTATCTTCTACCTCCAGTGTGTTTGCTGGGTGCCAGATCCCATACCCAAAGAGAGAGTTTCTCAACGAAGACGAACCAGAGGAGAAAGCTGAAAAGGTCATTCAATGTCTGTTTCATCAATCAAAACTTTAAAATTTTACAACAATAAATTCCCTGTAGGGAAGCAAATAACTATATAAAAGCAGCAGGTTGATACAGGTCTAATGTGGGATCTCTTTGTTATAGGCTATCCTTGTTTCACAATGCCATGCAATGCATACCGCTTGTTTCTGCCGGGGGTGTTACAAAAACTTCATTGTGCATTGTACAACAACCTTATTTACAACGGCCTACAAGGATTATTCACATTGGGTCACATCTTGCGTTTTAGGCGGTACAATGATATAGTGGTCAGCATGTCTGCCTCACATTTAGGATGTGAATGTGAGTTTGAATGCTTGTTTTTCTATCTGTGCCTTGTGATTTGCCAGCAGTTGTATGCAGTACACTGTATGCATTTGATCTAGGGTAGGCCTACAGATTTGGGGCCTCTTCTGATTCTTGTTTTTGCCAAGGAAATTTCCCTTCCTATCTTATCCAAAAACTCATTTAATAAAAATGATTAAACTTTTTTCACAAGTGGGTAGTCAATGAAACCAAGAAATATACGTTCAAATCAAAAGGGAAGGTGTGCTGTCCTTTCTTATGTTTGAAAGGTAGAACCTTTTCATTTCTCATTGAAATTGATGCAATCCAACAAAGGTTGAGGAAAAGTAGCATAAGGTTAGGAGATTTGACTTTCCGAAGATGCCCCGGGATTGCGCCAACCAATTGCTTATTATTTGCTGATGATGTCATCGTAGCTGCCTCAATGTGAAAATAGCTTATCTAACCACAAAGCTGGAGACGCTGCCAGCCATACATGCGTCTATATCCTTGTCCAACAGTCACGATCCTCCCTGCTTTCAGGAACTACCAGGGCAATGCTTGCTAACTTGAGCCGCACCAGCTACGCACTGCTAGCATAGCCTGCTAGCATGGCCTTGTCCTTCCATGGTGCGGACACACTCCTCTAAGCCACTAATCATCTCCATGGCGACAAATAAGATACACTTGTGAAAAGTATTGTAACTTAAGTTGTGACTAAAGGAAGACAAGTAGCTAATGCTAACCGCTACGCTAATGTGGAATCTATAGTAGTGAAGCACCAGAATAAGTGCTCTGGTGGTACAGTTTAACTAACACAAGCCTGTTTGGAACTGCGTTACGGTAGAGAATAGGAAAGAATAGGAAATTAACAGATAAATTAATATATATCTAGAGAGAAAACTATTTGACAGCTACACAGCTAGCATACAAATCTGCAAACTGAAAATTAATCAGTATGTTACAGTATACGTCAGCTGGGAGAAGTCTATAAGTCTCAAAATTACTTTGTCTTTTTATTGTCGTTGTTTTTCAGGTTATTTATTCATTTATTTTTTGACCTGGTCCAAAATCCTTTGAACTTTGGGGCATCTATCACCAAAAACTAGTCAACATCAACTTGTACAAATGCTATACAAAATCCCTCTAACACATTTGTAGCATGCATGCCATAGATTGAGCCACAGCTTGGCCAGCAGTGGCACACGTGCCTGTGGTTGACCCCTGATAAAGAAAGAGGCATTGTTTGGTCTGTGCAGCCTGTGGGAATCCACAACTCCTCCGTTAAGTTGGAAAACACCAGCTGATACACGTGTCCATGACTCTGGCCTTGGTCACAAATTGACTGACCTTGTTGAAAAGTGCCTGAAAATTAGACATTTTTAATTGTGGTTTGTGTGTAGTAAGTTTCACGGGAACAAAAAATCATGTTAAAATAGTGAGCTGTTTTTTTTACTCGTTGCTTTTAATGTTCAGAATTCTCCTGTTCTCCTCGTTGAAATACTTAATCACAGTCATATAGAATATAGCAGGTTAGTTTCCAAAAGCATTTCACACGGCAGCTCACTGCTTATCTGCTGCCCTGTGTGCTTGCAGAACCAGACGCAACAGCACCAGCAGACAACAGGCCAGACTCAGACGCAGAACCAGCAACAAACGGCAGCCCAACAAGCCCAATCTCAGCAGAACTCAACCCAAACCAATGGTACCTCCGGAGCCACGGGAGCCAACACTGGCGGAGGTTTACAGCATGGGCAGGACCAAGGGCCCCCCAATAAAAAAACCCGCATTGGACCCTCTGGTACCTCTTCAGGCACCGGGGTGCTCCAGTCAGAGTACCAGGTTAGTCCACAATATTGACATGTATTATTGTTGTAAATGAAGTTCCTAATTTTGGAAACAATAAGGCAAACAAATTATGTGTAGCGTTTAGAGATGTAACCATATCCAAACATCACGATACGATAAATATCACAATATTGTACGGAGGTTGACGAAAAAAAAGAAGGAAAAAAAAGCTCATGATAGACTATAAAAAATCAAGATATTGTGGAAAAAAAAGACTCATATTGGAAAAGAAAAAAGAAAAATATCGTGTTTATGTACATAATAACAGCAGTGACTAAATAGACTTGTCACATGTCATTGTCATGTTATGTGATAACTACCACAGTGCACTAGGGATGCTCAATTATGAAGAAGATATTAATCACGATTATATCATTTATTTTTTGGTACAAAACAAGAAAATGTTTAAACGTAAAACATTTTAAGACAAATAAAATTATTTGAAACACTATAATTATACTGTTATTATAAGTTATTTTAGGATGAAACAAAATGTATTAAATTTGTTATTTTAAAATAAAATAAAAATGTACAAATGTATAAAATTAAACAACTCAAAATTTGTATTGTATTATGTATTTAAAACAACCAAACAACAGCGCCATAAGAACGGCCCACTAGCTTATTGCTAACATGTAATGGTAAATGCAACAACATGCTAACGATTAGCATTGATAATTGCGGTTTTACAACTGTTTAAGCAACAAATATTCAGATAATATAACAATATTCAGAGCCATATATTATTTATCCTGGATGAGAAGTGACTGCACTGATCTGAATATATGACTGGATAGCCGATAGGCCAAGACTTTTGAAGCCGCGAGGCCGCCATATTGCTCCTCCCAAGAAACGTTTCTCGGTATACGATCCTATACATTTACAGTATCAAAATTGGAGAACATGTGAAACAGTATTTAGTAGAAACAGCATGATTTATGATGTTTTAAATTTGTTAAACATAAACAAGATGACTTCAGAGATTTTAAAACCTCCCTTAAACACATGTATAAATTACATGCTTAGATGTTTACAGGCGGAAACTTATATATATTAAAGAATTATAACTGTAATTCAACAAAAGATGCCTCTGCTAAATGATAAATCTAATATTGGGGTCTAAGGAACTAAGCGATAAAAGAAAAAGGGACTCCTCATCTGTGTTGTAAGGAATACATACACATGTGTTATAAAGTAGACAACAGTAGTTGTCCTGCAGACACAGCTGAAAATACATCACGTAATGCCTGTTGAGTTTTGTTTGCTGTCTTATCTCAGCACCAAAATGGCTTGTGGGTTGTGTACGTGTATGTAGAGTCATATATGAGCTGCCTTAGATTTCTGTTTCAGTCAAACATGAGCAGCACAATTCCATACATCCAATGCTGCATGTGGCACATGCTACAGCATCAGCTACCAGCAGATGTTATTATTGATTGACATAGCCAACAGCGTGCCACTGTGGGACATAGCTGTCACTGTTGTCGTCCTACTTTTTACCCATCATTGATTCCATCCCCGAAGGGCACCATTCAACACTCTGCTTCAATGCTGACATAATAGACACAGGGTTGCTCTTGGCTCTTGTTTAGGGGAAATTTCAGATTTATTCGCAATATTATAGTTGGGGGACGTTCTCTGTCTCCTTCAGGTGATCGCAGTATATATATATATATATATTTGTATCACGATTCATAGGTCACGATTCGATGCCGATTAATCCCGATACAAATCTATAAATTGATTATTGCGATTATTTTTTTAAACTCAAATTTAGAAAATACTAATCAGTAAACTTGTACATGTACACTGTAAGATTTGTATAAAAATGTATTTATTTATCTGAAAATTCAGGCTTATAACTGAGCCACTGCATTTAACTAACAGGTTGCAGTCTGTTTCATGTTTGAACAGCACTGAAATAAAATATTAAGGCTTAATGTTCCATTAATATAACATTCTTCCATGCTTAATGTGTAAATCCTAACCCTAAGTAAGACGTTTTGTTGAATATTCCCATAAAAAATTGATGTTTAAAAATCGATTTGGCTGCATATGAATTTATTAGAAAATTGTGCGCTGTAATATCGCGATATATTGCCGATTTTTTCCCCCAACACCCCTAATATATATATATATATATATATATATATATATATATAATGTATTTTTTTCAGTGGGGGGGGACTCGCAAATTTGCCACTTTATAAAGTGAAAGTGGCAAATTTGCGAGTTTTTTTCTTGCAAAAAAACTTGCATATACTCGTCTAATATGAGGATGCGTTAATGGGAAACTGTTTATAAAATGAAAAGGCAGGATGGAGACGACAAATTCTTTCTTAATTTAAACTTTACTCATTATACACGGTAGCTAGAGAAACAAAACTTCCTGATCCCCTATCAGCTGACTAAACACTAACCAATCAGAAGCTAGCATACTTTAGGTAAATGCAGGTGAATGACAGAGTACAGCAGATTCACACATCAATTTAGCTACTTGTACAAAAAATTGTTTATGAATGTGTAAATAATAATTCTGGAAGCATAAATGTACAAGTAAACTTAAATGCTTGATCCTCAGCGAGGTGTCTTTGTCGCTGGCCGTACCCAAGGCTTCAAAGAGCAAATGCTTAACATCATATGTGACCCGCTCCGGCAAAATGGTCCACATGTCGGCAGGATTAATCTAGAGATATTCGACATTATTAGACAGTTGGACATTATATGTCCATTTTGAGATTTCTCCAAAAATAGCCTCCTTGAGGACTCTAGTTTTAATTTCCTAACTGTACAAAAGTCAAAATTGTAACAGAAGTGTGTGAAAATAAGCAATTATTAGACACTATGCATCGTAACTAGGGGGAGTGTTTTTAGCCTAGCTGCTAGCTAGCTGCTAGCTTGCGCAACTGTTTAAAAACAACCCGAATTTCCTAGCCTCAAACGTAATTCACAAATGATTTATATACGGTAATGTTGTGAGGATAAGCGGATCTGCTAATGGATGGCTGGATGGACATAGCAACCAAAAAAAAGTCAAAATACAGTCATCCTACCTTGAAGCAGAAGCTATGTTGTCATCGCTCCAGATACTGGCGATCTGTAATCCAAACAGACAGAGATAATCTTCAATTTCGGGATCTCTTTCTTAATGAATCAGTTTCTACTTTTAATTGAATTGACGTTCACACACTAAAAAAACATGCGAGCAGCTGCACATTCCCCCCCACTCTGCTCCTTCACTCACAGCGAGTCGGGAATTAAAAGTTATGACATGCACCAGTGCCTTCTATGTAATGTAGGCTAATGTAATGCACTGTAAATACTAATGTAATGTTTTGATCGCTTGTCGATGTTGTCAATTTCATACGACGCCGTTACACGTCGCTTCAGCGATGTGTCACAAATGAAGTCTGCCTGTTCCGCAAATATCACTACACATTTGTTCACTTTTTTGCTCTTTTAAGTGGGATGACTTAACATAAAAATGAGTTATCAATTATGAAACTTGAAGATGAAAAATGATCGCGATCGTCCTCTCAAAATAGTCACTATGATACCCCGCCCCAAAATGCACACAGGCTATATTTACATGTAACTATAATAGTGTAGTGTCCCTCAATCTTGTATTACTTGGGGTGAGGTGGGCCCAAAAAAAAACTTTTTTACAATTTTTTTTATTTTCTTCATATAACCAAAAGCATTTAAGATATAACATCCATGATAAGTTATCAATAAAGCACTTATCACAGGCCACATCAAATGGCAAATAATATTTTAATTGACACAAAATTATTAAATCAGATTTCCTACTGTGGTAGTAATATGACCTCATTTAAGCAAGAAAATACCACAAAGGAGCAACAATAAAATAACCAAACTTTGGCTGATGCCTCAGAAGATGAATTGTAAGGTGAATGTGATCTTCAAAGTTGAGGCTGATGTCATCTGTTGAGAGGTCAAACTTCCAAAACATTTAAAGGGTTCAAATCTCGGACGATGACCTTGCCTGCTATTGGAATTGACTTTCCACTGATATTTTAACAGTTCATGAAATTTTCCGGTTAATATTTTTTTCCTAAGGTACTGGTTGCTATGGACATTTGAAACATGCAAGTACCAAAACTTTGAACCCGATTTTCTCAAAACAAGGGACTTCAACCTTCCAACTTTGATATTGCTGTAACAATTTTTGAGGTACGTCTATGTATTATGTATTATTTTAAAAGGAATTAAGTGCAGAATTTGAATATATGAATATCTCAATTTAGATTTTTTGGGCACAGAGCCGGTCACATATGGTTAATCTCTGCTGAAGCAATTACTATCTCCTTATTTGAAAAACCGACCGAAAAGTATTGGGAAAAGCATCTGAGTAGTACGCTACGTGCATTTCTAGTAAGTTTCTGAGTTTTTTTCTTGCAAATTTGCCACTTTATGAGGTCTCAAATTTGCCACTTTATAAAGTTGCAAATTTACGAGTTTTTCTCAGAATATTGCACCCACCCTCTAAAAAAAAATATATCTATACGTGGCCCTAATACGCCGTCGTATACTGAATGATTTACTGTAAAAAATAAAACCCATTAAAATAAATTGCTGTGATAAAGTGGTGCCGCAAACGATGAACTTTTTCTCTTATGTGTACTGTTTCATAATTAAATTCATTGAACATGTGCTGTTTTCCTCTTCACACTGATCTCCATCAGCACTCCACCTCCCGTCTTGGTTACCAAAGCAACATCCAAGGCCCCAATCAGCCGCAGAGCACCATGGGATACACGTCGTCATCCCAACAGAGCTCCCAGTATTCCCACCAGACCCATCGTTACTGAGGCCGAGTCATTCCTGGACCCGCAGAGGGTTTGACCTCCTCCTCCTCTAACCTCCACAGATGTCACCATCGGACGCAACCAGCGTTTTGACGTTTAGTGACATAAAGGCAAATCCATAGGAACAAAAAAAAGAAGAAGCAAATACTGCCTCTCTGGGCTGGTGACACATTTTGGTGTAATATATATGTGAAGGCGACACACATACTCCAAACGTATGGCACTTATGAACACAACGTTCTTCACGAGGACGGATTGCAGCTCCTATATTGACCTTATATCGCACCTTTTTCTATTTGACTTGTTCGTTTTCAAGCTTGATGTCAGTGTAAATATCACATATGGAGGCGGACAAGATGCAGGACGGAAAGCCCTTTAGTGTCATCTAAATCCTCTTACCCTGTCCTTTTAAGTACAAAGAAAAGAAAAATACATTATATAAAACAGAACGAAATGCAGGGAAATATTGAACGCGCATAATCGTGTTCTTGTACAGGTTCCTGTATTCAGAGCTCAAATGTACAGAAGCAAAGTCTTTTTATGTACATTCTGATCCACTCCGTTCAGTAACCGCTTGGCCACAAACTGGAGGAGTTTGGGAGTGTGTTCTTGTTTTGGGGCTGCCAGTGGACACTTTTGCATCCCGCCATGAACTTGAACGTGCGCATAAACATACAGGGCAGCTAATGGGAAGCGCCTCCCCCTCCAACCCAACCTTGTGTGCTTCATAAGACTGTCACTGACTGATGTCAAATTGTTTTGTATTGTTGTTATTGCTGTGTGTGTGGAAGGGTGGGAGTTTTATGCATGTTTGACCTTTGACTCACTAAAAAGGCACTGACTGTCGAAGCGATCTGCAAAAGAGCTGAAACAAATGCTTGGGGGCCCAAACAACCCTCCCTACCCCTCAGGCCAAGCACGCCGCACAGGTTTGGCCAGGACTGTATCACGTTTAAAAAAAGAAATGGGTGTGGTCTTTAACACAACAGAATAAGTGACAGACAATTATGCTGTCCTGTTTGGTGGGAGATCTTTTTTGTTGTTGTTGCTAGCATTATAATAATACTTAACTTTGTTTATGTGGTGATTTATTTATTTAACGTTCGTTATTCCAGGTGAAGTAATCGAAAACAGCTTCGTTTTGTGCTGGTCTTGAGGTTGGCATTGCAAATGGAATCTGATTGGCTGGTTGAAATCACATGGTTTTAGTGAAATCACACGGTTTTAGTGCCGTTACATCGAGGCGGCCATTTCAAGTTGAAGTTCCTCACTGTTACAATCAGCACATAAAAAATAACTGACAGAAATGGGACATTCCACAATGCTTGTTGAAAATTCCAAAACTATTAATTATTTAGAACTGCTCCTGCTTGATTAGTTGGTTGTGTCATATTCATTCAAGAATAGCTTCTTTACTTGTTTTATGTTTTAATTATGCGCTTAAAACTAATTTAATGTTTGAATCTAGTACTCCCGCTCGTGCGTGTTGTGTTAAAGAGGGCACCCAATTCATTGACGTAATACCATTTTGAGTGGACAAGGTGTAGTCAACCAACCTCAAGTAAAAAATATATATATATGAGGAAACACTGACACTAAGTGGCTAAAAAGAGAATTAGACTTTGCTTCCACATTCAAAGTGCATGACGTGTAAAACCAATGTTTTAACCACAGTTTCTATAGAAACTCCAAATTAATAGTTGCATCCCTAAATCTGTGTAAAAATGTATTGATATTACGATTTTGTACCGGATCTTTATCTGCAAACATTGGATCTTTTCCAATTGCACTTTTATAGAGAAAACTAACAGCTTGGTCGTTTAATATTCGAGAGGAATGAAACCAAAATACCTTTAAAGGCTTTCCTCCACCTTGGGTCAACATAAAGAGATAAGACACTTTATGTTGATTCCTCCTCTGAGAACGTACAGTATGTCAAACAACTCCTATGCAAATCTTATTGCCAGACTCGAGCTTTTCATTAATGCTGAGGCTTTGTTTTCATGGTTGTGTGTGTGCGCGCGCGCGCGCGTGTGTTTTTATCACCGTGTGTAAGTCCTACATTTGTACAAAACAGTACACACGTGTCTGCTCTTTTTTGTTGTTGTTTTGAAATGCACTCTAAATTAAATATTGTAAAGAATATATATATATGTATGTATATGGATATATATGGATATCGTATACAATCATATTTATTGTGTCTATCTATGAATAGTAGACTTTTTTTTTGTAAACTTTCCTCTGCCTTAATACAGTAGCTGTAGAAAGGGACCTGTCAGATTAGTCACATTTGTTACTACATTTGTTACTGAATGTGTTAACACCACCTCAGTATACAGTAGAATCGAGATCTAAGACCTTGAATTCCACAATGTATTTTTTTTTCTACAGGGGAGGTGTGTATGGTGCCTTTTGTTAGTCACCCATCTTTTTTTTTCTTTTAAATGTCCTTTTGTATTCTCTTGCTTCCTCCCATGCATTTCCCTCTTGTTCTCATGTAGCAGTGGATTCTAGCTGGGTCATATTTAGAAAGGACTGCAGTTCTTGATGCAAATGTCGTCTTTTGATGCCCTGGTATTTCTCACATGTTAAGTGATAAATTCAAGTGTTTTTCAAATGTCTTGCTTTCGACACTAAATAATGTACTGTGTATATGGACACATACACACAAGGAGTATGCGCTTGTATAAAAATCTCCCTTTTCCTCCTTTTTGATAGTATTTGCATGTGCCTGTCCTTTTTTTTAATGGAAATGATGAGAAGTTGTTGTTGTCCACGGTGTACAGACAGACAGGCGGACACTCCATTTGCAGTGCTGCCTCTGCGATGTGTTTTATGGCCGTTGGACATTTAAAGGCATTGTCTGGCCAGTATCCCACTTTCCCATCATGCATGCTAAGATGTAAACGCTCAGTGAATTGAGTCAGCAGAATTGTTTGCAGGGTGGAGTGTCTATCCACCCTTCTACGTTCTCCCACACAGGTTTTAAATATTCATATGCTAGCTCTGCTATGTATTGTCTTTCCAATAGCAATTATATATAAAGCAGCAATTGCTCACCACAAAGGAACAGAATACTTAATAGAAGAACACGTTTATTGAGCTGCTTTTTGTGAATTTGTCCAAACTCCACTGTACAAATGACTGTAAAATGAAAAAGAAAGTCATGTATATTTATTTTATATCCTCTATCGTGATTAAAAATAATAATAATAAAAATTATCTCATTTGCATACGTTGCATTTCACATCAACCACAACTAAAGTATGACTTAACTGTGTATAGGTCACAAGTATGTTTTTTTGTATGTTTTAACGTATGGATAATTCAACAGTATGTGCCCTCTGCATCTACTGAATGGAACCTATCTGCTCCTTATGGTGTGCCCACTTTAGCCACCTGGGGGCAGTATACGATAAACTGTAGTTTGTGTTCAATCTGTCGCTGAATTATGTTATAGCGCCATTTGCTATTTAGCGTTAGCATTAAGCTAGCACACTTAAAAGCTAACCTATGTGAGTGTTTTAAAGTGTAATTCTCTTTGTTTTGTATTTGTTTATAAGCATACACTTAGAAAAACAGTTGGGTCAAAAAATAAGCCAAATTGGGTCAAAAAGGAACTGTTCAAATGACCCTCAAAACAACCGCCACTAAAATGGCTTTTGTACAAAAAAAAAAGGATGGGTTGTTTTTGTAGGTTATTCATTTGACCCAACTTTTTGGTTTAAATAATCAAACATTTTGGGTAGTTCCCTTTTTAACTGAATTGTGTTTTTTTTGTACAGTGTACTGTAATGTAGGCTGCACTTCGACCTCCTGCATGGACGACAGCAAATCAGTTTCTTCATCTGCCATGTTAAGAACACCGCCTGTCACACTCCAATTTTAAAGGGAATTAGCTGTTTTGACTGGCGGCAAATAAAGTTGGTCATGTCCACGGCAGCACAAACCCATTTTTAACTGTGCAAAGCCGCATGCGTCTGTGAAAATACCTAAACCCAGTCAAGCTCACCTCCGTGCAGATTTAGACCGTACCTCTCACTAGACTAGCACAAGGCTGGAGCCCGATGTTACACAACAAGATTCATCGGAGTGAACGTCTTCCTGGGATGATGAACACTCAAAGTATGTCACTCTCAGGACATGTTGTTGGATGAGTCAAGCGAACGCCACATTGTCTCGATGAGCCTGCCGGTTTGACAAGCGAACCTCGTGCAGGCAAGTTGGGACTTGGCATCAGCTTCAGGGGTTCTAGCACAGTAGTCACTCAGCCCGGAATTGTACTGCGCCCACTTGAAGGAAATTTATGACTTGGAGAGAGCAGTTATTGAGGAACAAATTAACAACAACCCCACAGTTAAACATACCGTACACGTCACTAGCATGAGTGACAACATATACTTGTACCATCAATAACGAGTTCAGATGGTAGTCCTGTGGATATGTGGACTAGAATGGGAAGTTCAGCTAGTGTCACTGTCTAGCAGAAACCTCTGAAGTTAGACTAAAATGCAATTTTACCATGTTTGTGCGTCTCAGGGATTTTATTTTATTTGTATACATTTCCATGGAAAATTTCCAACTTTGACAATACCTGGACTTTTTGCAACAATATGCTTGACAAATATTGGGTGTGGTAAGAATTTACAAGGACTATTGTTCATTGTAGAGGACCATTTACTGTATTATGTTGTTCTCTTAGGCACACTCGTCTTCAAGGTATCAGTATGAAAAAAACAACGGATAGTTGCATTAGAATTTTAACTGGGGTCAAAATCTGTAAAACTAAACTATTAGTTTAGCCATGGCCTAGTTTGGAACAGTGACAAAAGCAAGAACTGAAATATCAGACACAGCTCTCATTATGATGCATTACAGTTCGACACCACTGTGAATAACAACTACAATATTAAAGTTATTGTTAAGAGTTTTGTATGGAGGTAAATATGGTGCAAAAGTAACTTGTACCTGTAAAAAATTTTTTTTAGTTGTATTAAAAAAAAATGGTACCTGTAGAAGAAAGTATACATTTGTATCTGTAAAAGTCGTGATTTGCACCTGTAAAAAAAATTGTACCTGTAAAAAAAAATGTTACCTGTAGAAAAAAGTGTAAATTTGTATCTGTCTGTAAAAGTCGTGATTTGTACCTGTAGAAATGACAACTTGTAGTCAAAGAAGTCGCCACTAGGAGTCACAAGTGTTTTTTCTGCTGCTGTCCAGTCACGTGACTTTCGCACCAAATCTCTCGCGACAGATGGTGCAAAACTGATTCGTTCTTGTAGAGCACCGTGATTTTTACTCGTAGAAGAAGAGGGCGGGCTTTGGAGGATTTGAGCGGGCTAAAGCTCAACCTCATTGGTTGAGCGAACGACAGTGGGTTGAACTCAAAGGACGGCACGTTTTTATCATTAATATGCACAAGTCCAAAATTCCAAACAAACAGAGTAGCCACACCAGTTTACGCGTCATTTTGGAAGAAGATGACGTCCCAGGCCTGAAAATTTCAACATGGTTCAATATACAAACACCGTGTGGAACAGCTTAAATGTTGGTTGACATGCAGAGCACTCAAAGTGGGCAGAAAGAAAGAAGTTTTAGTATGAAGGTAAGAATTATTGTACGATCATAGCTCGTAATCCGGTGCTAGCTAGCTCATCTCATGTTGTTAATTGTCACGAAAATTGAACACATTGAAGATTTTAATTTCAAGATTTGAAGCCTACCTTTGGACTGTGACTTTCTGTCCTGAATGTATTTCCTTTTACCTGGGCCATTTGTATTGTCATAGCTGAGATAGCTTGTACCTGTAAAAAATAATAATCTAAAATATATCATAAACTGCTGCTTAGTGCTTAGATGTGAAAATTACTATAGAGCTACAGAACCCTATTGAATGTTTTACAAGATAACCTAAACCTATAACCAAAAGTGGACAGTACTCAGCTAATTGTATTTGAGTAACATTATATTCAAGTATCTGTACTCTTACTATCATAATAAAATGAAAACATTTTTTTTTACTGCGAGTGAATCTTTAAGCCGCTACAGGTATTTTAACCTCAACCCTTTATCCTCTGTATTTAATCATTTAATTTTAAATATTACAATTTCTTGATAAATGTCAGTATTTTTGCAATGTATGCTTTGCAAACAGTTAAAAAAAAAAAGGCTCTTACACTCTTAGTTTACTCATCACTCACAGTACTCAAATATTTGTGCAAGTTTTTTTTCTGCACTTTTAATTTCTACTTGAGTTAAATTTTCCATTGTAACATTACTCTTATTTAAATATTGGCTATTCTGCTTTTGAAATGCTAGTCTATCTGTTTCACTAAGATGTGAGCAGTGTCACTGTCACCTAGCTACTTTAACAAAAGTAACTAGGTCAAATGTTAGTTTATTTGTTTTTAATTAAATGAAAATCTCATAAGTTTCAAAATCTTGCTCAAAAGGTGGAGACAACTGCTGGAGACACTGCTGAAGCATCAGTGAAAAGGATGACCCACTCTATCAGCAAGCAGCCAAGAGACAGGAGATGACACCGGGGGGTATTCCATCAAGCCGGATTAAGGAAAAGACTGTTTTATTTTGCAGATCTTCTGCTGATGTGAATGTAGCAGGTGGAGGTCCCCTCCCCCACCAATGGCAGTGGCCTTAGTCTTTTTTTCTGGTGGCTACAATAATAGGCAACATATATTTACAGCTCAGCACCTATTTAGTCTTATTTTTTATATATATTGTTATAGGCTACTTGCCGACTTGCCATGATCGCTTTTGGCTACTGTTGAGATGTAACAGTGAAGAATGAACATGTTGGTCAATTCGAAGTGCTTTAAATTAAATCAATAATTAATAACACTATTAATGTGAAATACACATCTAACATGAAACTTTTTAACTTATCTATTTAGTCTGTCGGCTATTTTTATTTTTTTTGCCAATAATATTTCCCTCGTCTTATTGATAGCAACAGTATTGCCTTTTTTGGTGAGTCTTGAATTCCTCATACAGCTTCACCAATAACTTTTGTTCTGTTTGTGAGAAGAATACTGCTCTCGTTTTGCTGTCTTTTGACAAAATTGATCGCAAGTTCGCCTATCGACTCATCAGGGCTTCTTGTCTACCCCGGGAGCGTGTACAAACCCAGGCTATGCAAGCCTGGCTTACGTTAGCCTTGATTAGACGCGGCTGCAATGGGTTAGTGGAACGACTTGGCGCTTTTTTCGGAGATGGTGTTCACTTCCAGCCTCACTTTTTTGCATGAGCTTTCTTTAGCTGCGTTGATGGAATACCCCCCCCCCCCCCCCCCCATCTTCAAATCAAGGTTGACACTACCACAGCAATGGATGCAGAAACGGCTCATCTGGACATCAAATAAAACATTTTAAATGATGCACAATCTTGTTTATTGAATGATACATGTTATTTGATCTGACTATTTCAAATAACTCTCAATATGGATTAAATTGTACTCCTTTAACATTTCAAGCTCAAAATTGGAAGACGTCGAGAAAGCATAATTTCTTCACTTTCCCAAAGGTGATTGCAGTGAAATTCTCTCAGAACAGTCACCAGTGTATCAAGGATTCTCATTTGTTGGACTTCACAGCCACTTTGAAGCAGGTTTGATGTCACACCATGTGCCACCGTCTAGAGATGGATCAAGAAGTAGCTTTGATTGACTGCATGCTGGCATCTGTGCAAACAGAATGGTTGGGTCAGCATATTCATACAATAAAAAATAATCATAGCTTCCTAGCTGGGTCATTATCAAAACACAGTCACTGACATTATACGTAATCGGTTAATGGTTTATCTTTATCTTGTTAGCCAGAAAAAAACAATGATTTTGTCACATCTTAATATCAGAAATAGTGGTAATACTGATAGACACAGACATTGTTCATAAACATTTGCATTATTTTTATTTGGCTTCAGTGTTGAAGGCAAATGTGTATGTTTACAAGTGTTAAGAATGATCATTTGAATTTCACTGCAAAACTTGTTTTAACAACAAATGGGATACAGTATGTACAATATAAGCTTTTGAAATTAAAAACGGCAAATATGTCATCATGAACTCACATCATATGAAAGGGTGTCGAGCTTAATATATCTCAGTTCAAGTATACAGGTAGTTTTTGAAGACATTAAAGAAGTGCAGGGACAAGCTATTGATCGTATGTTTACACTGTCTCAGCTATGACAATACAAATGGCCCAGGTAAAAGGAAACACATTCACGACAGAAAGTCACAGTCCAAAGGTAGGCTTCAAATCTTGAATTTTTTTACAGGTACACATTTTTTTTACAGGTACAAATCACAACTTTTACAGATACAAATTTATACTTTTTTCTACAGGTACAACATTTTTTTACAAGTTACTTTTGCACCATATTTACCTCCAGTTTTGCCTCAGCCTATTTATTTTCGTGTGTGTTGAAACATGCTTAAAATGAGGCAGTAAATAGTATTGAATGGCGTTTATTGTTGAACCACAGACAAAAAAAAGAGAAACACTCAAGTAAGATTTAAGCTTAGTGCTGGTATGACAGAACACAGATGGATTTGAAACTTTATCAAACGCTTAAAAAAAAAAAAGAATCCTTGAGGTTAAAACTACTAAACGTAGAATATTTCATTTCGAATCGCTACTGCCACCTGCTGATGAAAAATTAAACTGCACATACTGTTCTTCACATACACACCACACACATTACGTCACATTCGCAGACAGGGCGCGGGAAATTCGAACCCGAATCCAGTCTGAAAACTATTGGCCAGAGGCTTGCAGAAGTACCCATTGTGAACAGCTAAGGTGTTAATCTACTAATTAGAAGGCATTTCACTCATAAATAGTCAAATAAAAAGCGTATTGTAAAGTTATTTTTGAAAAAAAAGATCCATATAGCAACTTTAAAGTAAGTTATTACAAAAGCTTTCCGTAGGTTGAGGCGACAGCTTTAGAGCATTGGCCACATACAGTCTTGATGCCGATATGTAAAAAGAAAAAAGGGGGGGGAAAGTGAATATATCCTTATGCTAGGCTAATGTAGCATTAGCCTAAGGCTTTAGCATTAGTTCTTGTAAATATGAAACTATGCAAATGAAGTTAAAAATGGTCATCTTATGACAGTGTTATGTTCCTCTTCTGATTCCAAGTGTAGAGATGGGATTCGACTGCTGGGGCTGATATTTTCTGGTAGGTACTTCAAAATCTTAAAAATAAATAAATACTAAATTAATTGCCTTAGAGATAGCTGTTCAGGTAGCAGTTTAAGAAACTGAGTTTGTTGTGCTTGAAAATAAAAGTAATAAATAAATAAAATCAAAGTTGCTTTTGCATCCTTTGATATATCTTTTTTTTTGTATGCGCCTCTCGGAAGAAAAAGTTTGGACGCCGCTGGCTTAAATGATGAACAAAGAGCAAATGGGTGCAAGTCCAAGCTCTAGCTGCAACCGTTTTTTTAAACACAACATAAATCAGGAACAAACTCACAAATCCAGTAAGACGTACAGTTAAGTAAGATGGCGGGACTGTAACACTATACATTACATTCCGAGATGGGGGAACCCTCCTATCCAATCAGTACCTCTTGCCTTCATGCTTTCGCCCTCGGCTTCGGTAATTACCACAGTTACTTTTAATTGACCTCAGTGGCTTCAAGTTAAACAACTGCTAGCAACTGTAGGAGGAGTCTGAGACCAATCTGCCCTTTCATTTAAAAGTATCTGCTCTCCTATGTCAGAACATCTTCGACCTTGTTGTAACACGTTGTTTGC
Source organism: Leptonotus elevatus (assembly GCF_054856555.1). NCBI lineage: Eukaryota > Metazoa > Chordata > Actinopteri > Syngnathiformes > Syngnathidae > Leptonotus > Leptonotus elevatus. The sequence continues at coordinate 3,390,761 of NC_141256.1, forward strand.
CAATGTGTATTTTTATTTACTTGCAATTGACTAATATTTGTTTTGTGAATTATTACTTTTGGTACAATGTTTTAGTTTTACGTGCGGAAGTGTTTCGTGTACTTCGCATGAGCGCAAAAGAGAGGCTAGAGGTGTAACCGAGCGAGCCTCCTTCGAGAAGAGAGTTGAATAAAAAGAGACGAGTTTGAAATCCTGTCCTGCCGTGTTTGGTTAATTTAGCAGGGAAGATGCCAGAAAATATCAGAAACTTGAAACTATTTGTAACCCGCCTTTTACACAGCCTGTGGAAACAACAGCAACAACATCTTAGGGTTACATTGTTATGACATTTTACTGACTACTCTCAACTGTTAATAACAAAAAATGCAAAAAGTTTCATAGTAAAAGCACGCATTTGTTGAATTTCACAGCAGTCCAAAAGAAATGTGAGGGAATCCCCTTCAAAAGTCATCAGGTGTTATCTGGTGTTCAAAAAGTTCCCTTTCGTAATCTTTGCAAGTTTTGGAGAGAAAAACTCCTTACTCTTTTCCTCTTCAGTTGTGGTCAGCTGAGAGATCGAACGTTATCAAGTGCCTCAGTTGTGATGGGAAATGGCTGGGCTCATCCACCCAGTCGCTTTGACCTTAAGCCTGAGATGGCTGTCTGGAGTGATGCCATCACACCACTCCATCCTGAGTAAGCTTCCAGCCATTTATTCACTACTGCACTCCACAAGCCTTGATGTTCCAGCTGCCTCATAAACTCGCTACTCTAAAAGATACTTTGTTTATGTTGTCATCTGTTCAACACCAATTTAGAGCCTTGGGACAGTGTTACTGCACTTTTACGTTAACAAAAAACTTGTTTTGAGGACTGAATACACTTTTAAAGGGGAAATCAACCCCCCAATTTTTGTTGACAATAATATGTTCTATGCAGCAAAGTCCAGCTGTTTTTATCCATCTCAGGGGGCGGCGATTTTACCACTTGCTGTCGACTGAAGATTACATCACAGTTGATGACAGACCAATGACAGCACAGCTAAAAAACAAACAAACAAACAGGTGGGCTCTGATTGGTTGTTGCCTGAGCCCTGAGCAACATTGATGTCATCTTCAGTCGGCAGCAAGTGGCAAAATGGCCACCCCCTGAGATGGATAAAAACGGCTGGATTTTGTTTCATAACTCATGTTCCACAAATGTAATATTAATAAGAATGTCATGTTTTGACTAGTAAGGGCACATATAACGTATTATTGTCGAGAAATGTTTATGGTTGACTTCCACTTTAAATCATACATATTGCAAAAGTTACTCAAAATACAACCATTAAAACTCATTCACTCGCAGCCCTTTTCACTGAAGCAACCCCCTTCAGTCTCGGCTCTTTTACTGGAATTTGACTGATTTTGCAAGGACCACAGAATATTGTGTTATATTGCTATGAAAACATGGAACCTACCCCAAAAAAAGATTTAGAGTCTCTTCTTTCATCAGAAAAAAATTATATTTGTATCTGTTTCCGTTTTGCAACAATTAGCTTTAGAATACAGCTAAGTTTCATAATTTTTCACAAACCTGTCAAAAAGAGCTTGTTGCAACATGGCCCTGGCTGCTCTCTTATACTCTGCTGCCATCTTCTGGACGTTTTTTGTAATAACTACCATTGCGTTAAGCAATCTCTTTTTGTCAGAAGCTGTATCAAAACCTTCTGTATGCTCTAGCAATAAGTTTTTGGACGTGAAGGACAATATATATAAAAACGTATTTATACGTATTTGGGTTTTAAATAAGTTGTTAATAGTCTGACTACGTACTCTTGGGCATGAAGCTTCACAGGTTGCCCCTGGAATCCTCTTCCACTCCTCCATGACAACATCTCGAAGCTGGCGGATATTCGAGACTTTACGCTCATCTACTTTCCGTTTGAGGATGTCGCATAAATGTTCAAGAGGGTTTTGGATTTCTACTATGCTTAACGACACTCAGTTTTGCTTGTTAACGCTTCATAACTCTCCAAGTGGTCAGTGGAGAGGCAGAAGAGTTTGTTTAAAAGGCAAATAATGACTGAATGCCCTCTGCAGAGCTCAATCTAAACGGCTGACCCATGACAAGCTGCTCTCAGACCGTGAGAAATGGGCCTCTTTCCATGCCAAGAATGTGGGTGGCCAGCTGTGTTGCTCCAAAAAGTCGATCTGAGGAGTGTGACCAAGCAGGTTTTGATATCTGATTTTTCTCAAGCTGCTGTTGCTTTGTGCACTTTTCCTCGTTTTAGGGGGACTAAACTCACATTTGTTCTCTTTATCTGTGTTGACATGCAGTTTGTGTGTATATGTGGTCGGATAGGGGTCTGAGAATGGAAAATTTGCAATGAAATGTGATCAATAATATAAGCAAGTACAGTGTAAAACAAGCACATTAGCATTTAGCACAGGGTGACTCAGGTGGTAGAATCTCTCAACTCAAAGGTTGTAGGTTAAATCCTTAACCCTTGTGACGATGTTGACGTGTCCTTAAGCAAGATTCCAAACTCACAGTTAGAACAAGTTATTGGGAACAGTTGCAATTACAGTATATTCAAATGTATTAGTATTCCTACTTAAAATGCTCCAAAATTGTATTGTACTCATAACAACTCACTTAGCACTACAAAGGTTCATATCTATGAGTCGCGTAAATTGATTTATTATTATATATTGGATGAGTGATTCTAATTTTTTTACAGGTTCAAGTTGTCAATGTAGAAAGGATTTCTCATTGGGGCTTTTACATGACTGATCTACATTTGAAATCAAACAATAACTATCGAGCTGATTTTACACCTTCAATCACCTTAAATTATGCTCAGGTTCTTTTTCCTAGTTATATTACACATTTGGACAACCACGTGTGCAATGACGTCATAGAGCTCATTTCAACCATAAGCACCCACCCTATAGGCCAGTGGTCTGCACCTGCGACTCTGGAGCCACAAGTGGCTCTTGAGTCCCTCTCAAGTGGCTCTCTGTGGATCTAAAAAATAAATACATACATAAATATATATATTACATAAAATATTGTTTAAATGAACTGATTAAATATTCCCCAAAAGTTGGCACACTATACAAATTGTGAACAAATTGTGAATAAAAACCGAATGCAATTATGTGGAAGTGCCCAATTTCGATAATTTGTTCAGAATAGAACATAGATGACAGGTCAAAAGTTTAAACTGAGAAAATTTGTCATTTTAAGGGAAAAATATTTTGATAGTAAATTTAATGGTGCCAACAAATCCAAAAAAAAAAGTTGGGACAGGTAGCAATAAGAGGCTGGAAAAGTCAATTGCACTTCTAAAAAAAACAGCTAACGAGGTCCATTGACAACTTGATTGAAGTATAAAAAGAGCTTCTCGGAGTGGCAGTGTCTCTCAGAAGCGAAGATGGGTAGAGAATCACCAATTCCTCCAATGTTGCGCAGAAAGATAGTGGAGAAATATCAGAAAGGTGTTGACCAGCAAAAAAATTCAAAAAGGCTGAAGTAATCATCATCTACAGTGCATAACATCATCCAAAGATTCAGAGATGTAAGGGTCAAGACTGAAAAATCATAATCAAACAACATATTCTCCCATCCAGGCATCATCACTTTCAGAGAAGATCTTGCATTTCTCAACACGATAATGCCAGACCACATGCAGCACCAATTACAACATCATGACTGCGTAGGAAAAGGATCCTGCCGGGTATTGAAATGGCCAGCCTGCAGTCCACTTCTTTCACTTATAGAGCACATTTGGCGCATCATAAAGGGGAGGGGAAGGTGCAACAAAGAAAGCCCAAGACAGTTGAACAGTTAGAGAGACGTGTGTTAGACAAGAATGGGACAGCATTCCTTTTTTTTTCTTCTTTTTCTTTCTTTTGTCTTGAGAGAGCTCAGTAATTTTACCGATTTGACATGTCATCATCATTGCTCTCTCATGTTTTTAATGTTATTATTTATTTATTTATTTTGTATCTGGGTGAGTATGTGCATGTGCGTGTGTATGTATGTGTGTGTGTGGGGGGTGTGCATGTGTGCGTGCGTGCGTGTGAGTGTGTACTAGTTAAACCAAAACCTATTAAAAATCCCATACCGTTCACCTAAACCGAATACTTCAGAATCCAGCTAGAGTCGTGAGGTTGTCAGGATACCCGAGGAAGGATCAAAGAAAAGAAAGGAAAGTGAAATCCAGCACCGACCAGACATCACCTACTACCCACCGGGTTACCAACCAGAGTCTTTCACCAACCCCAGAAACATCTAAATTCCAACAAATTAGGGAGACCTCAAGAGACCAAAGGAGAGACAGGAAAAGGAAGGAAGGATAGATGAAGGAGAGTGAGATCCACAGACATCAGCCTCCACCGATTCAACGACTAGAGGAAGAAGCAGATTGTGTTTGAATTTCGGTAGATGCTGGTGTGGTGGATCTGGCATGCATGAAAACCTCCACCAAAGAGGGGAGCTGTCGACCCCGGCCAGGACAGAGCAAGCACCACCCCCCAGGGACCCCCAGGCTGCAGCAGCACCAAGGGACAACCCCCGGGCCCCTCGGGGGCCACTGGCCGGAGAGCAGACTCAGGAGCCAGGAGCGCCCCCAACCCCAACACGGCCAGCGCCCCCGGGCCCCGCAGGGGCCACCGGCCGGAGAGCAAACCCAGGCGCCAGGAGTGCCCCCCAACACGGCCCGCGCCCCCAACCCAACGCAGCAGGACCCCACCGGCCCACGGAGTCTGAGAGTCCCATTTTCTTTATCATATATTGAGTAATGTATGTTCTATGAATAATTTTATATTGGATAAGTTGTAAATTTGTGTGTTTTGTCATTTTAAATATGTTTTCACAAACTTGAATCTAAAAGTCAGATTTCGGAGCTATAGACAAGTCTGTCTCCCATTTCTAGATGGGTAAGACATTTTATCAGTATACGAAACTTATATTTTTTTGAGAGTTTTTTTGTTGTTGTTGGAGAAAGCTTAGTAATATCTTTAGCTAAAACAGGCGGTTGGAGCATACCCCGAAGTGTTGGAATTTGTTTCTTTATCATACTTTTGACTTGCAGATAATGTAAAAATTTACGTTTTTTATTTTGTATTTTTGGAGTAAGGATGTATATGATATAAACATATTATCTAAGAAAAGATGGTGCAGATGTGTAATTCTGCTCCCACACACCTAAATAAAACGATTGGCTGTTAAGTTGAAAGTCGGGGTTATGCCATAGGGGAGAAAGCCCGCAGGGCTCCACTTGGGCTTTTGTCATTTCTAGTGCCTTCCACCAGGTAATCTTTGCTTCTTCCTTTTTTTTATTCCAGTAAAATTTTGTAACGGCCGAGTCCAACAACTGGAGCCGTAGGTTTAAATGGAATCATTGAGAAAAAATAGTTTATTTTGGGTAAAACTTTCATTTTAATGGTGGCTATTCGTCCTATTATAGAAATAGGAAGATTATTCCAGCGCTTCAAGTCACTATAAATGCTGTGCAGAAGTGGAGTAAAGTTTAAATGAATTTAATCAGTTAATTTAGGTGAGATTTTTATGCCTACGTATTTTAAATTACCTATAGGAAATGAGTAGTGTGGGTCCTGGCTTGCAGGGTTCCATTAATTTTCTGTAATAGGTAGTAGTGTTGATTTTGTCCAGTTAATAGAATAATCTGATCAATGTGAGAATTTAGTTATTAAGTTAAATACTTCCCCTAGCGAAATAGCAAGCTTTTCTAAATAAAGTAAAATATCATCGGCATATAGATTAATTTTGTGTTCTGTTACCCCAGAGTGAATTCCTTGAATCCTTCTTTCCTGGTGTATAGCTAATGCAAGTGGCTCAAAAATATTGCAAATAATAAAGGGGGCAGTGGGCATCCCTGTCTTGTGCCTCTCTGTAGAGTCAAACTCTGAGATATAATCCCATTAGTAGTAACTGTAGCTTTAGGAGAATCATATATATAATACTGACACCCAGTGAATAAATGACTTCCCAAAGCCAAATTTATTTAAAACAGCAAAGAGGAAGGACCAATTAACTTTGTCAAAAGCTTTTTCTGCATCCAATGATATAATAACTGCCTTTTTATCATGCCGCTGTGACATGCTAATAAGGTTAAAGAGCCTCCTAATATTATTAGTAGAGTGACAACCTTTAATAAAGCCTGTTTGGTCGCTATGAATGACTGTCGAGATTACTGTTTCTAGTCTAGATGCGAAAGCCTCAGTGATAATTTTAATATCAGTGTTAATTAGTGAAATCGGACGGTAACTTGATGGAAAGGTAGGGTCTTTTTCTGGCTTTAATAAAAGTTTAATTGCTGCTGTATTCATGTGTGGGCGTATGTAACCATTAGCTTTAATTTATGTTATTACTCTTAAGAATAGTGGAGCAAGCATTAACCAGAAGTGCTTAAAAAATATAGCCGGATAACCATCCGGGCCAGGTGCTCTGCCATTAGGCATACTATTTAGAGCACTGTACAGCTCGTTTATAGTAAGTGGCGCATCTAACATATCTTTATATTCAGTAGTTAACTGAGGTATATTTAAGCTACTGAGGAATGTCTCAATATGCTTAGTGTTAGGCTTGTTAGTTTCTGAGTATAGGTTGCGATAATAGTTATAATTTTTTTTAATTAATTTCTTCTGGTGATTGTGTGCATTCACCAGTTGTCCCTTTAATAGCCGTTATAAGAGATTTTTCGCGTTGTAGTTGGTTTGCAAGAAATTTACCTGATTTGTTATTATATTCAAAGTTGTTGTATCTCAATTGTTGTATTATAAACTCTGTCTTTTTAGATAGCATACCGTCTAACTGTATTTTTGTATTTTGTAAGCCAGTCCATATTTGGTTATTGGGTTTATTGCGCACTCATCTGTCAGTTGTTTAATTTTATCTTCCAAGTCAGCATTCCTATTTCTAAACTTGAGAAACTTGTCTCCTCGATCCCCAGACGTTTGAAGACTGTTGTAAGAAGAGGGGATGCCTCACAGTGGTGAAAATGGCCTTGTCCCAACTTTTTTTTAGATTTGTTGACACCATAGAATTTAAAATCAACATAGTTTTCCCTTCAAATGATACATTTTCTCAGTTTAAACTTTTGACCTGTTCTCTATGTTCAATTCTGAATAAAATATTAAAATTTGACACTTCCACATAATTGCATTCAGTTTTTATTCACAATTTGTATAGTGTCTCAACTTTTTGGGAATATATATATATTTTTTAAATAATAATTAAATATTCAAAAAAAATAAGTCTAAATTTTTAAGGGAGATGAAAGGTAAATGAAAAAGTTTTAAAGGTAGAAAATTACCATAAAATGTCTTTGGAATTGCCCAAAAAGTCAGAAAATGTATTTTAAAAAAGTGTCATGGTGGGGTGGAGGAGAGGAGGACCCAAATGCAGGGAGGCATGTAACACAATTTATTTAACAAAAACATTTAACAGGGGTACTGGGTAAAACTCTAAATAAACAAAACCAACAAAGTTCTGAAAAGAACAAAAAGCTAAGTAACACAAGAGTGGTGACAGTGACAATGATCCAACAAAGACTGAACGAAACCAGGAAACTAAATACAAGCCAACTGACGAGACAACGAGAGACACCTGGACAAGACACAAGTGGCTGGGGGAGATGATTGGATGACACAAGGGAACAGGATAACGAGTACAGGTGCAAACAAAACCTAACAAGCAAGACAGGACACAAAGCCAAAACAACAAACCTAAGCAGGATATACGCAAATCATAACAGAAAGGCAGAAAATAAAATGAAAACGTAATTATAAAATGTCAAAAAATAAAAGACAAAATCTCGAAAACTACAATGAAACGTCCACAAAATTGCCCAAAATATCAGAAAATTTATAGAAAAATTGAAGAAAAGAATTCCATAACATTTTCAAAAAAAAAAGGAAGAAGAGAGGAAGAAAATGACTATAATATGTCCATAAAATTGCCAAAAATATCTGAAATTTTACAGAAAGTCAGAAAGTCTAAAAATATATGAAAATAAAGTATGAAAAATTACAACAACAAAAAAAAAATCAGAAGACGGAAGGTATGGTGCAGCTCTAATTAGCAACTGGGCTCTCAATACATTTGACTAACACTAACACAGACCTTCATCACAATATTTTGCGGCTCCAGACAGATTTTTTTTTTTACATTTATTTGGCCTAAAATGGCTCTTTTGACAGCAGAGGTTGCTGACCCTAGCCACAGGCCAATGAAGAAAAATGTCTGCCGTTTCCACTTGGCGGTTTTGCTGGCAAGACAAGATTAAGACTGATATGTCTCTGTCCCAAAAACAGGAAGTCAGACACTTACTCAGGAAATGACTTGGAAAAACTGCACTTCACTGGGACCAGTCTGATGCTCCAATGGTTGGAGAAAGTTTTGGGTGAAAAATATTCATGTACAATCAATAAAGGTTTCATAATGGTGCGATATAGTCATGAGAAAAACATTCTGGTCTCATCGCTAATCTATTTATTATAGCTCATGGTAGAAATTATTTCTGAGTCTGAATAAATTGGTGTTCAACAAGTATCCCAAAGCAGATTACGTTGTATCAATAAAATGGCATACAGATTAATTTTGCCATTGAATCTCTACTCTATATTAAATATACAATTAGAAAGAAAGAAAAACTGCCATAACTGAATCAACACTGTAGTAGTACAGTCACTGGAAATTCTACAAAATGTTCATCATACAAGTAAGCTGACTCATGTGCCTGAAATATTTATAGTAGTACACTGAGGCCCCCAAACACCCGCTGGTAGCAGCTCCAGCACTAAGTGTATCAAGGCATTGTGTAAGCAATGAATAGTCATTGTGGATAAGAGTCTACACTGTGCTGTCTGTCGGCTTGCTGTTCACACTGAAGGGGATTTCGGCTCTGCAGGCTTCAAACCGCTGAGTCAAAGGGTCACGGTGTGTGCGAGATAGCAGCGATTTGTGCGAGTGTGTGTGAGTCACAGCACTGTGGCGACACTCGAGACACCATATGTTTCCACACTCTTCGCTGAGGAACAAATGTGCCATCACAAGCGGCGCTTGTCTCGCTCACCATGTGAGGATGAAGGCACAGAGCAGGAGACGTGGTCAACACCAATTATTGGAGGAGAAGGGACACATAATGTAGCTACGGTGGTGTCCATGCTGGTTAAAAAGTTTGTTGTTTGACAAGTGACCCGATTAGTTCAAATAAATATACTGTAAATGGAGTCATTCGTTTCCAGTGCACAACAGAATGAATAGCTAGATTAAGAATCAGAATTAGGATTATTGACCAACTATGTAAACACACACGGAATTTGTCTCCACGGGCATAAACTGACCAAGAAAATGCGAAAAAAACTAACAAGGTAACAAGACGGTTCATTCCCAAGTTTCTTCGATGGGCAAAAGCAAAAATGACAATGGAGGAGTGGGGGAGGGGGAAAACAAGGCCCAATCGGTGGTCCTTTAAAGGGGAGCACAATATGGACCGGGAAAAAAACCCTGCACATCGCAACACAAATTTTGACGACTTGCACGTGTGGGTGGGGGGGAGAGGGAAGGGTGACAACACAGACACTGACCAGCAGCGGAAGTAGCCCTTTATCCGAGGTGCCAAATCCGGGTCCAGAAAGTAAAAACCCTGCTACAGTTTGGCCCCTGATGCTATCTATCTATCTAGTGCCCTAAAAGATAAACAAGCATCATGGGAGCTAGCTAAGGAGCTAGCTAGCTAGGATCTGGGGCTAAAGCCAAACTGTGGCAGCATTTTTACTTTCTGGACCTGGATTTGCCACCTCGGAATAAGGAATGTTGTGTTATTAAATTAAATTAATTTTAAAATAGACACCACATGCTCATAAGGCCGTAGAAACGTAATGATTTATTTCAATCAATATGTGAAGAAAGGCAATGGCAATAGTAAAAAAAAATGAAGAAGAGTTATATTTAAGTATAATGAAGGAAAACTGTACAACCAACAGTACTGATATGGTCTAACTGCGAATAGTAAAAAACATGAATTGACGGGAACTGACGGTCATTAAAATTGCCATGGAGAAAATTTGAATAAAATAAAAGAAGAATTTAGAAAAACAATTCCAACTACACAGGCAGATTACAATTTTTTAAATATCTATTTAAAGAATTGTTTCTAGACATTGACAGTTTTAACAACCTTTATCGCATTTAGGGATGGCTGAGTATCCATGCTGGGTATCGTATCAGATTAATACTGGCCTTATTTTAAGGTATTGGGTACTCATGAAGGCTGCAGATACCATTGAAAAATCGGACAATAAGTAAGTCTTCCTCATTAGTAGTTGACACTTCACTGTGAAAATGTCATCACAGTACGTAAAGGCTGAGGTAGCGACCAATCACGGCTCACCTGTTGTTTGTGCCCTTTGGCCGCCTCCTGAGACGGATAAAAATGGGTGGATTTTGCTGCTTATCCCTTTTGGACACAAATATGATTGCAGTGGACATCACATATTTGCGTGTCTCAACCAATAAAAACGCATCATTTAGATGATGTCAACACTTGTGGTTCATGATTGGATCCTAGCTAACCAATCACAATTGCAAGTTGATTTGCATGCTGTTCATGTTAAAAATGTTACTTATAAGATTGGTAAGTTTACAACACAAGTCAGTTATTCGCTCCGATGGCTTGTTATGTTGGTTTCCAAACTAATACAGTATGCTGCTCCTCTGCTCCCAGACATGTTTCGACTTGACTGTTTGTTGTGCGTGCGCTAGAATATATGTATGGTACTACATTGACTTACAAGCAATTTGTTCTGTGACCACACTTGTAACTACTGCTGTCAAAGTTAAAGCGTTAACTGATTAATTAATCACAAAGAATTATCACATTAATCAGGAAATGATGCAGATTAATCGCACTATTAATTTTGAACATAGATTATCCTTTAGCGTGACAGCGGTTGGCTGCATTTAAGTTAGTACAGGTTGTGTTTTAGCAATAAACATAATTACATGCATTCAAATAAAGCATTTAATAAATGTTTGCGTATCACATTTAGCATATTTGTTCATGTCAAAATATTGGGGTCAGTTGTGTTTTAGCAATAAACATAATTACATGCATTCAAATAAAGCATTTAATAAATGTTTGCGTATCACATTTAGCATATTTGTTCATGTCAAAATATTGGGGTCATTTTATTTCCATTTTAATTTATGCAAGTAATTAACTAGTTAGAAAAAGAGGAGGATGTTCCATGCCCTCCCAAAAATACCAATAAAAATTCTGTATCTATCTGTATGTATTTAATTTTTTATTTTATTTTTTACAATTGTACAGTGTAAAACTTATAGTAAAACAATAGAATCCCATGTTTAGACTAGTGGGTGTGCATACAACATATTTTAAATACTTTATTTTATTTTAATTTTTTTATTAATTTTTTATTTTTATTTAACTTTAAGACACCAAGCAGGTTTTCCAGGCTTGGTGTTCATGTGACATTCCCCATGTAGCGGAGTATTTGTCATTGTTGTAATTAAAATGTTATGTATCAAAAGTACCAGTATGGGGTGAGTACTCAAGTGTGAATGGTATCGGTCTGAAGTTGATAATTAGATTTTTTTTAAATAGATTTACATAGATACATAGAAATCAGACCATTAAGAGGCTTTTTTATCGTATCTGTCTGTATGTTAGACACAGTTTGTAGTTTACAACAACCTTATTACGAAAAACATATATATATTGCCCCAATTACACTACAGTTAAAGTTTGCTATAGATTGCTTCGGTTTTTAAATAAATACATAAATAAATAAATAAATAAATATATATATATATATATATATATATATATATATATATATATATATATATATATATATATATATATATATATATATGTATGAAAAATTCAAGTCAATCACAGACTCGTCGTCTCCTCCCACCATGAGCACAACTTTTGGAAAGTTGAGGGGGAAAAAAGTCTCCCTCTCGCGATAGTACCTTGCTTATGCAGCCGCCATATTGTGTGACAGTATTTTGATTCGTATCTACTGGAAGTGAGGAAAAAGAGAAAAGTGAAGGGCTGTCGAGGGGAGGGGGGCTGAAGAAGAAGAGCTGTCAAAAAGGTATTCCCGAGTCTGTCTAAAAGCGGAGGGCTGGGGCTCGCTATCCCTCCCCCGAGCGTTATTTCGAGGACACATTAAGGCCCGGGGCCTCGGAGCAACTTCGCTTTTTCGTCTGCCCGATACTAGCTGGACCTTTCTCGGCTTCTCCTGTGCCAGCGCCGCGGCCCTCTGGAGGTCCGGCGGCGTTCAGGGGTGTTGAAGGCGACCCGAGGAGCGGCGGCGGAGACGGGGAACGTCAAGTAAGTTGGCCACAAGAACTTTTTACCTGTTAGCACACACCCCTGTACAATTAACAACAATAATCATATTACTTTATGTCAAGTTTAGAAGTACTTTCACCACTTTTCAGCGATAAGCGCTACTAACTTTCTAACTTTCTTGACGATAAAAAAGCGATAAAACTTGAAAGGTGTGGAAAAAGTTTCTGTATAACGTTACAGCAGTCGGCTAGCTACGTTAGCCAACTAACTTTTTGAAGTGGGAGGCTCTCCGTCTCAGGCAGGATAGAGTTTCTAACTTAAAAGTCATGAATGTCCTGCATATTTTCAAATATTAATACTAATATTTCAGGTCGTTGGGCTGAATGATGCGACACGTTGGGCTATTTTTTCCATTGAGCTCAGTCGAACTGTCTGAATGGATGGAAAGGTTAAACAATTATTTGATGACTGCGCCCCATTACCCACTGTTTAACAAGCCTTTAAATAAAGCTAGTCCTATGTAATTCATTAGTTATTTACTCGCTACTCTACTCATTGCTGTATTAAATGCACGCTATGGTTGTGTTGCGTGGTGTATCACCTGTTGTTTGACCACTACTGCATGATATGTCAGGTGTGAAATCTCACCACTGCGTCATTGTGAAAGAGAATGCAATGAGATTTAAATACTATGTTTTAGGATAAGTCTCTTGCCTTCCCTTCCCTTCTGGAATCGTTTTTTGTTGCAAGCTCAGTAACTGTCAAAAAATTAATTATGCATGTGCCTTGATTTTTCTTTGGCTCCTTGCATCTTATTTATTACAAAACATACACCACATGATGTTAGCATAAGATGTTAGAGCAGAGGTGTCCAAACCTTTTCTTCAATGGGTTACACATAAAAAAAAATAAAAGGATGCAAGGACCACCTTGACATTATTCTCCTTTAATTCATCTAACCTGATCAAACCCAATCAATTAGTGTAGCTAAAACAGCTACACAGTCAAGAATTTTTCACGATTTTGTGGCCTTGCGCCAGCTAGAATACAACCATCCCTGTACTGAGCAGCAACAAAACATCTCACATTAAGTACCAAAACAAGAACAATTTGTAGTAAGCTGACCTTGACAGAGTAGAAAGTTTTTACCAGAGCATTATGAAGAAGTTTATTCTTACCATTTTAGTCGTAAATAGTTAGTCTAGAAATACTCTGTAACATGTAACAATCCATTCATACATTTTCTATAATACTTATAGAGCAAATATAGCCAAACATTGACAATAGGGCTATAACAATTCACCATCAATCCGATATTTTTCGTAATGTGTCATTCTGTAAACAAAACAGTCACACTACATTATTGTATATTTAGCAATATAGTGCCAATACATCATATTGGCAAACTAAAATAAAAACAAATAAGATGTCGCTCAAAATTGGAACTGTCATTATCAAATATTTTTAGAAACGATTCTTCTGTTGATTATGGTTTGCTTTGTAATGTATGTCAGAAAATAGGGGAAAATGTTGATCATTGTGATCCAAAATGAAAGTGTTTTATTTATTTATTTATTTTTACAAATATTTTAATTTGATTAAACACAAAAGACAAAAACAGTATGCCTACAAAAATCAGAGATTTTTTTGTGTGACGTGAAAATGAATTACAATAAGCCTTTATTAGTCCCACAATGAAAAAAGTTGGGAAAGTGAATTGTAATTACATGTCTATAATGCAGTCCTTAAGGAGCAACAGTTTAAATTACACACATAGCTACTTTAAAGGCTCTGTAAAGTGAAGTCAGAGATGTGCTTCTAAATGTGTTTAAAAATCTGCAAATGAATGTCATCCAGTACACAGTGTACCCTGTCTCTTCCCCAAAGTCAGGATAAGCGGTATAGAAAATGGATGCATGTTTGAAGATAATTGCTGAAAACATGTGCAAAGACAGAACTAGCACTCAGTTGTGGAGGAGTTGTGGGGAAATAGTTTTTCACCATTTTCACCAGATTTATTGTTTATTTTGAATTGTTGGATGTGGCTAAAATGGTGCCAAGTGACACACTTCAGCTTGGACACGAGTCCCCCCTCCCCCACTATGTGAGAACGTCAGAACCTTTGTTTGCATCAGTAGTTTACTCGACACAATTGGAAGTTGCGTAGTTATAATTTACTTGGCCCATAAACTAGATGGGCCTACACAGAGCCTGCCAGCCTATCAAAATTCACTTCCAGCACAATTTGTCTTGAGTTTCTATATTTTTAACCTTTGTCAAGAACATTATTGCGGGAACACATCACTGCAGTATATTGTGTAGTGAGATTGAAAAAATCTGCAAACTGTTCAGAACTTTTTGGGCAATATGTACCATGATTTTTCATTTTATTTTTATTTTTAAAAATATCCGGAACGTACATGTACCGGTGTACTGCTGAAAAAGATGCTTGCACGTCCACCTCCCAGTGCAGAGGACATGAGATCGAGTCCAGGCTTCGGCCTTCCTGGGTGGAGTTTGCATGTTCTCCCCTTGCTTGCGTGGGTTTTCTCCGGGTACTCCGGTTTCCTCCCACATTCCAAAGACATGTATGGCAGGTTAATTGATCACTCCAAATTGTCCATAGGTGTGATTGTGAGTGTGGATGGTTGTTTGTCTCTGTGTGCCTTGAGATTGGCTGGCAACCAGTTCAGGGTGTACCCCGCCTACTGCCCAAAGCCAGCTGGGATAGGCTCCAGCACTCCCCCGCGACCCATGTGAGGACAAGCGGTTATGTCGCGATGGCCTCGACAAACTGATGCTGAACGCATGCGCAGTGATACTTTTAGCTCGCTTAGGCAAATCAGCTCACCTCGGCAGTACACAGGGCGTATCAAGGTCGCATTCAGAAATTTGCGTAACAAAATATGGACAATCCAGTTGTTGGCAGCTCTGCCTAAATCAAAAAATACATCTTCCCTGGATGCCACAAATTACTCTCTGTCGAATATTTTGTCCATCAATTGATGAATCAGATATACAAAAAAAATCCATCCCCTTTTTCAAAAACATGACATTGACAGAAAATGGACAAACATAAATTATGATTCAGTTACTGATTTGGGACTGTAACATATCAGAAAACAGTTTGCTTAAGTATAATCAAATGTTTTATTTTTATTCAAAACAAAGATCAGAATGCTTTCATGGAGGACTACAGAAAATGTATCTGAACAATGCATCGTTGATCAAAAATAATTTTTGATCAATTTGAAAATAAGTTGTCAATTAATTGTTGCACCTCTAATATGATTTGTAGCATTATATAAAAGACGTGTGGTTACAATTCTCCAAGGTGCAAGTGCAATCAATCATTAATATGTCAGGGAGAAATGTAAGCATGCTGAATTGAAATCTTGTGAGGTGCGTCAAAGTCTTACGCATGACCAGGGTTGGGGAATCCAGGTCCAGAAGGTAAAAACCCTAAAACAGTTTGGCTTTAGCCACAGGTGCTTCTACTCAACAGGTGGAGGCGAGCTTGTTTACCTGCCAGCTGAGTAAAAGCACTGCTGGCTAAAGCCAATCTGTGGCAGGGTTTTTTACTTTCTGGACCTGGATTCCCCAACCCTGCGCATGACATCATGCTTGATGGTGGTACAAACTTAAAAGTTTCGTTCTCCAATAGAGGCATATTTTACTTGAACATTTTTGTTAAAACTTCACAATCTTAAAGGTTTTCAATTTACAGGTTCCCTTGTCAAATATTTGTAGTTGGTGGTGGGTTGTTGATAACAACTGAAAACTATAACAGTTATAAATATATTGATAACCATGACTTTTGGTGACATTTTCATAGTTTCATTTCTGCATACAAGCCTATCTGACTGTTTTACAAGTTCAGCTTCTTGTTTGCAGGGATGTGATTTTTCCGCTAATTCGCGGAATTCCGCTTTTTTTATCTCCAAAAATAAAATGTTACAATTTTTTAAGTGGTAAAAAATCCGATTTCGTCTCTCTACAGCATTCCATTTTAGTGTTTCCGTAACTGAAATGAAACGGATCTTGCGATTGGCTGAAGTCTCCGTGTTGACCAATACACGCGCTTGTTATAAAGGCATAGGAGTATGCCATTGTTCATTTCTCACAAGTTTTTGCCGGGTGTTTAAAGAAAGATGTCCGTGATCGAACGCAAAGATGCTCCGCGAGTTAAGGAAATTGACAAGATCGTAAAAAACAAGTTTCGATGGGACTTGTTAGAGAAGGATATATCTACAAATGTTGGAAAGAAGACTATGACGAATTTGTTCAGTGACTTTATTCGGAAGATCGATCGTGCCGGGAAAGCGCTTTGCATTTGGTGCCATGATACCATTGACTATGGTGGGAGAGGTTTCAAAGCTCTCGAAAGTCACGCAAAGAGCAAAAAACACGTGAAAGAACTCCAGTCAAGAACAACAAATTATTCCATCGCTGGAAGTTTCGGTGCCCAAACGAAAACTCCAAAACTTTACGGCCTCCATCCCTTATTGACATCACAATCGGAAGCGGTAATAGAGAGACGTGATCCACCCCAACAACCTGTACCAGTTGCCGATAGAGTCGTGAATTTTGAGGTCGGTGGTAACTCAAATGAATGCTGCATGTTTGCACTTTTCAGGTTTCAATATGTTGACTGTCTTGATGTATGCAGTTACAGAGATGATCTTAGTCAATCATGCATTCGACGAATGCATGATTGTGTTTTTACCAGAGCTTGCTGCATGAGGTATTTTATGTTTTTGTTATGCATTATGTATTAAATTAAGAATGATTGATTAAATGATTTATTGCATGGTAAATATATATGATGATATTCTCAGTGATAGTTTTTAAAAGCAAAGGCAGTCACTCAATGTTTTTGAATGTGACTGATTTTGAGTTGACTAAAACTGCTAAATTTTCAGATAATTTCACTTTGGTCAAATCACATCCCTGTGTTTGCTATCCAACCTCTTCAAGATTTGCTTGGCTTCCCTGCTTAGCTGCTTTGGTTCAGTGAAGCTTAATGCAAAAAAAAAAAAAACTCCAAAGAGCTCACAGTGCTCCTCTGTCACCTTTCAAACAACTACAGCTTCCACTCTGTTGTCATAGCTGTAACTACATATAATCATTCATTAGCTGCTTGCGCATGCAGTGACTTGCAGTCAACATTGCACTTCCTGACCAATACACTTCCATGGCCAACCGTTTATAGGTGCAGAGCCTTAACTGAAACCATGTGTGCCTGGAGCTGGGCAATTGTTTGCTAGGAGGCCTTGTGAGTTTGTCACTCGTTTAGAGACTCAGCAACACAGCACAGAGCCTGTTAATTACGTGCTAAATCAGGTTTTTAATTGAGGATTAAGCAGTTTTGCATAAGGCTATGCTGGTAATTAATTTGAACGGATGTCGTCAGGCTAATGCTAATATGTGTCAAGTTTGTCAGCGTCACTAGTACTGCTGAAACCCTGTAGTGAAAATGCTAGGATGCTTGTTGAAAAATGAGGCACACTTGTTGTTGTATATACAAACATGGCTGACACTTAACCAAACTGAATGAGTGGTATTCTGTCAAAAGCTCTCTACACACCAGAAACTTGTATACGAGATTATCACTAACTTGTTGTCTGGGCGATTGTTGAGTTACCAGGAAAAGTGCAGAAATACAGTGAATCCCTGAATATTTGCAGTCTGGACTTTTATTTAAAAAAATAACCTGTCATTGGCTGAATAACTTGCTTGTTTGGTGTGCATCAGGACTGATAGCTATCACACTTAATCAAATCAAACGTGCAGATTAGTCACACCATATCTAAGGGTGCTTATACCTTGGTGTGCTTGGTCAGGTGTGAACACAGTAACCAAAGTAAAGACTGCAGATCAAATCAATCAACTCTGTGGTACCGTCATGATGCAGCTACAGTTTGTAAACAGCATGAAACTGGTGAATAAATGAACAGATCTGGTTTAATGTGTATGCGGTTAGCATATCATGCTCAAGCTGCTTGTCTTATTTTCATTGTGTGAAGGAGGTTAATGTGCTTGCGACGTCCCCTGAGAGTGCTTATTGCTAATCAGTACACTAGCTCGATGCATTGTCCAGACAATGTGTAACAATATTAACAAAAACTAAAACCATAAACTACGGATGGGAAACTTTGGCATGAGGCCGATTTGATACATATCTCGAACATACATAGGCTGTGATTTGATTGAAAAATTATAGCTTTTGGAGCAGAATGGTTCGATACGATTTGATTCAGTTTAAGAGCAATACGATTCTTGATTCGATTTGATGTTCATTTCGATATTCAAAACAATAACTAACACTTAATTGCTAGTGTTCATGTTTCTTAAGGTTATTTTTAGATTACAAATGAACACGTGAGTTTAATGACGTAATTGAGAGTAGAACTCGATTCTCTTACCTGTGTCTTGTCATATTTGTGTACATCACCGGTGTGCCACAAACAGAGAATGAGATGCTTGCAGTAAGCTTTTAGTTTAGCTTGTGTGTTAGCGTTGGGACACCTATGTGAAGTTTAAATCGATACATTGGATAATCACAGGACTTATTCTTTGGGGTCACGCAGTACCAACACCGGAACGTATAAATAGAGTTGCAGAGATGTACGGACTTCTGGTATTGTCTCCAGTTGCATATTGACACTCACTGTAACACATGCACACTGTGTGTGTGCCAGCCTCGGTTTTGACAGTGGGCAAAATACAAAAGGTACGTAATGTGTCATTGGATTGAATGTTTACAACATCCGGGGAAATGTAAGCATCTATGAGTGAGCGCTACTTTGCTCTAACTCTGTAAACACGAAAGTAGTGAATAGTGACTAGGGCTGGGTTTAAAAAAATCGAATAATTAATATTGAATCGATTTTCATTGTTGAGCCTGATATGGATTCATAAAACCATTAATCAAATTATTTTAATATCTCTTTTTTTCCATAAATTTATAAGAAAATAGAATTTTAAAGGCCAAGTTTTGTTGTATTTTAGTGTTTTACATGTGCTGTGTCAAATGTTTGTCATTTTCTATGCCCCGGGCCACACAAAAAATGGAAGGCGTAAATCGTGTTCGAACCAAATCGTGAACTCGCCAAATATCTCTGGCTCACTGTAGTCATGTATGCTGTTTTAATAAAGTCATAGCAGCATTGACACATGACTTCAGTGTTTTCTTTTTATCTTTAGGGGACCAGAATAGTTGTACTGTGAACATAAAAAAAAAGAAGTTTTTAGATGTCAGTATTAAGCAGATTAGATCCACATTTAATTATGAACTTTTTGGGTGAAAAAACGAATCAGATCTGTATAGGATCGGTATCGACCGATCCTCGAGGCTTCATTATTGGTATTGTTATCGGATAGGAAAAAGTAGTATCGAGCCATCCCAAGTGTCAATGCAAAATAATTACTTAAATTGCTCTTGTAGCCAGTGACATTTGATAGTGTGCTCTGTGTTCAATGTGTACTGTACTGTGTCAAAGTTTCAGAATAGGTTCCTGCTGTGGTTTAAGTGAACTACTTCACGTGCACGTCTCAGTTTGCATCCGGAGGAAAAAGAGAAGTACCACTACCACTGACTTACCTATTTTATTTCCTGAGAACACACATTTACATGCACAGTTGAGTCCACTACAACGAGCTCGACTAAAACTTAACTCTTTGACTGCCATAAACGTTATAAAACGTTTAGCATAAATCTAGGTAAGGGCGCCGAGGACGTTAAAAGACGTCCCCTATGTTTTTTTTTTTTGTTTTTTTTTCGAAAACGGGTGCCGGAAAGCCTTGGGCAGCTGTGCTGAAAGTATCAGGCAGATCTGATTAGTAAAAGACTCGTTTTGGCCCCTAGAGGGCAGCGATGACTCTCTTTGCACAAGGTTGGATGGGCCGCCCACCGTGGGCGTCAGTAGAAGACGTGAGGCGGAGCTAGAGTGTTGAGGAGACAATGGCCTGGTCAAGCCACAATGGCTTGACCAAGCAACCGGTTGCAAGCAGCTCACGCTTGAGCATTTTTTTCAAAGACGGAAAGCATCAATCAATACTAAAAAGCGCATTGATGTCGACGATGATGATGACTCCGAGCTTGACGCCAAAGTTGGAAGCCTTGACGCGACTGTTTATGATCACGTAGTAAGCCTCACCGGCTAAGCGCGGCTAGCGCGGCTAGCGCTGCTAAGGCCGCAAAACGCGCACAATAGCCGACCGGGTACTTCTACACAATCGGACATTCGATCGGGCGATGGAGAGTTGGCATCGACCAATGCAGATTGATGATGATGATGATGATGACTCCGAGCTTGACGCCAAAGTTGGAAGCCTTGACGCGACTCTTATGAACACGTAGTAAGCCTCACCGGCTAAGCGCGGCTAGCGCTGCTAAGGCCGCAAAACGCGCACAATAGCCGACCGGGTACTTCTACACAATCGGACATTTGATCGGGCGATGGAGAGTTGGCATCGACCAATGCAGATTGATGATGATGATGATGATGATGATGATGACTCCGAGCTTGACGCCAAAGTTGGAAGCCTTGACTCGACTGCTATGATTACGTAGTAAGCCTCACCGGCTAAGTGCGGCTACCGCTGCTAACGCCGGAGCTGCACAAGCGGACATTCGATCGGACAATGAAGAGTACCCCGAGTCCAATGCATATTCATCGGAGGAGCGGGTACAGTCTGATCACGGAGAAGACACTGTTTCTGGACTACGATGCCACCATGAATGGAGTGGATAAAATGGATCATGCAAATGCTGTTGCGTCTTCTTGCACGCAGGAGAGTGTTACACAAAGAAAAACTGTCGTTGAAACATCCACATATTTGTAAATAGCACCACAGTTGCACACATTTGTAAATAGTTTGCCAAATTGTTGTCAAATTGTTACACTGTTGAATGTAAATAAACGTATTTTGCTATCAAAAAACACTTTTTCATTCTTGGTGGTAGTGTTTTATAGAAGTAAAGCACTATTTAGGTGTTTGTGGCATCATTCATGGACAAAAAGAAGTGTAAAATTCACTAGAATGCATGAAATAATATCGTTTCACTAAAAGCTTGATTTCTCCGTATTTTGGTCCAAAACAGGCGAAATTGGGTCAAACTAACCATTTTCTATTGTTGATTACTAAAGAACGGAATAAGGTAGAAACAAACTTTTTTTTCTGATGAAAGATGAAAGTCCAATCTTTCATTTGGTAGTACGTGTGTTTCCATAGTCCAAACAGAACATTTTCTGTGGACCTTGAAAGATCAGTCAAAATGCTTAAATCGGCTGGCACTGACGGCATCCCTTTTCTGAAAACGTCTGGCAGTCAAAGAGTTAATACCAGATTACGTGTGTGGTCCGAGTATACAGTACAAGCCAAAAGTTTGGACACACACACACACACACATCTCATTCAATGTGTTTGCTTTATTGTCATTACTATTTACTAGGGGTGGGAATTTTTGAATGTCTCACGATTCGATTCAATTCAGATTTTTCTGCGATTCGATTCTGAATCTATTTTCGATTAAGAACGATTTTTGATTCAAAATGATTTGATTGACAATGATTTTTGCTTCAATCTATAGATGTGCAAGCAATTGTAATGATGTACTCCAGTCTGACTCGCTAATGCTAATTAGCGCGCTACTCGCGGCACTTTTATCACTCAAAAGAACGGCTCCACACTGCAAAAAAACAACTTTTATTGGAATAACGTGATTGTAACTTTTTCCTTCTACTTTCTAATGTGGCTACAACTTAACAGTGTATTAGACTGCGTGGAACCACACTGCCCTTCAGTGGCCAAACCGGGTACTACATGAACAGCGCTCCAAATAAAGGCACACACAGACAAAGGCAAGACGGTATAAAATAATTGAAATAAAATCGATTTGGGGACATTTAAAATCAATTCTGAATCGTACTAAATGAGAATTGCGATTCTTATGAGAATCTATTTTTTGGCACACCCCTACTATTTACATTGTAGATTTTCACTGAAGGCATTAAAACTAAGAATGAACACATGCGGAGTTATGTACTTATTAACAAAAAAGGTCAAATAACTGAAAACATGTTTTAGATTCTAGTTTCTTCAAAATAGCCACCCTTTGCTCTGATTATTCCTTTGCATTCGCACCTCTGGGAATTCCTTCAAAACTGGTGAAAAAACATTTCAGGTGACTACTCTTGAAGCTCATCGAGGGGATGCCAAGAGTGTGCAAAAAAAATCATCAGCGCAAAGAGTGACTACTTTAAAGAAACTACCATATAAAACATATTTTCAATTATTTCACCTTTTGATGCCTTCAGTGAGAATCTACAATGTAAATAGTCATGAAAATAAAGAAAATGCATTGCATGAAGAAGGTGTGTCCAACCTTTTGGCCTGTACTGTACATGCACAGGAGGCGAATAAAAAATACTTATGCAGTATTTCAGCTACCATTGCCATAGATGCCTACACCTGGCAACAGGCTATCTGCATACTGCTACGTAGGGCTGGGCGATATGGCCCCCCCAAAAAATCTCGATTTTTACAGTCATTCAGGGTGACAACGATTTTAATTCAATGCATCCAGAAAACATTTAATGGTTTAATGTATTCAAAAATAATTCCTGTGCAAAATGTTCAGACAACAATAATGTATACTGATTCTAAATCAGTTTTTAACAAACTTAGCATTCATATTTTGTGCTTAAATGCCACAATTAAGGAGTTGGTAGTTGTAAACATGTCTTGTAAACCACCCATCCAGCATTCTGCCACTTGTGCAAAATTATAACTCACTAAAATATTTTTATGTAACAGAACATAAGAACAACTTTTAATAATCCAAAAGACAAAATTAGACTCCACGATTTAGCAAATTTTCAACAATTCGATTTTTAAAATGACGATGTATCGAATTAATTTGATTTATTGCCCAGCCGTACTGCTAAGACAAATGGTCATAATACAGTTCTGTACATTTTTGACCAACAGATGTTATAATGTACTTCTGTAAACGGCATTTGCTTAACTCTTTGACTGCCAGACGTTTTCAGAAAAGGGATGCCGCCAGTGCCAGCCGATTTAAGCATTTTGACTGATTTTCAAGGTCCACAGAAAATGTTCTGTTTGGACTATGGAAACACACGTACTACCAAATGAAAGATTGGACTTTCATCTTTCATCAGAAAAAAGAGTTTGTTTCTACCTTATTCCGTTCTTTAGTAATCAACAATAGAAAATGGTTAGTTTGACCCAATTTCGCCTGTGTTGGACCAAAATACGGAGAAATCAAGCTTTTAGTGAAACGATATTATTTCATGCATTCTAGTGAATTTGACACTTCTTTTTGTCCATGAATGATGCCACAAACACCTAAATAGTGCTTTACTTCTATAAAACACTACCACCAAGAATGAAAAAGTGTTTTTTGATAGCAAAATACGTTTATTTACATTCAACAGTGTAACAATTTGACAACAATTTGGCAAACTATTTACAAATGTGTGCAACTGTGGTGCTATTTACAAATATGTGGATGTTTCAACGACAGTTTTTCTTTTTGTAACACTCTCCTGCGTGCAAAGAGACGCAACAGCATTTGCACAACAGATTGCCTCTTCGCGTGCGCCACTTTCTTGCCGGCCATTTTTTTCCGGGGAATAGCAAGTATATACTGCAGTGTGTCATCAAGTCTAATATCAGGATCATGCTACGGTTACGTTACGGTGGTGTTACGTCTCGCTTCCCCGTGTCCTTCAGTTGCTATACCGGGTGGTAGGAGATGTTCTGATCCATTTTATCCACTCCATTCATGGTGGCATCGTAGTCCAGAAACAGTGTCTTCTCCGTGATCAGACTGTACCCGCTCCTCCGATGAATATGCATTGGACTCGGGGTACTCTTCATTGTCCGATCGAATGTCCGCTTGTGCAGCTCCGCGTTTTCCGGCCTTAGCAGCGCTAGCCGCGCTAGCCGCGCTTTGCCGGTGAGGCTTACTACGTGTTCATAACAGTCACGCCAAAGCTTCCAACTTTGGCGTAGAGCTCGGAGTCATCTTCATCATCATCATCAATCTGCATTGGTCGATGCCACCTCTCCATCGCCCGATCGAATGTCCGATTGTGTAGAAGTACCCGGCCGGCTATTGTGCGCGTTTTCCGGCCTTAGCAGCGCTAGCCGCGCTAGCCGCGCTTAGCCGTGAGGCTTACTACGTGTTCATAACAGTCACGCCAAAGCTTCCAACTTTGGCGTAGAGCTCGTTGTCATCATCATCGTTGACATCAATGCGCTTTTTAGTATTGATTGATGCTTTCCGTCTTTGAAAAAAATGCTCAAGCGTGAGCTGCTTGTAACCGGTTGCTTGGTCAAGCCATTGTGGCTTGGATCAGCCATTGTCTCCTCAACACTCTAGCTCCGCCTCACGTCTTCTACTGACGCCCACGGTGGGCGGCCCATCCAACCTTGTGCAAAGAGAGTCATCGCTGCCCTCTAGGGGCCAAAACGAGTCTTTGACTAATCAGATCTGCCTGATACTTTCAGCACAGCTGCCCAAGGCTTTCCTGCACCCGTTTTTGAAAAAAAAAAAAAAAAACATAGGGGACGTCTTTTAACGTCCTCGGCGCCCTTCCCTAGGTTTATGCTAAACGTTTTATAACGTTTATGGCAGTCAAAGAGTTAAGGTCATATATTGATGGTAGTGGTGGCTTTATGTACTGCAATCTCCTCTATCTGGATCCATGGATCACTGTTTCGGTTGTCTGTATACATGATAAAATACCTCAAATTCTGAGTTAGCATTACTTAGCACATTTAACTTGACTGTGAGAAATTCTATTTGGTACGATTTTACTTTTCTATCTGTATCTTAAAAGAACAACTTCATTCATCAAACCTGTTTCTTCTTTAATTCCGTATGAAAATACCCCCTAAAGCCCTGTATGGGTTATAATTTGTGTGTGGAATACAGGGCCCGCATACATTTTCCAGTAAACCTGCTATGATATGAATGTAATCTCTTTGGCTGATGGGCTATACCAAAGTTTTGAGAAGAAACACAAACAGAAACAGTAATTGCACTAATCTACAGTTTAAATTTGCGAGCATCCCTTACTTTTGATCATCATAGAGGTTGTTGTTATTGTTGTTGTTGTTATGAATCCGGAATAGAGCCATTTATTTGTCTACATATCAATGAAATGAATAATTATATTAGTCTTGTTATGCCAGCTAAATATACATGTAATACATTTTAAAAGCAGCATTTTGTGGGATGGGCACATACTGTATCTGTACATTTAATTGCCACGCATTCTGGGCGAGTTATAGCAAACAAAGTATGACTTTTATGCGATTGCCGGCTTCCCCAAAATTGTCAGTGTGATTGATTTAGTAATAGTTGTTTGCCTCTTACAATTCCATCACTTCACGTGCTTCAGTTTGCATTTACAGTGCTCTCCCATATGTCCCGTGTTGACTGAATACCCTCTTTTAAAGATGGGATACAAGATGTCGGGATGTATGCAAAGCCATCACCACAAAAACGACAAGCCGGGCTGTGGTCCTCTTTGCCTACAATTCCGGAATAAAGGGGCCTTAGGTATACAAACTGCATTTTTTTATTTTTCTTAAAAAAATAAAATAATTTACATCTATTGTTTTTACTATAAGTTTTACACTGTACAATTGTTAAAAACAAACAAAAACATGATACAGAATTTTTGTTGGTATGTTTGGGAGGGCCTGGAACAGACTAATGGCATTTCATTAATTTCAATGGGAAATTTTTTTTGAGATAAGAGTGATTTGTGTTGCAATTTGGTCACAAAACAAATTGCTTGTCAGTCAAGGTAGTACTGTACATATATTCTAGCGCACACACAAAAAACAGTCAAGCCAAAACATGTCTGGGAGAAGAGGAGCTGCATACTGTATTAGTATGGAAACCAATATAACAAGCCATCAGAGTGAATAACTGACTCATCAAGATTGACACGTTCTGGAAGTCACTTGCGCATGTCTTAGCAGCACTCTCTTGTAGCTGCTCTTGCTAGCACAATGAATCAATATTTAAGTCCTTAAAACCTATCATGTAATGCAAACCCCAAACAATTTAAACTGGAAAATATGGCAAAATGTATGTCAAGGTTGTTCTGTCTGTTGCTGTGGCTCTAAGGAAGATAACCAACAAACAATACAAACATCAGTGTCACATTGGAGGAAGTCCCGTTTTTTTGTGGCTTACTGGCACAATTTTTTTTTGCCAATTGGCCCACTTGGCTTTCTGCGATGCTGGGCATTTGTCAGTAAATGTTACATTCCATTTTATTTAAAAAAAGGAAATTGATTAAATGTATTGCAATTTTGTGTGCCATTTCAAATAATGTTGTAAAAGTAGTAGATAAGGGGAAAATAAATGTATTTAATTTTTTTTTGCATAGATTCAAGATGCATCAACATGTCATTATATTGAACTGTATCCCTTGATTGCCTAGAGAATTTTTGCTAAATAAATTATCTGAAAATAGTGTCCCCCTGTAAATTAGGCGTGTTGGAATAATTAAAGAGTTGACTTCTCATGCTAATGAAGTGTTTTTCAAGTTTCGTTTGGAGAACCTCTGCTATGAAATAGGATAGTAGCACAACCGTCAATTAAAGGAATATTGTGGAGTCTTTTGGCTTCCTTTGGATGTAGCACTTTATCTAATTGGAACCAGAGTACATGGTGTGTTAAACAGCCGTGTTTTGAGAGACAGCAGTGTTTTTGCCATTGTGGCTTTGTTAGTGGCAGTGTTAGGATTGGAGCATTGATTCCCGCCCTACATTTTTCAAGTTTTATTTGACAACAGAAAGAGCAAATTCTATCTGCCCTGGATTCTGAGTGTTGTACTGAACTACGATAAATTTTAGCAATCCACTTAAAACCAGTACGAGTTGCATGAATCTCACAAAATGCCATTTACTGTTTTTAACGATCAATCTAAATTGACAAAGACGAGTGTAAGATTAGTTGCTTAAGTGTTATTTCTTTATTTTATTTTATTTTTTAAATGTATTTGTTTTTATTGTACATGCAAATGAAATGTCAAGCCACTCAGTGTCATCTTCTTCCACATCACTTGATGGCTGTTACCTCAAATTTCCCAATGGCTCAACTTTTTTTGTCCTAGACCCACGTTCAGAAATACTGCTTTAATGTCAAAAACAAATGATTAAATATTAAAAACTACAATAGGCCATCAGCCTTCTTTCATCCAAAAATCCACTGCTTATCCTATTGTTGCTTATCGTACATCCTCTACTTCTGTAACAATTTGAGTGACAGCAAACAGGAATATGGTGACGCTCTTATCTTTAGCTGGTATGCTCCTTGAAGGTGCAGAGAGAGACACTGACAAACACTTCCTCTGATAAGAACTTTCTTACAAACACCAGAGTTTGCATTTTCACATTCAGCTTCCTCTGTGTTGTAAGATACTGTTGCATTGTGTTGCAAACAAAAGGTACTTAAAATAAAGTAACCTAAGTTCTATGAACGCAAACAGTTAGTTACTCCCTTTGTGACTTTTCGTTTAAATCTGTAATTATACCTTGCATCAGTTAGGTTTGCAACTACTGTACTTCGTTGGTGCAATGGTTTAGGTGCGTACTTAAATTGTTTTGTATTTCATAATGGATGAGCTACTGTCTCCAAGACAGGTGACTGTCTTTTATTGGATGGTCAAATTGATAAGACCTTACAAGATACACTTAAGATGTGATGAAAATGGTATTACAAGAAAGTTGACCTAGTTTGGTTTCTCCCCCGCCACCCCTTTACTCTAAAGACTAGTTGCTGCACTGATAGCTCCCTGAGTGTTTCCAGAGCTTACGCGACATCCTGAACTAGCATAATAGTTTGGGGGAGGTTGAGAGGAGACTGGCGTCCCAGTTTGTCTACAGCGTGTCTGTTAAACGCAATAGTCTTCTAATATTATAGGCAATGCGGATGCATTGACAATTTAACATATTCATTTGTCAAATGCTTTAAGGCATACCTTGGGAAAAATAACGTTTAAACTTAGGACAAAATGTTTAGTGCTTTTTAGTCTCACTTATACATTCATAACTTTGTCATTTTTTTGTCTTTTGAGTCATGTGCTTAGCACTGAATAAGCACTATAATTCAAAAGTGATAGATGTCCCAATGTAAACTGTTACTGTACAACTTCACCTTTATTTTAAGATTGGGCCATAGAAGCGCCTATAAAGCAATATGCCTACAGGTCAGTTTACTCATCATGTGACCAAACAGAGGCAAGATAAGTACAGTAAGGGTGTGCTTTTGTGCTGTTACTGCTCTCGAGAAATACTGTTCAACCTTGTTAAATACTTGATGTTTTTAGCACTTATCTGTAGATTCCATTTTAACCAGCTGCTTTTAGTTGTAGTAGTCAAGGTTATGCATAAAAATATAATGTAATATAATACGTTGTTTTGTTTTGTTTTTATTACTGATGTATAATAAATAAATAAATCAGGAACTTGACATGTAGATGGGAATTGGATTTTATAACATTTCCGATAATTAGTGCTGTCACTAACGACTTTTTTAAAAATCTAGTTGCCTATCAATTAATTATTCCATCGATTAATCGACAGGCCGGCGCCAATAAATTATTAAAATCGCTTTGACGCATGCATTTTTGCATCGACCAATTTTTGTGGTTGACCCAACCGACTTGGTCGACTTTTTTTCCCAACCTAGCTGCCCTACTGATAATACTCAAGTGGTTGATTATATTTGCGCTAGCTTCTGTGTGGAATTTAAGAAGAAGTTGATGGAATAAGGTTTTCCTTTAAAATATGTATGATTTAAGAAGAATTGCCAATTTTGCCAATACTCTAATGGTTTTCATTAAATCTACATCAATATGAAGATTAGTAAGGACTGAGAATCAGTATTTACAAGCATGATCCCACTTGCTTTTTTTCTGATACAAAGCAAACAGCAGGCTTATCGCTGCACTGCTTATCCTGTTGCTGAATTCTGGCACCGTGTCGTCTCCCACCCCCTCACAAATGTTTCCTCCTCGATGCATCGCAGAATGCTTGACTTATTCTGAGCTGTTTGTAAATGCCACGGAGAGGCTGCTCTGTCCTTCATGTCTGCCCATAGTCTTTCATCTCCCAGGTTGTTGTGCTCGCTAACCATGGGAAAAGGCTTTGATCTAGCCTTCTATCAGTAAGAGTGTGGGCCTCAGGCTCTTACATTGCTCCCTCGCTGTCTCACTCTGAAAACATATTGTCAGGATGTGGTAGAACGTAGATTCCACCCTACTGAAATTCCTTTTGTTTGCAGTGCTAGCTAGTGCTCTAATTCAGCCAATGTTTTGCACCATTTTGCATCCAGAGGTATAAGCACCCGAGAACAGAGTAGATAACATAACTGTTTAAGAAGTGATTTTCCTATCTTCTGATACTTTTTTGTACTAGCAAATACCACTGGTTTGGGTGACCTGGTAATGACAAAGCAGGATTGGGGAATCTGTTATTTTAATTAATGGGTTGCAGCTGCTCTGCATGAGTCCACCTACCACCAACTGAACCTTCCCCTATGGCAGGGGTCGGCAACGAAGGCCTTATCTACCCGTAGCCAGGGTTTTTGAGATATTTTTCTGCATTTTGCCCTTTCAAATGAAAAATGGTTTCAAAAAACTCCTGCCAAAGTGGAGATTTGAGGATTTCTCCGGATCCGCATTTGCGTGTGACAAGTCGTAAACGGATATTTACGTCATCGCTCTACACACACACCACTCACACACATAAGTCAAGCAGCTCTCGCCATTGTTTAAGGCGGGTGTACTGCTCACCTGCTCTGTGTCATATGCAAAAATCCACGTTGGATGAGATCGAAGTACTGGGCGAGTGAGCAGAGTTGTCCAAGTCGTTTGTTTCAATGCCAGGAGGCATTGTGGTAGTTAGTGGCGGGGGAGTATAAAAGAATGACTGTCCAATATCCGCTCCTGCGTCCGTTATCCGCTGCCAGCCAGGCAATATTTGCTTCTTATAGTCTTCGTATTTTTGGTTAGGATTGCTCGAGTTATCTCTCCCCTCACATGGGGAAACTCATTAGACGTCTTGTGAGATGCTTATTGCATTGACTTGTGTTGTACTGTATGTATAGCGGAAGGTTTTAGTGACTAGAAAGTCAAGTTAAGTCTATTCTGCAATTCCTGGTTCCTTCAGGTGTATTTTTGAACTTATAAATAAATAGTATGTGAGCAGAAAGAAGAAGAAAAACTCAGGTGTGCGTGTGCACCAGACATGAGGGATGCCAAACTTTTGTGCATGAGAGATTTGAACGCAGTGGTGGGAGAACATGTCAAAATAGTGGACCCGTGTGATCTTCCATTACAATGCTTTTTGTGATTGTAAGTTGCATAAATAAAGTTGTTTAAAAAAAAAAGACAAGCAAGCTTTATGATGCACTCACTCTGCTTGATTGTCTGTTTACATGCATTTCTTTAAAAAAAAAAGAAGAAAAAAAAAAGAAATTCTTGTGGGAAGTCCGTGACATATTGTGGAAGTGACGTCAAGAGATAAGCAGTATTTTGCTAACTACTGCCGCCTAAAGGCTTGGCATGCTTGTAAATTAGCTTAAAAATGCGTGTTTTTGAACCAATTATGTCTCTATAGTTCGGTTAAAAGTGAAAGTATATGTTCACAGTTCACAGTAATTACTATTATTGTTAATGTATTACTTACTATTATTTTGTTTTTCTATTTATAATCATATAGATAGGTATGGATAGGTATATCGTGGCAGGCCTAAGAAATAAATGCTCTTCAGCTGGGTTCTAATTGTGAAATAGGTGCCTTGCCTCCACAGATTGGAAAAGACTGTTCTAATTTAAATAAATAAATACATTTATTTTCTAAATAAAAGCTCAAATTATTAAATAAGTCTTATATGATGCATATAGACTAAGGTGTCATAATTCATATCCAATAGGGATATTGTATTATTATAATTATCAACCTGATGATAAATTTACCTGAATGCTAAAGTAGCTTCTTCATCGCTTCAATTATGCGACACAAACATACATACTGTAATTCTCCTTTTTAAAAAAATTTTTTTTACTATAAACACTACAACAATGGATTTGAAATGAAACGAACAAGATGTGCTTTAACGGCTGACTTTCAACTTTAAT
This sequence comes from Leptonotus elevatus, assembly GCF_054856555.1. Lineage (NCBI taxonomy): Eukaryota > Metazoa > Chordata > Actinopteri > Syngnathiformes > Syngnathidae > Leptonotus > Leptonotus elevatus. The sequence goes on from NC_141256.1 coordinate 3,422,279, forward strand.
TTGAGGGTATTTATTAAGTAAATGGTGTTGGAATTCTAACAGTTTGTATATATGCCTCCCAACTGTACAGAATGATCACATATCCTCATGTAAGCTGAGTTTCCATGATTATGAAAACACCTTAGTAACAAACATAGCGATTTCCAGCAAGTTGTAATTCATAGTCATCCATTTTATGTACCAGAATGTTTTGATTATGATGTAAAGATTTGTTAGCGGTGGCTTACGGTGGCGACGCTAGTCAAATCCAACTGCAGAAGCCTCCTCCAAGCCTCTGAGGCAGGATGCGCCCTGCTGCAATATGATTGCATTTAGGTCACGTGGAGAAGTCAGCCAATCATTAATGTATTTCTTGTGACGTGGTCACATGATCAATTGCGTGACTCAGCTACGGGTGCCTGTCTACAAATACAGCCACCTGATAAGCTGCGTAACCCACAAGGAACTGGAAAGCAACAGTGTGACGCAACACGCTGAACAAAATTACATTTGAAGTAGAACGGCTCATAATTGAGGCCCTTTTAATACAGTGATTTATTGTGGCATCCCTAATTATCATCCCCCCCATCAACTTCATCAGGTGGGCCAGATATAATTGTCAGTAGGCCAGTAATGGCCCATGCGCCACTTGTTGCTGGCCACTGCTCAATGGTGTTGTAGGGATATCTCAAAGTTTGCTGTGTGCATCTCTCTTTGTGCTGCTTTGGTAGCATGTGGATCAGTTCATGTTGTGAAGCTCTGGCATTTTATGCACACCTGTTAGTGCCAGTCGGGACACAATCAATGCTGTGTCCCTCCTGTCATTTACTGGCTCCAGCACAGTTGAGGACTGCCCTTAAAAATACCAGCTGTGTATTTGTTCGTATGACAGATATACTGCATGCACCGCAGGGGACCACCTCAACTTCCCCGCAGAAGCTGAAAATTACAATGTGTTGCAATTACTTTTTTTTTTTTTATCTGATTTTTATGTACCATTTGCTTTTGACAGCCAGTAAATTCACAGAGGACACTATAGTATGAGACTGTGATGCAGTTCCATGTGCTGAAATTGCTGACCAAAACAGTTTTATGTACAGTATAACAACACCTCAATACAATGGAACCTCAATTTTCATGACCAAACCATACCAAAAAGTGTGCTTAAGACTGAATGTATGAAAACTCATATATTATTTCTTATTGGAAATATTAATATGAATACAGTAAATCAGTTTCAGACTAATGCTGCATTCACACCAAAAGCGGGGGAGGCGTTTCGGGCAGCACATTACGACACTACATTGCAGTCAATGTACTTTGCGCGGATGGGCGCAAAAGTGGTTGGGGCGGCGCCGAGGACGCATTTGGAGCGCTAGGACACGGTACGGCGCAGCGAAATCCGCACATTCGTGGCAAAAATCTGCACACTCGCCAAAGTTGACACAAGCGGCCGAAATGAGTTTCCTCTGCAGGGTGTCTGGGCTCTCCCTTAAAGATAGGATGAGAAGCTCGGTCATCCAGGAGGGACTCGGAGTAGAGCCGCTGCCCCTCCGCGTTGAGAGGAGGTTGAGGTGGCTCGGGCATCTGGTTCGGATGCCTCCTGGATGCCTCCCTGGAGAGGTGTTCTGGGCACGCTGGAGATAGTATGTCTCTCGGCTGGCTTGGGAATGCCTTGGGATCCCACTGGAGGAGCTGGTTGAAGTGGCTGGGGAGAGGGAAGTCTGGGCTTCCCTGCTAAAGCTGCAACCCCCACGACCCGACCTCGGATAAGCGGCAGAAGATGGATGATGGAGTATTTAATTTCCAAAAATGGTTAATGTGTAGAGAGAAAGTAGTAACAATTGACCTTTCGCCAACTACGCCCAAACCACACCCCCAAACGGCCTAGGTCCATCAAGCTGATGTCTGCTCCTTTGAAATGCATTGTAAAATCGATCCAGAAAACCTCCATCAGTTGCCATAAAACACTACAAAAAAAAGCTGAGGACATCCAACTAGCAAAATGGTAAAGCGATTTGCCCATGGACTGTGTAAATTAGGACACAAGGTATCCCTAGAGTTTGTCACGTCGATTCCTATTCTTTCCATTACCAAAAGCCAAAAACAAAGCTGGATTCAATGTGAACGGCCTCACCCCCAGCCAATGTCTCCAAGATAAATAAACATACCTATGTTTGCGTCAAAGTAAGAGCCAGTAAAGTAGCTACATGGGCTAGGTTAAAACCATATAGCTAACTAGCAACCGAACAAGCTAAAAGATAGATTTTAGCTCTGTTGTCAAATCATCCACAAAACTAGACATCAAAGTCCTAGGTAGTTTATGCTGGATCTTATATTAGAAGCTTTGTGAAGTTGTTTCATCGATTTACAAAGTGAACATAGCATTGTCACAGCCACTTTGAACTTATTTGGTTTTTATCTTTCACGTAGCATTTTGTGTTACCTCAGAGTAAACAACCGTTTTGTTAGAGACAGTTGTTACAGTTGTTGTTGTTTACCTCACTTCGCTTAAGACCTCTATGCCTTAGACTCGATAGCTGTGAAGTCCGCTTTTCTGCATGTTTTAATATTATGAATATATCCTCCCACTGCATATTGTAGACCCTTTTGCCTCAATCTGGAAGATAACACTCCACAAACACTCACTGATGCGGTACGTTTATTTCCATTGTAAGTGTCCGGAAAGATGTCGGACCCGGAAGCGTCACATTAGGGGGGTGGAGTTTTTGCAAAAGGTCAATTGTTCATGCTATCCATGATCGAACACGCAGCCATTGGTGAGGTCAACTTCAGAATAAAATCGCTGACATTCGTGCCTTGGTCTGGGGGGTGGGTGATATAGCTTTAAAATTCTATTACAATATTTCAAGGAAATGTGCGGAGACGATATTTTGGAGAATATGGGAAATAATTATTGAACAATATATTTGTGCTTCTGAATAACAGCATTTTTGTTGCATAGTGCACACAATATTTGACCCCCCCTCAATAGAACTGGAAACAAACAATGGCCTGGTCATGTTTTCCTTTTAGGGTCTAAAGTGTGTATATTATACACAGGATTTTACAGTAGTAATGACTGGCAAGTTACGCTGTTCACATGTGAGCCGAGCTCACAAACTGAGTCTGTGCTTTGTGCATGCGCAAAAAGAAAGAAAAGTTTTTCTGTAGCAAAGAGTGACTTTTAGACATCCATTGTTTGATTAATGAACTAAGGTTTATCTAACTACAGCAACGCTACTTACTGCTTTGCGGTCGTATTTTAACATCATTCACAAATAATCATTTATAGCACTGCTAGAGGAGCATGGATGTAAACAACATCAAAGAGAAACGTAATTCCATGGTTTGGTTTTTGATCATTTCACAAGGCGGAAAATGTTGACCTACTTGTCTTCCAATCCTCAACCTGTGAAACAAAATGTAAAAAAATAAAATAAAATAAAAAGCCGGAAAAGCATTGACATTATTTAACTTGAACAGCAACAACCAAAACAAATTTTCATGCATACCAAATCCCATAGAATGTGTTGTCAAATCTTGATATACAGCTCCGACAGTGTGAGTTGAATGACTTGGGATCTGGATAAAGGCAAAATGGCATTTCAGCAGTAGAGGAGTAACATGACTTGGCTGCTGTTTGTCTTTTGGTTGGCCTCAAGGTGGGGAATGATACTCCTAGCAGCTGCAGGAAGCATTTCCGGCTGCTTGTTTTCTTCTCAGCCAAGCACATTGAGGTCATTGCAATAGAACCAATGCATCAATTCTGCCACTGTGGTAATTAACTTCCCATACATATTCTTATTAAGATAGAATTATTATCAGTGAGTGACGTGCGGTGAGTTGACTGCTGAGTCACTGACTCCTCAGGAGTCAAAATAGAAGATTAGCCTATATTTAAATGTTGACCTTAATTGAAACATTTATCTTCGAAGCATTTAATTACGTTTCGATCAATAACACACTGTTCAACAATGCAATATCAAGAAAAACAAAATAATATTTATGATAAGGCCAAAGTGCACTAACCAAGACCTATCATTTTTGAAAGCGACGTACTATTTTACAGTCTGATGCTGCATTTTCTGTTGAAATTGATTGGTTGTTTAATTATTTAAAAAAAGTCATAGAAGCTTTTTGCGTGCGTGTGTGGAACAACTTGATTACACAAGTGCTGTAGTGAACTGATGGAATGAGTTGACCCAAAGAAAGAAGTTCTGCTAATGTCCTGCAGTCTGTGTTCTTCAAAGAGCATGTTGACATACTGTAAGTGCTTTTCATAAGGCAATAAAGGGTGAAGATTTGACTGGGGCATACTTGGCATGTCATCGCTAAGCGCCCCAGTGCAAACCATCTCATTGTGTTCAACTGCCAAGCAGAGAGTGTTGAGAGATGGCCATTCTAGCCTCAAATATAGTTGGACAAAATCACCAGCGTGAATCCCTGTACCCCTCAACTTGAAGTCATATCGTTAAACTTAACTACATGTCAATTTTGATTTTTTTTTAAATATTTTATTTGAGTTTGATTTTGACTTAGTGTAATGACAATCTATGTGTCTTCCTGCATGTACTGTTTGTTACTGAACAAACTGTGAAAAACGTTTTAAAAGTGCATGTTTATAGCCAGTATCTCCCATGGCTGCCATATCTATCCTTTAAAAACCCTACTTCTGCTTTCAACCTTACCTCCTACAGTATGTTTGATTGTATGGACAAAACGAGCCTCCGGTCATGTGACAGTGCTGGGGCATGGGATGGGCAAATGGAACAGGCTGTGCCCGGCAAGATGTTTAGCTTGATAAAACATTTGCAATGGCAGTAAAGTGCAACTAAACCTTCCAGTACGCAAAAGGGTGTAACACACAACTTTGATGCGGTTTATAGTAGGATGAGAAGACTCTCTGCCTACAACTCTTCTAAAGCTAAGCCATGTGATCACTTGACTTACAATTCTGATTAGTGAATTAATTATTGACAGAACGCTAATATTATCAAATACGAATTGAGAGGGAATATACGTGTGCCCAGTGCCCAGACCACTGCATTGACACCTGTGGAAGGCAGGGCAGCATTTTGACTCTGCTGGGTAACAAATATGTTCCAAAGCTGCCCTGTCATCCAGAAAGCCTTGACAGAATGTGATGAGCTGGGAGAGAAAGTAGTAGCCTACTAGCATCCATGTTGAACCGCGGGCAGAAAACAGCAAAACATCCAGAACTGTGCTGCCAGGATCTTGATGGGGGTGCGCAAATTTGACCACATCACTCCCATCCTGCAATCACTGCATTGACTCCCGGTGTCCTTCAGAATAGAATACAAGGTTTCCCTCCTCACCCATCAGTGCATTCACGGTTATGCCCCACAATACCTCAAAGAACTCCTCACACCAAAGACCTCCTCACGAACCCTCCGTTCTATATCCCCAAGCCTCCTTCAAACCCCCAAAACCAAGCTCTGCACTATGGGCGATCGGGCCTTCTTCTCGGTGGCTCCGAGGCTGTGGAATGCTCTTCCTGACCGCCTGAGGGCTCCACAGCCTACTGATAATTTTAAACGGGCTCTTAAAACTTTTGTTTTTGCAAAAGCTTTTTATTAGATTTTTTTACTCTGTAGCACTTTGAGATTGTTGAAATATAAAGTGCATTACAAATAAAATGTATTATTATTATTGTTATTAATAATAATGTGCATTTGAGCCTCCAGGGCTCAGAATTTGTTTGATGATTATGGCTTTGTTATCAAGGCTGTGGCCTTGAAGGCTGTTTTGTGCAAGCCTACACATCGAGCCAATCTCCAGACTATGAATATGATGAAGGTTGTTGTTTGTTGGATGGATGTTTTTGTCTGCAACTCTGCTTGTTTTTATATGGTTGATGCAAAAAATGCGAAAAAGAAAAAGACAAGGCAGATACTGTACTACATACAGTACATGTTTTGTCTTGCAGCATCCAGGTTTTTAATTGATTCATTACTCTGCATGTGGTGACCTATTCCTACCTTTGCTGAAGCTCAAAAACAAACACAAAAAAAATAAATTAAAAGAAAATAGTAATCATGAAAAGCAGCTCTCGAGAACACGCCATGGGGGAGAGTGACTCCCGATTGCATGTTGTTTCTTTAGAAACGCTACGCGGCTTACCTCGCTTTCTTTATACCCGTTTCGCATTGCTTGGCAGAGAGCGAGTGGCCATTCAGACCCATTCTGTGTCACTACGCAGAATGCGTTGCGACGTAAACAACAATGTTGGGTGGCATACGTACAAATAAAGTTTCTACAAAATGTATTAAACTGGAAATTATTTTTGAAAAACAAATCTAATAGTTATGTTAGTCAAATAAATCATATAGAGCAAACTTGTCATTACAGTCGGAGTTCCTTTTAATTAGGGATGCACCGAAATGAAAATTTGGCCGAAACCGAAAATAAAAAATGCTTGGCCGAAAACCGAAACGCCGGAAAAAAATTATGACCATTTTTACTACCGTTGTATTTATTATAATTAATTAAAATTATAATATTATTATAAAATATTTATTTAGCACTGGTATTTTAACAAAGCACAATATAAATTGAAATGTGCCCACACCGCTGACATGTTGGCTAATGGTACATTAAACACCAAACGAGGGTTGAGCATTTTCTGGTGGTGCGATTGCACTTTGTACATCAAGCGACGCCCCTCTCCTCCGGTGTGCGCAATGACCACGGAAGCTGCTGCGACCGACCAGTGTAAACTCACATGAAAAGCCAGCGAGAAGCGAGGCGGACACTCACCCCCTGTTTAATTAAAACAGACTCTCGCTTGCAGCGTTTTTTTGCTTTTCGGTTGCCGAATATTTGGTGCATCACTACTTTTAATGCGGTTCTAACCAGACTTCTGTGAAAAGTCTACTGCTCATCTAAGTACTTGGGGTGTGTTCAGAATAGGGGTGTGAATTGCCAAGTTTGTATCACGATTCATAGGTCGCGATTCGATTCAATACCGATTAATCCCGATACAAATCTATAAATTGATTATTGCGATTTAAAAAAAATAATCTTTTTTTTTTTTTTAGAAAATACTAATCAGTAAACCTTTACATGTACACTATAAGATTTGTTTGAAAATGTATTCATTTATCTGAAAATTCAGGCTTATAACTGAGTCACTGCATTTAACAAACAGGTTGCAGTCTGTTTCATGTTTGAACAGCACTAAAATAAAATATTACGGCTTAATGTTCCATTAATATAACATTCTTCCATGCTTAATGTGTGAATCCTAACCCTAATAAGTAAGACGTTTTGTTGAATATTCCCATAAAAATGGTATGTTTAAAAATCGATTCGGCCGCATATCGAATCGATTCGAGAATTGTGCGCTGTAATATCGCAATATATTGCAGAATAGATTTTTTTTAAATACCCCTAGTTCGGAAATATGCGCTGAAGTGCACTACACTGAGACTGTTCAGAGAGTGAAAGTGCGCTCCGCTCCCATTAATTTCCAAACGCACCGCTACTTGTGTTTTGTGGCTAATGTCAACGTTAACCGGTCTAAGAACCACCCCTTAAGAAAAGCCCCAGACCAAGCATCACTCAACCGCAAACTTCAGATAAAAAGTTAATAACTTACCAACGTGAGAATTATCCATGATACAAGAATGGTGAATGACAATGTTTATATCCCCTGTCAGGCCGCGACCCTCTTATCTTGCTAGTACCGTTTCCATCTCTTACTGCCCGGCGCACTGTGTCCCAAGTCGGAGAGCCCAGCGCACTGGCACTCCGTTAATGGTGCTGTCTGAATTTACGAACGGCAAATTCGGGCAAAGTACGGAGTTTTCAAACGGTTGGAGTGAACCAGTGCACGCTCGGTGCGTATATCTGAACACGTACTAATTTTGGGTCTTTCCCAAAGCTACATTTCACATTAGCAATTAGCATGCTCAGCAACTCCCTGTTTGCTTTTGGTGAAAGCGCTCCTTGTTCGCGGGTTACTTTATTTGTCAGCGCGGAGGAGACAGAGCTGCATGAAATGCGTCATTGAAATGTTATTAAAATGAGGGGCGTTCCTAAGTGTGTTTTGGGTTGAGCTATTCACCTATTGGTTGATCAACATGTCTATGTCAGACTGTGCCACAGCAAGAGCTGAGAATTCACACACACGAAAGAGTAGATTTTGTCGTTTATAGGAACTTGTGTGAAATTGTTGAGCAACTAGACATTTAAGTCGCAAGTTCTGGTGACAGTGAACAAGTTGATCGTCCATTGCTGGTGCTCTACATGCAAGCCGTCGAGACTTCCTTGTTCACCAACCTGCTTGGTGTGAGGGAAAAAACACGGCACGAAAGACAGTTTAGTTCAACCCAAGACACACTTAAGACCGCTCCCTCATTCGAATAACATTTCATGCTGACAGCGTCTGCTTCATGAAATAAATAAATATGAGAGCAGCGTGTTTTTATTCATTGATTGATATTTAATTCTATTTATATATTTGTTTTTATATTTATGGTATTTTTGTATCGTTTTTTATTTTTGTATTTATTTTTTACTTGTATTTATTTTGTTATTTTTATTTAAAGTAAATTCTACCTCCTTATAGTTTCTCACAGTGTTTGAAAGGCAGCAATCGTTTGTAAAGATTTGTCTTCCTTCTAAACATGCTGTTGGGGCTTGTCAGTTGCCGATTGTTTGGACAATGCAATAATTTAAAAAAGAAACTGCTGCGTGCACTCCTGCCCTGTTATTGCTTCACACATTGTTTTGCGTTTCAGTTTGATATTCAGCTTGCTTGTGCAATCTTACATTTAGATTTTCTTAAATTTTTTATACAAAACAAATGTTTTTGGTGTGGAAAATTCTATTTTGAGTTCAGTCTTCGGTCCTCATTTTGATGAAGTACGGTCTATAAAGGACACTGTGCAGATTTTTTCCCCAAAGTTCGTTTATATTAAAACCCAATTTAATAATTTAAATAATATGCAAAAAAAAAAAAATTCTATTCTATCACATCACCGTAATTTTTTTTAAATATATATATATCGTAGGTCTAGTAATTGCTATATATTACATTGTAGTGCTTAGGTCGTGCCGTGCCTTACAGGAGGCTGACATGTTTCACCATCATCTTTCTGCTATGGTGCGGAATCGGATACCCAAAGAAGAACTTTGCCAATGTAGTAATTGGTGGTAGGCTTGCGAAGTTAGGTTGGTTAGGCACTATATTGTACACACTGTCACATTAAGCAATTTTAGAAGCCTACTTTTATTTCTTTACTTTTCAACGTTCAAAGGCTTTTGTTATTGTGTTAAAATGTTGTCAATGTATGTTATTTTTGTAAATTTGGTCATCTACTTTTATTTTCTCTGCTTTGCTTCTGAATGTCATTAGCTGTTGTGTTTGTAAATACTTATAGGTGTTGTCTTTGCCTGTGTGAAACACATTGAGTTGCTTTGTGAATGAAATATGCTTTATCCAGTAAATAAAGCTGCCTTGCCTTACCTGCCTTATATTGGCTTTGTAAACCAAACATTACGTACAATGAAACTTGTACACTTTTGTTGATGCTGTGTTTTTTGTGCTTGATGGTGGTGTTATGAATTGGCAAAATGCCTTCCTTCCATAAAAAGGTGCTTCTGAAGTACTGTAGATACAATGGAGATAAAAAGATGTATTTTGTATTTTGGGGTGAAGTTCAGTGATGAAAAATTATTAAATATTAAATTTCCACAATGGTATATTTGTTAATAAATTGTGTTTACAAATTCTTAAGTAATTGGTATTAAATAAAGTTGATCAGTTCTGTCTTAGTTTATGTGATGAACATGCATCTTCGTTGAGTATGTTGAATCGGCTGAAAACCACCCTCAATGCCCAGAGAACTTTTAAACTTTGCCCTGATAACAACCCGGATGGTCATGGCATCCATGATTTCCATAAATATTTTGAAATGTGAAATTTTAACTTGTATGTGTAGCTGTAGCAACCAACTGTGAAGTCTTCCATAGCAATATCCTTGCACACTGATGCCAGTTTTTAATGCAGTGCCGCCTGAGGGCAATGTCACGGGACATTCAAAGTTCGTTTTCTGTTTACTATACATGCGGAGATTTCTCCAGATTGTCTGAATCTTTTGATGATAGTATGGGCTGTACATAATGAAATCCCTAGATTCCCTGCATTTTTATGTGGAGAAATGTTATCCTTTAAACTGTTAGACTATTTGCTCACGCAGTTGTCTACAAAGTGGTGTACATCACCGCATTCCTTGCTTGTGAACAACTGTACCTTCTAGGGGATGCGCCTTTTATCACCAATCATGACACTCACCTGTTTCCAATTAACCTATTCACCTGTGGAATGTTCCTAACAGGTGTTTTTGAGCATTCCTCCATTTTCACAGTCTTTTGTTGCCCTGTCTTAGCTTTTTGGGAACGAGTTGCAGGCATCAACTCCAAAATGAGAGAATATTTGCAACAAAACAATGATTATTTTGACTATGAAATATCACGTCTTTGTATTCAACTTGAATGTGAGTTGAAAAGGATTTGCAAATTATTGTGTTCTGTTTTTTATTTATGTTTTACAAATTATCCCAACTTCATAGAAATTAGGATTTGTACTTTGTACATGCTTTCAGACCTCCCACTGTACCCTAGTTTTCTTAAGTGGGATGTGTCAACCTGGGAAACTTGTGCCCTTGCCTGCTTCCTATCAACCGCCAGCTGCAAGCTGCGGTACTGAAGATTTTTTTTTTTCCTGTACACACACAGCCTCACCACCACCATTATATGCTTTTCGACACACACACATTTACACACGGGAATGTCAACTGCTGTTTTCAAAAGCGGGCAACTAAAAGCTGAGCAGGCTGTCTTGCAAAGTTGATCCTAGTTTTCAGTGCACCGAGAGGCACAGTTTGGAACAATTTAGGTTGTGCACATAAAATGTGGTTTTCTGTTCTGGAGATGTGTGGAATCAAAGAACAGTCTTGTACAGTATGCAGCACTGTGCATGTCCTAAATCCATCACTGCTTCCCTTCCCTAATTATAGTGTAGTTTTAAATAAATGATCAATTATTTTTCTATTTTAAGTACACAAAGTGGTACCAAGATTTCAGTTTGGCCTTTCCACAAGATAAGGTTTCAGGAAAGTCTTGATGAAAAGCACAGCTGTTTCAGGTTTGCACTTACTGTTTATCTTGAGGTCTATTTGATTTAGTCTTTTGACTTGAATATGATTGGGAATTCACTTAGAATCAACATATTACACATTTTGGCAATCAATTAATAAAAAAAAGTTTTGCTAAGACTAGTTAACTGTGTAAAATTTCTCTCCATGTTCCTGTACTTGGGTAGAACAGATAACAGCTTGTAGTTCTTCATTCTTTCTATTAGAGACGGTCTGGTCTGCAGACAGGGGCCACCATTTATGAAATTACACATCTCTTGGGAGCAATGAAGTTGAGTCTTGAGTGCTTCTTAAATTATACAATTTGCATATGGACAAATTATCCGGTTATCGGGCCCGATTTCCGATGACGTGATCAGATCGGGACATCTCACGCGGCTTCGTCTGTCCTTCCTCCCTTTTCTCGGTCTCTCCGTTGGTCTCTTGAGGCCTCCCTGATTTTATGTTTTTTGGATTTGTTGGGGTCTGGATGTTTCTTGGGCTGGGGAGGAGTTCTGGTGGGGGGTGTCTGGTCGGTGCTAGATTTCACCTTCCTTGGTTTTCTTCGGTCCCCTCGGGTCTCCTGGTGTTCGATTTAGGTGAACGGTATGAGATTTTTTTTTCTAATAGGTTTTCTGGTGAGCTAACAAATACACACACGCACGCACGCACGCACGCACGCACATACACATACTCACCCACACACAAAAAAAAAAAAAAAATGTATGTATGTATATATGTATATATGTATGTATATATGTGTATATATATATATATATATATATTTAAAAAAAAAAAAAAAAAAAAAAAAAAAAGAGCAATGATGATGACATTTCCGAATGAACAATACTGAGCTCTTTAAAAAAAAAAAAAAAAAAAAAGATCGGGACATCCCTAGTCTGTTTGTCAAGTGAAATCTTCAAACCTTATCCAGATTAAGATTGTAAATACACTTAGCCTACAGCTCAACCAGTATCTGGTCGTGTATGCTTAATATTTTTTGCAGTATTTTGTAGTTTTGTTGAACGTCTTTGTGTATGTGTTTAAAATATGAGCATGTGCGTCGGGCAGTGCTGGAAAATAATGGTGGACACACAAAATATTGACCCTTTGGGTGTTTTTACTTACGGGTGTATTCACATTTGTTGCCTGTAGAGCTGGGGGAAAAAGTCGACCAAATTGAATAAGTCAACTTTAAAAATAAGTTCACTTAAATTTTCTGCCTCGAATCTCCACTGGAACTACTGTATGTTTGGGCTGTCCATGTTTTATCCATGGACTTTTTTTTCCAGATGCATGCAGTATTGAACGCAAAAAGCACTTGGGCTGTAATTATTCCAAAATATAACCTGCCACTCGGTTTTAGGTGTGTATCACTTAACCAGTAGAGGGCAGTCATGCACTAAACGTGCCCAGAAGAAGACAGGAACAAGTTATTGACCTTATTAGCCTCATTTAGCTAACAGCTAGCCGCCTCTACCCTTTGTTACTCATGGAATAATGTTGAAGCATAGTCTGTAAGTGACATTTAAGACACTATTACATGTGTAATGTAGACATAATCATGTATGTGTGAACTAAATGGTAGTTAGAGTTTGTTTATCTTAAGTGGTACTCGCTAGCGCGCTAATATTAATCGCAATTGCTGACCATTTAGCATAGGCTTTGTTTATTCATGGTATAATGCGAACATCATCTGTAAGTGACTTTGTAGTGCTGTCAAAGTTAAAGCGGTAACTCATTGATTAATCACAAAAAATTATCACATTAATCATGTATTAACACAGATTACTGGTAATCACACGATTAATTTTGACCACAGATGATCCTTTAGCTTGACAGTGGATGTTTACGTTAAAGGTAGCACAGGTTGTGTTTGAGCAATAAACATAACAACATGCATTAAAGTAAAGCATTAAATAAATGTTTGCGTATGACATTCAGAATATTTGTTCATGTCAAAATATTGGGGTAATTTTTTTCTCCATTTTGAATTATGCAAGTAATTAACTGATTACAAAAAAAGAGGAGGATGAGAGTGTGCAGCGGATCAAAAAATGTTGAAGACATCCTCATAATATTAAATGTAGAAAGAATGAACACATAACTGGTGCTCTTCAAATTTTGTGGGCAACGAATGTTGATAAAAAAAAAGCCTTTTTAATTAACTAATTAATCAATTAGTTGACTATTTGATGGACTGCTTTTTGTTTTAAACAGCGCTTTATCAACAACCATATGGTGCCCAAAATCTTCACACACACATTCATACACCAGTGGTCGGCTGCTGCCATGTAGGACGTTGCCAGGTCCATTGGGAGGAAATCGGGGTTCAGTGTCTTGCTCAAGGACACTTTGACATGGTCTCAAGGGTTGAGGATCAAACCCACAACCTCACGGTTGGGAGGTGACCACTCTACCACTGAGCCATGCCGCCCCCTCTGGAATAATCGATAGGATAATTGATTTAAAAAAGATTCAAAAGTACTACAATCAATGCAATAGCTTTATTTTGAGGGAACAATACATTTGCACTATGTCTCATGAAAAGATGAATTAAATAGCTGCAGAAGGTTTGGAGATGTGTACTAGTGTACTCACTTTTATGACATACTGTATGTTTAAGATGTAGCATCAGATGATGTGTTTCATGTTTTCGTACTGCTATTACTACAATTACCAAAGAAGACTTGTTGGGGAGTATATAAATGTTGAATAAGATTAGCAGTGACAATTGGCAATAGAATAATAGTGTTAGTTCAGTTTATGTTTTGGTGGGTGATGTTTTTGACTGACTTTTGTATTATACTAAAGCTTCCTGTTGATTACTTTGTTCACATTTCATTTAGCTTGTAATTAAATTGGACATTTTAGGTGCATTCACATTGGAGGAATGAATGAGCCCATTGATGGGGCATAGCAGGCCTGCTACATCAAGAAATGAGTGTAGGGCTGTGGGTCAATGCATTGGCACACTGAATACCAGCTTCAGCAATAGAAGCTTTGTCCCTATCGCCGTTGCCAGTGTAGCATGCTTGAAGGACTGTTCTACCTTTACCGCTAGAGACAGCAAGTCCTCTTCCAAAACACACCCGTATTCAAATGTGTTGCCCAAACCTAACCTTTGAACAGCAAATAAGGTGCAAATGTTTTTGAACAATCTCACCACTCACCACCACCTGTAATCTGCATCAGACACCAACAACCGCATCTTGCACAACTGTTGCTCTAGATCACATGTGTCAAGAGGGCCTGAGTCCTGCATGTTTTCGAGGTTTCTTTACTCCAATACACCTGATTCAATAATCAGGATAATTATCAGGCTCCTGCTGAGTTTGCTGATGAGCTTAAATGTGAATCAGCTGTGTTGAACGTAGGAAAGCTCTAAAACATGCAGGACACAGGCCCTCAAGGACCGCACTTTAACACCACTGTTCTAGATTGAGTTAACCCTTTTAATTGACACAAAAATTTTAAACCCAAATTCCCATTGCTGTAAATAAACCTGTTTAGAGGTCAAACTTAATCTTTCAATGGGTTGAAATCTCAAATGATGTACTTACCTGCTATTAGAATTTTACTTTCCAGTGGTCATTCAGAAGTTTCTGAATGTTTAGGCCAGGGTCAATATATTTTTCCTAAGTTACTGGTAGCTACAGACCTTTGAAAGATTTACGTACTGAAACTTTAATCGTGGTTGTCTCGTGATATCAAACTGGCAACTTTAAAATTGCTGTAAATGTGTAAATTTTTTAGGTATAGTCATGTTATCATTTTAAAGAGAAATACGGTAAGTGTAGAATTGGATTAGATTAGATCAATAATATATTTTTGATAATCTGTTAATCGTTTAGATACTATATTAAATTAATATCTGAGTTCCGGTGTCCTCCATGAAAGCAGACTGATTCTTTGTGTTGATTCAAAATAAAACATTTGCTCCTATTTTGGAAAACAATGATCAACATGTTTGCCAATTTTATGACATGTTAAGGACCAAATCAGTGAAAATACGTCCTTTTATGGAAATTAAAACATATTTTTTAGTAATTGAAAATATTTGACAGATAAATCCATCCATCAATTTTCTTAACCGCTTGTCCTCACAAGGGTCGCGGGGGTGCTGGAGCCTATCCCAGCTGGCTTCGGGCAGTAGGCGGGGTACATCCTGAACAGGTTGCCAGCCAATCGCAGGGCACACAGAGACGATCAACCATCCACACTCACAATCACACCTATGGACAATTTGGAGTGTTCAATTAACCTGCCACGCATGTCTTTGGAATGTGGGAGGAAACCGGAGTACCCGAAGAAAACTCACACAAGCACGGGGGGAACATGCAAACTCCACCCAGGAAGGCCAAAGCCCGGACTCGATCTCACGTCCTCAGCACTGAGAGGCGGACTTGCTAACCACCGTCAGCCACCGTGCCGCCACAGATAAATCAATTATTAAAATAATCGTTAGTTGCAGCCCTAATGTACACGCACACACACGCACACTTCCCCCACACACACACACATAGTGCTGCTCAAGTGCTGTTTGTGAACCCTGCAAGCATGGTCAGATTTTTTGTATAAAATATTAAAATAACCTTATTAAATGCTTAGTCATACCCCAATCTACAATGCTGACGTTGAAAATAATGGACTTGAACAAAAAGAATGATAATATTGTCATTCATTCTTGAACAAAAGTTGTTGATTAAGAAAAACTCAGATTTCATGAGTGCAAAAATACGTGAACTTCTCACTTTATCGGACATTGCACCTCCTTTTGTAATGAGAACTCTTTCTTTAGTGATTTATCAGTCTTTCACATCTACTTTGGGGGATTTTTGTCACTCTTCCTTGCAAAATGCAGCCAGTTGAGAGAGGTTGGATGGGCGTCTAGCATAAACTGCCCGCTTCAGGTCCCGCCACAGTATTTTGAAAGAATTTAAGTCAGGATTTTGACTGGGCACATCCAGAACATGAATCTTGTTGTTCTTCAGCCATTCCTTGGTTGTATTGCTGGAATGCTTTAGATTGATGTCATGTTGCATGATCCATCGTCTACCAGGCTGTAACTTCACAAAGGACCGCTTCAAAAATGTTGTAGACGTCCTCTTAACATTAAATGAAAAATATATTTATATACCGTATATATATAAATGTATGTGTATATGTATATGTATATGTAGAGAGAAAGTGCCGCTCAATGCTGTGGAGTTTATAGTTTCAGTTTAATAGACCATTGTTATTGTGAACTCAAAGCTGACCTCCTCCCTCTGCGTCTCTTTTTTAGTAAGTTCAGAGGGATTTAGAGATAAATGGAGCGTATACTCTGAGACAATAGCATAATGAAGCAGATAACCCCAAATGTCTAGTTGACATAATTTGGGTGTACTTGCAGTTTACCACAGACCTGCTCCTTCCCTGCCCCTTGAGCACTTTCTTTTCATGTTGAAATGTTAGCGAAACTCATGATCGTAAGAAAATGTTAACATTTCCTTTGTTTGTATCAAACTGGCTCACTTTTTTCCCCTCCCTGTCCCCCACCAGAAGCTGTTCAAGATGAAGGCTATTAGCTGCCACAACTAATGCCAAAGTCCTCTGACAAGAACAAGGCATCCTGACCTGGCAACATACGAATGGCCCAGAGAAGCCACCATATTGACATTCAGGTTTTGCATGACCTGCGCCAGAAGTTCCCTGAAGTCCCAGAGGGGGTTGTGTCCCAGTGTGTTCTGCAGGTAAGCAGATTTTCAATTATTCATGCAAGCAAGAAATATTCATGGAAGGATACAGAGTAAATTTTAACAAGGCTACTCGAAGAGAGACAGTAGTGAATGACTTATGTCATTGTTGCGATAAAAGCTTGATGATTCATGTGATTATAGACTTCCGGCTCACGAAGAATATGTCACAGCTAATAAACAAATTTGATTGCATGTTTCGTTTTGAGCTGGGCTGAAATCACTTTCAACGGCCGAGTGACAAGACCAACTTTCTTCCAAAAGAAATTGGGTGTGGCTTCCCAGGTTAGCAATACATCCATAAGACGTAATTGGAACTTCCTGCAGTTTTGACTGTTTGAAAAATCCTGGGTGTGCCTGATTAGTAGATCAGCTTCCGCATTGGTTTGCGTGGGCGTTAACATTTGCACCCATTTTATATGTGCAAACCTACACTGCAACATCCCCACAATCTGTTTGTGACAACACGAAATTTAGCGCCTGCTATTTGGGAGTAAATCTGGCACAAAAAGTGCCAAACTTAATGGTGTATTTAATTGTTTGTAATTGTAATTGAATACCTAAATGTACAAAAAAAAAGTCATTAATTCAATTTAAAAAAAAAAGAAGCACTGTTTAATTATTTCATGGTCTGTGTTGCAGTGCTTCAAATTTTATTTTATCTGTCAAAGTCACCCATCATTAGGGAATTTCCATATTCCAGCTTTCTGGCTGATCGCTTAAACATTTGTGGTGTCAAAGTAAATACCTGGGGTCAAAAGTCTTCAACATTGCTTTTGCAACTTACTGCACAGTATAAATGGACACTATTTCTTTGGAGATTTTCAGCACGAGTGACATTTGCTTGTCCCCTCCAACCATGACTACTTTATTGTCACAGGAAAAACAATGTAAAATGATTGTCTCTCCTTTTCGTAGCGAGACTGAAAGAAAAGTGAATGATTTCAACCAGAATCTAATAACTACTTATTAATTGTGGATGGATGGGTACAGTATCTAATAATTATAACTTATTAAATAAACTAACCTTTGTGTTTTTTTCTCTGTCCGTCTCTCTTTCAGAATAACAACAATCTAGACGCGTGCTGTGAATATTTGTCCCAGGTCAGTCCAGGCTACTTATATAGTGAAGAAGGAAACATCACATTTTCTGACGACCCCAGCTTGACCAGGCTTCGTAATCACATGACCCAGCTGAACCTGGGCCTGCAGTCTCAGAATGTGTATGTGGCCCCAGTGCGAGACGGCCTGAGAATGAACGGCAGCCGGACTCTGGCCCATAGCCTGAGCGAAGGGCCCCTGCAGACAGGCCAGGGCCCGAACAGTAACTTCTTTCAGCAGGAGCCGCAGTCCGCTCCAGTTGAAGGGCCTCCCAGTCTCAATGTGTTTAGTGTGATGGAGCCCTCGCGCAAACCGCAGCCTCCACAGCACCTCGGACTCTACCCTCTGGGTGTCAAAGGAACGACCATGGGTCTCCAGCAAACACCACGTTTCAACCCTATTACCGTGACGCTAGCTCCACATATTCAGACAGGCCGCAACACTCCTACTTCGTTACACATACATGGCGGGCCACAGTCAGGTCTAAGCAGTCCACAGGGTAACTCTATCTACATTCGGCCCTATGTAAGTCAGTGTGGTACGACGCGGCAGAACCAGCAGCAGGGAGGCAGGGCCCAGTATAGCCCCACCTCTCAGCCTCAGCAGCAGATCTATCAGATCTCTCATCCTTCGTCCTTGTCAGGGTCATGGTCCGGCCCTCCGCAATCCTCTTCCTCACATACCTCACAGCATCATACCCAGGGCCACCAGACATCTCATGTCTACATGCCAATCAGCTCGCCCACAAATTCCCAGGCACCCTCCATTTTCCCCTCTGGAAATCAGCCGTCCTCATCTGGCGTCTCGTCCTCTTGCTCGTCTTCCTCGTCGTCCTCCTCTTCCTCGGTCATGCCCACCTCGCTGTCTGCTATCAGCCAGTACAACATCCAGAACATCTCCACCGGCCCGCGAAAGAATCAGATCGAGATCAAACTTGAATCTCCTCAGAGGAGCAACTCTACCACAACAACGGCTGTGCTGCGAACAGGTGGTGGCTCACGTTCCTCGTCCACTTCATCCTCCTGCCCTTCCTCCTCTTCCTCAACTGGGGTTTCTACTGTCCCTAGCAACCCGCTCTCTATTGGAGGCTCAGGTCTGAGCCGTAGCCAGCCCACTGTTTACATATCTGCTAGCCCGCCCACTGCTGCTACCATGCCTTCTGAGGAGGCTAACATGGCCTCAGCTGGATCCCGTTCGCAACCCAAGTTTTACATTTCAGCAAATGCCTCCAGTGATGACAGTGGGGGTAGGAACCCTCCCACAGTCTACATCTCAGCTAACCCTCCACTGCAGGGGCCGCCAGGTGCAAGGAACATTGGGGGCCAGATGAGCATGGGCCCCGCCTATATCCACCACCATCCACCTAAATCCCGGTCCTCAGTGGGAGTGGGAAACACTGCTTCCTCGCCACGTGTGGTGGTGACTCAACCCAACACAAAATATACTTTTAAAATCACTGTGTCCCCCAATAAGCCCCCAGCAGTGTCCCCTGGGGTTGTGTCTCCAACCTTTGAGCCCAGCAACCTCCTCAGCCTACCGCCAGACCCTCACTTTGCGGAGCCAGACCCCCTCCATCTCTCAGACCCCCTTTCACCACACAACGAGAGACCAAGCGAGCCTCGCAGACTCAGCATGGGCTCTGATGATGCAGCATACACACAAGGTAAGCCACTGTGAGCCTTTACTCACACAGTAGAAGGGATAGGACAGGAATCAACTTCATGAATAGACAGCTTACTGATGAATAAGCAGGTTTAGCCTCAGCTGTCTTGTATTAAAGAAAAAAAAGTCGCCCAGCATTAACTGTAGCATTTTATTACAATGAATGCTGCTTGATTGTTTTATGTGCAAGGGAAATTGGAGACTTTGAATTGCCATATTGTACATGTGACTGTGAATGTAAGTTGTCAGGCTGTCTTATGTCGGCCCAGCAAATGACTGATGACTTATTTGTCCATGTTTGCCAAATTTTAGGGATACACTCAATGTCCCCGTGATGGGCACACGCGTTGTACACAATGAAGGCATTTATGTATTTTGCAACTTGGTTTAATACCAAAAAAATGGGCTAACATCAGTCCTTTAGCATTGTGAACATTTTGATCAAAGCTTTACTAGCAGGTAAAATAAAATAGGCCTTATCCTTGGAACAAAATTATTGGCAAAGGTCTATCTTCGCAGCTGTTTACCAAAGTAAAAGCACAGAAATCAGTTGATTTAAAAAAAAATAATAATAATTATTCGACTGTTAAAAAATTTAGGTAGAATTTCGCTGCAACCATGGAAAGGTGCTGTTGATTCAGTCTCAAATGGTTTATAGTTTAAAGCAGTGTTTCTCAAATGGGGGTACATAAAGGCACTCCAGGAGGTACGTGAGATTTTAAAAGAATAATTAAAACATCACATCCATGGAAAAATGCTTTAAAAATAATTACTAAATTATGCAAATACATCAGTAAAATGTAAGTTCATAAAATAAATTGTATTCAACTTCATTATCCTAAAAAAAACGGAGTCTCCCCATAGCAGAATGGTCGACCCAACCTGTCATATGCCGCATAGCATAAGATGTGAATCATTTCAAAACTTTATTTAAAATTAAAGTAGTTATTTATTTTTGAGAAAAGATCTTTACTGTGACCCCAAAGGAGAACTGTTGGTAAAAATGTTTTGTGCACAAATCTATAATTAATTTAATTATTTCTTTCTTTTTTTAGTAACATCTTTTTATTTCCAAAAAGTTCAAGAAATTAATGAAATGAAGTTCCAAAGTTTAATTTTAATTGTTTAATTTTTACAACGCCCTATTTTAAGTATTTTCGGTTTTTCACCCAAAAATGCTTTGCGCTGGTTAGGGGGTACATCATTGAAAAATGATTGAGAACCACTGGTTTAAAGAATAACATGGCATCTTGTTCAGCCAGCCAGAGGACACATAGAAGAGGGTAATCGAGGCCTTGGGCTTTTGATTGTTACAAGATTCAAATCATTAAAGGTGTATTCAAGGATCTTCTCAAAGTAGAGGTCAAATGTCACTTTTTTTAAAATACGCACGCGGAAGACCATCCTACCAGCTCTCCTGCTCGTCCGGGGGAAACGCCTATCAAATGTCGGGAGCGTGCAAGCTCATCTTCATCAGTCTCTGCAGCCAGCCTTACTTCATAGACGGATGTCCATTTTCAAAGTATGAGGTGAGATCGGTGGAGCTACAACGATGACTGGCTGAATCCGAAGCTTAGCGGCTACATGCTACAAACACTCGAAGAGCGCATGCGCAGCTCGGAACGAGAATGCACGACTTCATTAAGGCAGATTGATTGACGGGATCGAGAACCAATCGTTAAGTTGGTTCACCTGGCAGACGCAGATCCTTGGATACATCTTTAACCCGGGTGATTCAGGAACTGATCAGCTCTAGATGATTTACACATTTGGAGCCTAATTTTTTTTTAGGTTTTTGAAAATGACAATGTTATTGCTTACATCTCATCGTTACAAACGGTGAACATGTGTGGTAAGTGTTCATGTCCAAGTATGTGCATGACATAACAACAATGGCGGACCACTGTGCTGAGTACAAGCGGTTTGATACTTAAGCATTTTTAAACTGTTTTATAGGCCATTGTAAAAGAAAATCATGTTACAATGTTATTGTCTGTGCATAGACCTTTTTTTTAATGCAAAGAGAAAAAAACGTGGTCATTGTCATATAAACATCCCCTTTTTAAAGATTTGATGTTGTTATGGTTTATTTTAATGCTTATTTAGTAAATTCATGTGACTGAAGAGTGAACTTTTCTTTATACAACATGCACATTAGTTTTCAGGATCAAAGTCTTGTTGTTGGAGCCATAATACTTTTTTTTTTAATACCGCTGACAACTCTGAATTGTTTTCCATTTGTCCCTGCCAAGAAGCTCATTTTACCACAAAGTAAGCTCTATTAGAATCATTTGTTGTTGGGAATGTACAGTCAGTTTAGAAAGTAGTCTGATAAAAGCAAAGGTGACTTATTCTGAGCCCCTGTGGGATGACTAGTGTGACTTGTCCAGTAGATTCTGCTCTTGCTGCGACTGCCAGAGCACAGCAGATCCTATAGTGAGTCAAATGTGTCGGTGCACACAAGTGTTTCCTTATTTGGGCTTTTGACTAAATTACATGTGAGTCACTAGCTGTGATTCTTACATTGCCGTCACTCCCAATGGGAGGGTCTTCACAATGGGCCTCTTTTGCTGACCCCCATCAGCACCATGCTCTTTGCTTTTTCTTCAAAAATATCGCAGCTGATCACTGTCTTGTTTTTTTCTAACCTTATTTGAATGTTGCTCATAAAAATTCCAATCCTCACATAGCTGTGAATTGTATGCAATACATTAATTCAGACTATGGTCATGTTAAGAGTTGCCACAAATGTAGTCACTCCATGGAAGTCATTTGTATTAAAATGGATGGTTTCCCAAACAAAAAGCCCCTTTGATTCTGTTAGTCTGTAGGCTCAGTTGAATCACACACTCTTTCAAAGGTAACACTTGACACCTTATCACATCGTGAGGTTGCAGACATTCCAGGCTCTGTTACATAACTAAATGAGGCACAGCCTGTTAACATATCTGTCAATGAAAGGTACTGTGCTTCTTTTTCTCAGCATTGTTGGTCCATCAGAAGGCCCGCATGAAGAGGCTGTGGGATGAACTGGAGCTAAAGAAAAAGAAGCTGGAAAAGCTAAAAGAGGAAGTCAATGAGATGGAGAATGACCTGACAAGGAGACGACTGGAGAGATCAAACTCTGCCTCCCAAATTCCCTCAGTAAGCTTATTTCTGTGATTTTACAGACCAAGACCAATGGGCAAAGATACAGTGATGGGCTGAGAAAAAGAATGTCAGTTCTTCGATGACGCCCACTGTTGGTGAATGAGGCCCATTGTGCCCTGACAACCTTTGCCACTACCTTTCTTCTATTCCAGGAATACATGCGGGTGACTTTATTGAAACAGACGGGATAGTAGTTTCGGCTTCTATCAGAGGGCTGTTATGAGCAGAGGTGGCAAATCCAGCTGAAATTAAAAACCCTGCCACAGTTTGGCTCCGGCTACAGGTGCTTCTACTGAATCTGCCTGTGAAACACCTGTGGCTAAAGCCAAACTGTGGCAGGGTTTTTACTTTCTGGCCCTGGATTTGCCACCTCTGGTTTTGAGGGTGAAATCAAATAAATGTTTAATTGTCTCATCGTAGTATTCGCCGCTCAGTGAGATACAGGCTTAATAAAAGTTGTAAGTCAAGGTATCGCTGTACATACACTACACACAAAACTTTTCAGGATTAACCTAAAATGCACTATAAACTTTACCTCAATATGGCCTTCTCTAAACTTTTGATTTGAATTTACATGTCCAGTTGCCTCATGACTAATTAGTTGATCTGGTCTCATTCTCAGATTGAGGAAATGAAGCAGTTACGTTGCAAAAACAGATTACTACAAATCGACATTGACTGCCTCACCAAGGAAATTGATCTCTTTCAAAAAAGAGGTAAGTGTATCACTTATAATGCATATGTGTAAGGCTTAGTGTATCTGATATGCTGAAAATAAGCCTTGACTGTTGGAGGTCAGGTAGGGCACGAGCCCGGGTCTTGTCACATCCTCCCTGCGAATGCCGACAAGGTGCGACTATTGTAATGTTAACTACTGGTTCTTCCTGAATTGCATCCTGTAGCTGTTAAGTAACATGGGATTTATTGGCCCTCCGAGCACCCCGCTGCTGGCAGAAATAAAAACAGAAGCCAGCCACTTTGATAACAACTTGCATGAACAGTTAGATGTGAACTTTTGAAAGTTGATACATATAGTACATTTGATCAGTAATGATACCACAACACTGTGAACTATTTTCCAAGTTGTAATATGGTAGTTAGATTTAGTGTAATTTTTTTGATGCCATTCATATTAAAATTTAAAATCGCCTGGCTTGAGGTTTCAAAAGCAATAGGGGGTGGGGGGCAACCTTTATTTATTTATTTATTATTTTATTTGTATTATTATTATTTATTGGGGGGGGGGTGCTCATTGGCAGTTTATTCCTACTTATACACAATCTCTCTGTAATTATACTGGGCCTCAGTTATTCATACATTTTCCTGTTCGCCATCGGGCCTGGTTCCTATCCCGTGGTTCCTAAACGAATAGCTGGAGTCCACAGTACACACCACCTCATTGTCAGATTCAATTGCAATTCAGAATCAGTTTTTTTCCATGCATTTTTCTTACTGAGCACGACTTTTAGAAGATTTGGCCAAAGTCATTTTTTCCGGTGTTTTCAGAAAACACGAAAAACTGAACCAAGTGATTATGCATTAATAATTTTATTTCAATGAATGATCTGTTTACCTAAGGACGAAGCTGATTTTAGCAGAGGTTACCAGCGTACTGTAATCTACGTCCCTCTTAGATCTTTGCTTGAGGATGTGCCAAACCAAAAGTTTCTGAACAGGGTTGAGATCACGGTAGGATGGGGGCCATACCATGAGTTTTTCCCCTTTTATGCCTATAGCAGCGAATGATGCGGAGGTATTCCTTGCAGCGTGAGATTGTGCACTGATGTGTGTCGTACAATTCTGAATTGTGACAATGGATAGATTAGTGTATGGTTGGTGGATGACCACCAAGGCTGCTACATCGTAGTGCAGCATGTTTTGAGCCGGAATCACGGGGAGAGAGCTGGAGAGCTGAAGGTGTGAAAATAACCTCTGGAAAGTATGTGGAGTTTCTGACTGACTACGGGCTTAACTCAACTCATCTTATTTTTATTTATTTTTTTATAAAATAACTGGATTTTGCAAAACAAAGTCATAAATCTGATGCATAAAAATAATAATAATAATAATTATTATTATTATTATACTTTAAATAAATTAGTTAAAAAGCCTGTAATTAAATTGCTTTGTTTTTTTATCGAGTCCCACTCCTACTATTTACATTAGGGAGGTAACGATATTAATACATCACGATACAATATTATCACGATATGAACCTCACAATGCGATAATTATTACAATATTGTGGGGAGGTAGGCGATATTGAAAAGCTCACAATATTATTAAAAAAAAAAGCTTGTATTGGAAAAAAACACAGTATTCTGTTTTTGTACATACAGTAATTTCCGGACTATAAGCCTCTACTTTTTTCACTTGCATTCAACCCTGCCGCTTATACAAAGGTGCGGCTTATCCATCAGATCACAAGGGGGCGCACTATAAAGGAAGTGCAAGAGCGTCAGGCAGAGCAAAACAAACCAAATACAGTAGGAGAGAGAGAACGAGAGCGAGGCAATTTGTGCCCTCATTATGGAAAAGAAAGTAGCGGGAACCCGGTGCAGTAAAATTAAAACACCTGCGGCTTACAGTCGGGTGCGGCTTATATGTGTAACAAACTCGAGCATTCCCCAAATTTAGCTAGCGCGGCTTATAGTCAGCTGCGCCTTGTAGTCCAGAAATTACTGTAATAACAGCAAGTGAAAAAGAAATAGGCTTGGCCTGTCAATTTACTGTCTTGTGCTCCTATTGGCTCAGTGGCACAAAGTATCATGGTGTATGTAGTTCACAGTGCTGTGTTCGGCTGAAGTGGATAAAAAGTCTTGTTTTTTGTTTTGTTTTTTGACAGAGACGTTGAAAAGTATTTGCCGGTATGACTGATTTAAGGGAGTCATAACCGCTGCAGTATTTCTGGTTTGAATATAGTTTTGTCCATGTGAGCAATAATTAGACCATGTTTTCACTTTGGACTGTTTAATTTTCTTGTGTGTATGTGTGTGTGGTTTCTGTAGAACATAAAATAGAAATACAATTACAAACAAATCTCTCATCTATACCATCTATACAATGCTAATTAGCTGAGGTCATAATTAAACGATCCATTCTAGAGACACGTGTGTGACATTCACGCAACAATTGTGTTGTTATTCCAGGCTTCAGGCTTGGCAATAATTGAGACCTTATAAATTATAGGATATTTATTGTGTCTTAGGTCATCTCTGTCAGCATATATAAGTAGTTTAGCTTCATCCCTTCTCCAAGATTCTGAGGCAAATGTGCTTTGTCACAAAAACAGAATTTTGACAAGTACAAAATTCTTGAGAGGACAACACAATGAAAAATACAAGAAATACTATATCAATTAACACTTTATTAAGCTAAAATCGATATTTTTGTGAATAGCCAAAACGAACAGTGTATATGAACATTTGTGTATGTCACGTGCATGACCAAGTGTGAAATAGAGGAAATAAGTCAAAATCTATCTGTAAATACCATGCAAGAATATTATTTTTATGCAAATTATGGTAACGTTAGCCAAACTACAATTAATAAACAGTGTTCTACAGTCTGTTTGGACTTACTACAATGCAGGAGTAAGCCAAACATTGGCACCAATGACCCCCACGATCACGTACGGCTTGAAGAAATCTTTCCAAAATTATATATATAAAAAAATCTTTCTGAAAATATATATGTGGTTGTCATGGCAATGGCTGTATTGTGTTTGCAAAAAATATTATTAGTATTCCTTTGTTTGTTTTGTTTTTCTTTGCATATTCGCAAAGTCTAATTTTTTTGCACTTAATTTAGGTCTGGCGAAAAATTAATTTTAATATGTGTTTACTTGTATTTAACATAGTATGAAAAATGTAGTGACAATCATTTAATACTACAATGAAAAATACTGCACAACAAATTCATTGCAGGGCTTCAGTGAGTGTTCACAACATCCCGATGATTCCCGAAATATAATGTGAACAAAGCTTTTGGTTTTTGATCGTGAAAACGCTAACCAAATTGAAGGACAATGTTCTGAACCATGCCCACATCAATTGATTTGTATCGCTTAGTTGAAACTATAGTAAGCAAATTACACATCGCTAGTGTGTCTGTCTCTTCATACTGTATTCTATTTGAGGTGAGTCAGTTATTTATTGACTTGTTTTATTAAAACGATAATTATAATTTGCAGTCCAGCATCATTCGAGCAGATTTAATTATTTGAGGGAATATAAAATCAATTGTGAAAATACATTTATGGCCTCTGCTTAACCAGAAATGCAAATCCACTCTTAAATGCAGTTTAAAACTGAAAAGCTTTCTCTTTATCTATTTACAGGACCACACTTCAATCCAAGCGCAATCCATAATTTCTATGACAACATTGGATTTGTTGGTCCTGTCCCACCAAAACCCAAAAGTACTTTAACAGTTGGTAAGTTTAGAAGGATTGCATGGTCTACTTGCCTAGTTTCTAAATTATTATTTATATGTAGAATATATCAATGCAATGGTTTGATACAACATAGTTGTATACCATTGTAAACTGTGACAATAGTAAACGTTTGTTAAATTAATATCTCTCTGAGAGTGTCAATAAAAAATGAATATCAATAACTTTATCAAGTCTATTGGAGGTGCAGGCATACCTAGTGTGGTCAGTTTGTGTATAAAATCCTCTTTAGCTTGTCCTCTCTTGAGTCACAGGTGAGCTGGAGCCTATCCCAAGCTGATGTTAAGCAAGACACACACCTTAGATGTGGCTCATATAGACCATTCATACCTCCACTATAAAGTCTTATATTTACCTCATTTAGAGTCTTAAATTGAACAAATGTGCATGGGTTTAGAATGTGGGAGAAAACTAGAGTAGTTGGAGAACACCAATGCTAACTTGAAAATAACGCACAAAATCTACATATTAGGAAGTCTAGTAGCGCCGGGATTTGAACCCTGAACCTCAACTGTGGGGCTTTCTGGTGCCAGCGATTCTCAACCTCCGTGCTATGGCAAATTAATCTGCTTTCAGATCATCGGAAAATTGTCCAATTTCACCTAACTAGCCCCAAAATGATTAATTTATTTGTCTTGATCTTTGTTCATCTATCCAACGTTGTATGGTGACAGCAGAACATTTACAACTAGATGGCAGAAGGTGCAGTTTGTACAGTAGTGACTTGAGATACAAGTGACCCGACTCTTAAGTGTGCGTTTGTTTGTTTATTTATTTATTTAATTATTTATTTCCCTGACCACAAGTAAGGCACCTCACTTCACAACAAAGGAAAGACAGTTTGAGAATTATAATTAGTTTTTTTTAATGCTTTTAATTGTTAATTTTTTTCATTATGACCTGAAGTTTACTGTCAAGCTCAACATAAAACAAAGAGAATAACACGTTGTGTATTCCAAACGACCATATAGTCTCCGCTACCTTATTGCTAATAGACATTACAATGGGAAACTCCATAGGTACACGGGCAGACAGTTAGTATCAACGTTACGCTTTAAGCAACCGTATGATATCTGAACACAAACAGTGCAACTCATGTAGACAGACCACATAATAGTCATGTATTCTTTATCTTCTGTTCAAATTCAATTCAACATCCTGCGGGGTGGAGTCCATTTAAATTCAAATTCATCCATTGAATTGAAAATTTTATTCTGAAATTCGGAATTTTGCCAGCCCTGTGTGAAATGTTGACGCCACTGTTTGAATTCGATGCACTTAGCGTTGTTTTCCTCTCCATGGCAGGCAATAAGAGTCTGGCGGAGCAGGAGGAAGACGAGGGCACGCAGTGGAGTTGCACCGGCTGCACCTTCCTCAACCACCCGGCCCTTAACCGCTGTGAAGAGTGCGACCTCCTACGGGACTTCTGAGCCAGAGAGGCCGCCACGTGCCCCTCCGCCTGCTTTCTACCACGCTTGAATCGGGGAAAATAAAGGGCTTTACAATTCTTTCCCTAGATGGATGAAAACCCTGATGGGGTGTAATCATCGTGCAGCCTTTTTCCTCCATTTTTTTACCCATCTAAAGTTTGCAGAATGCTGTCCTCCTGAAGGTTTGACTGGATAATGTTTACAGCTTGTGTTTCTTCCTAAAGGCAGGCACAGTTGGATAATACCTCACGTTAGACACTCAGATTGTGTGGGGTCCTTTTATTTTCATGCTCAACGTCCCCCTCCCTCAGGGGGGGCGAGGGGGAATGCCTTGCTGCTCCCATTTACAGTATTACGAGCATGACCCCTTGCAGTGTCACACGTACGCAACGCAGGCACTCATGTGCCTTTTGCCAAACGGTATTTTTCCTCCCGCGGTGGCTTGTCGGGGATTCGGGCACGTCGGGCCGCTGCACTCTATCTGAAGGGAAAACTAACAGACTACTCGTGGACCTGGTTTGTTGTTTCTAGGGGATGTTAAAGGGCCAGCCGGCAGCATCACTGCCTTTGAAATGTGCCTCATACGCCGTTTTCCAATATGCCTTCCTTTGACTTCAAAAATGAAAAAAATGCATGCTTTGTGTACAGAAAGTCCCTTTTTACTGTACATAATTTTAGAATGTGCTTTCTTCCTCACACTATGAATCATTTGTATTTCCTGTAAGTATAGCTTAATAGACTTTGTTACTTGTTTAGTTTCCCTCTTATTAAACCAATAAGTGACACAACCCCACCCCCTTTGTAAGCATGTCAATTTCTGCAAGGGTTGCAGGAGCAGGGAAGAAATAATCTCACAGTCATCAGAAAGCGCCACCTGCGGTGGGTTCAACGTCACTCGTGTCACTGCTCGCAGTTCTGTGGACCATCTGCAGAGGAAGTAAAGCAACATTTTTTCCCCTTCTTCCCAAAACACCAAAAATGCCAGAAATCACAATTACAATCTGCCTCTTTTTTTTTTCTTTTTTTTACTTGAATGTGGGTTTAATATTTTGGGACAGCAACACTTCATTGAAAAAAGACATTTCCAGCACAATCTTCACATCTGAATGCTCCTCAAACAGCTAAAAAAAAAAAAAAATTCCTATTTGTCAATGTGCGTCTATTGTGCTTCTCTTTTGTTGTGGTACTGAGGTTCATAGTGAATATGTCAAAAGTGTCCTTAATAAAGGTCAGAATTTTTACTTTGAGGGAAACTATAAAAAAAAAAAAAGCACAACTTGGCTGTTCACTTTGTGTACTCTTTATTTATTTATTTATATATATATATATATATATATATATATATATATATATATAGCCTCTTTGCATTTAAAAAAAACCTAATTGATTTGCATTTGTTCCTTTAATTAGAACTATTAAATTTGTATCTTTTCACCTACATTTTATTGCCAAATTTTAAATCTATTAAAAGTTGTTTTTTTTAAAGACAGAGGGAAAAGCAATATGTCTCTGAAGCACTTAATGCCAAACATTTGTCTTTTTTTTTCCAGCCCAAAGAAAAACATTTCAGCTTCATCTTGGTTTAAAGAGACAGTTTATTTGGTTTTATCAAATGGAGAGAAAAAAATAGAATAATTTCAATATCTAAATTGTTTCTTTTTGTACAATTTAATTTAATAAGATCTGGGAAAACTCTTTGTAACAGCTAAGTTATTTGTATAAAAAACATATATAATAATTAAAACGAGGAGGGAAAAGGAAATAAAATCGATTCAGATTTTTGGGAAAGAGCATGGGTTTGACTGTTGTGTTTTGTCCACTAGGAGGCAGTGTAGGGCTTCGTTTCAAGGTGTCGTGCATGAATTCCACCCATCCATTCTCTTACTGTGATAGAAGCCATTCTTGTCAAGCACCCAACCTCAAACTGATCATCATTGCGTCAACTTGGGGTGAGCATTTGATTAATTACTGAAGCAATACGAGAATCCCTGCGTTTGAACTCCCGTTTCGATGCCACTGACGTGGTAGGCTGGGTAAACCTATTGTATTGGAGGTGTGTGTGGATGTATTCTATAGTGCCTTGCAGAAGCATATCATTTTTACACATTATATTTACTCTGAGATGGGACTAAGTGGTGCATTTCTCAGGTCTTAGATTTGAGTTTCAATGTGCTCAAGTAACTGGCAGATAACAAGCAGGCCTCCACTGCATTTCAAGCAAGTCATCACTTGTTAAGTCCCACACTCTTGCTCAGTGACACACTCGTTACATTGTGATTGAGCAGAATACCCAAAAAAAATAGTTAAACAACTGGAAGAATGAAATTATATGCTGTATATCGGGTCAGTGTTTTGCAAACTACTTGAAAATTGTAGTGTGCTAAGATACAAGTGTTAGAGTAGACAATATTAAGTATTGTACTCTTTGCGTGTTCAATTAACTGAATGGTGAGATTCTGTTGAAGGAGTTCCTTTGCAAAGGTTTTAATTACCAGAAGCTTCTGGTCCACATAAGACAGACCATCCAAGCGATGTCTCTGTTCAAAATGTGTCTTTCTCTCCAGCTCACATCGTTATTTATTCACAAAAAGGGTTCAGAAAAAGGTCAGCCCACAACACACCTGGTTACAACTGAATACAAGAGAATCCGTTCCCATGGATATAAATCAGATTAAAAGAATACAATAATAATAAGCCTGACTCCCTTGGTGACACAGCAAAATCCCCGGAACCTCCCTTTAGATTACGGAATGAATAGACAGACCCGTTGCTCTTTCTCATGAAAGTAACACAGATAAGAATGTAGGTCTATTCATACAGCCATACTGAGTTAACATAATTATATACGGCTAAAATATAATTTAAAACTAAAAAACAATGTTAATAACTCATCATTCCCTCATTTGAGCTCTTGAGAGCTCAACAAATTAAAACATTTTTTTTTCAATGGTTGTGTGGTAAAAATAATTATCCTTAAAACATCCCTTTAGCAGAAGAGGAGGTAGTTTAGCAATCATATGACATTAAAAAACAATTTGATACATTTAAAAGATTTTTAGTGAAATAAGCATAGCATATGTGAGGCTTAACATAAAATGTTGTTCATTAAAAAGTGTCGCAATGTATCGGCAGACGAATATGTGTTCTTTGAAGCCATCTTGTGATGAAGTTCTTTGAAGGTCTTTTTTTTTTTTTTTAATGAAAAGAGTGTCGCAATAGTTCGTCTCTTCTTTAAGAATTTGGGGTAGACTACCCAAATTCTTCGATTTGTCACCTGGGATTATTCTGCCCAAAATGTGACTGATCAAAGGAATGATTGCCCAAGAAAAGGCACTTGCTCTTGATCCGTTGACTGATGTCCTCAAACGGCAGCTCCGGAACCGGGCACGGATTCAGCTGACGTGGCTCCAGGTCGGAGGTGATAAGATTGATGCTCCAGTTGTGGAATTTCGTCTCTCCTTTCAACCTGAGAGCATCAGTTGATGAGATGGCCGAGCCTGGCACGTCTCCTTTCCAGTTGTGGAATTTCTCCTCATCAACCCCCTGGGGCCGTTCTCCTGAGTGCAGAAACTTTTCATTTTTAGTTTCTCATAAACTCACATAAATTTTATTTGGAGGAAAAAACCCTGATAGTTTTTGTTAGTTGGGATTAGTAAATGTTATTTGATTAAGATCCGTAGGTCCTGTGCTGTTGGAACAGGAAAAGATCTATTTTTGTGGCATTAAAATAGAGCCCAGCCCTTGATTGAGTTGAATGACATTCGCTCATTCATTAATATAAGACAGAGCTTGTAAATATTTATCTTTCAAATAGGTTTTGTTCAATAATAGGTAATTTTTTACCATGACTAAATTTGTTCTAAATTTGCATAACTGTGCCTTTCATATCTCTTATTCTCTTCCCAGAATCCCATGACCGGCCGAATCCTGGCATGCTGGGAAAAACTCACATATCTTCATATTATCTATACTCTTTTGCAAACACTGGGCTCCAAACATTACATTTTTCAAATATGATTCTGAGATAAAATATATAATATAATATAATTACCTTCATTCGGCGAATATGCATTATTGTCCTTGCTTGCTTCAGACTTACTTTGCGATCGATTTCCTCTGATAGATTTCTTCATATTCAAACTGTGAATTATCATTTTCAAACTCATCCTGTCAATTGGAGTGTAGGCCGATACCCCACAACCTTTTTAATTTCGTTTTTAAGTTTGATTTTAATTTTCTAACTCGTCTACATTGGTTAAATTCTTAAACATAAACTCCCTCATTTGACAAAGATCCACTGATTTTTTCAAACACGTCAAGATAAAGGGAGGACAAAATAGAGACCTCATGACTCAAAAGACGTCATAAATAACTCAACCCTCTAAATCAGGCTATGAGATAAACAAAAGAGCTACAAAACACTATAAAACTAAACATAAGCAGATACAACTTAAGACACTAATATATGATGACTTTGGGGCCATAAAAATAGAGGTAACCATATTACTCTAATTCTCCTAGAGTCCCAAAAATTATTTAAACTGCTAATCAACCTCACCTCTTTTACAGATTAGTGGGGCTGAGGATAAAATCTAATCTTTCACATATTAGCGGGGCTCATAAAAAACACAGCACACAAAATATTTCTGGGATTTATAAATCACAGTGCTGTTAAAAAAAAAAAATCAAACTTAGCCATCAAACTCTTAGTTAGTCTTTTACTTGTTACTACTCATTTTATTCTATAATTTATTTTATACTATAGCTGCAGCTGGACGAAGTCCAAAAAAGTTCCTCACGGGGAAAATAAAAATATATCATATCATAACATATTAATAAAATTCCCATTGTACCAATTCAGAAACTGATTCTCCCAAAAATATAGGCAAAAATTTAGTAGGCTATAGATTGAAATAAATTTTCTCAATCCCTCATTTCAAATTTACATATGTCGTTTTCAATTTCCTGAAATATCTTGCTATAGATCACAGTTCCCCACTCAACACATTAAAAATGCCTTGCATATCACTATGTAGCATTTTACTGAATGGATCACATCTCATTCCGACCACCAACTTTCTCAGTCCAGACCCCCAGCAAAAGGCAGGACGGCAGCTGTTGTCAATGTTCAGTCCTGGCCAGCAGGGCGGCTGCTGTGGCAGCAATGTTCAGAGCAGGCATTTAGATTTCCTCTGGATGCAAAACAGCCATAGGGGAGAAGTCACTAGAATGAGGCGTATACACAGTCACTGGGCATTGAGGAATTTGAACATCATGTTTTTCTTAGGCACAGGACGAGAAGACTGTTGCTCTGCGGCTTTTGACCTTTGATCTCTGCTACATCCATTCAGACGCAGTCTGCAATGTGGATCCGATGACACACAGTCTTTCTGAGAGCTCACCTGATCAAAAAATGCACATTCGTTGATACAATGCTTTAAAAATGCCAGACTGAGGATATGGGATCATAGCAAGACAGTTCACTCCCTGCTTTCTCAAAAATGTTTCGTAAAAAAACACAGCCTCTTTATTCATTTCTCTTTTTTTTTCAATACCCCTTCAAATAGCTACTAGCCATACAACGTATCAGCAGCTGGGGCGCATCCCGTTCGCAGTTTGTAATCAGTGAAGGCCATCAAACCCTCATCTGCCTTGGAACTCAAACATCAGTTTCTGAAATGACACACTCAGAAAAAAAACAAATATTAAAAATCATTATCAACATGTCAATTTCAAAAACATTCATAACTCCTTATTCAACTATCTTACTTCCAGCCACAGCTATAAAGATGTAGGCATAATTATATCAACTCTCAAACAAAATGCCATTATTTTATCATTACTCTTTATACATTTGTCCCGAAAAGGGAAAGTTAACAAATTAACCATCGTCATCAATCATTAAAGTGTAAAGATTTATTAGCTCAGTCAAATACTATTACTTATTTTATATTGTTTATCATTCCTCTCTTACCATATTGACAAAAAAAGAGTCCCATTACGAGGACACATTATGCTCACAGCGCACAGCTCAGCCCCCACCTTTTTTTCTAACCTAGAAACGGGGGAAGGGGGGGGGGAATCTTAACATTATAAATCGCAAAACCTATTTTATCCCATTCCAATTAATAAAACAAACGCCACTATCACAACAGTCTCATCTCACACAAAAACAACACCAAACTTAGTTAAAAATATCGATGAAAAACAAACAAAATCCCCATATGCACATTTCTCACATACAAACCCCCACCTTTTTTTAGAAGCTAGGTCACACACTCAAATGCATACGCACACACTCTTCAGTCATTATAAAAAAAAAAAAAAAAAACGGTGTTATTCCTTCAATTCGTTGTCTACAAATCTTATAGCATTTAAACTGCAGTTTTATACGGTGATTTCAGTAAACGGGTAACTTTGAACAACCCATCCGTAAACTGCTCCACAAATGCTGGAGTCATTTTAGCATCAAATTCAGCCTTTTTCCATTACCAACAAAGAAAATACAAAAGTCTGACATACCATTTTGTCCAGCGAAAGCTTTGTATACAATCGATCCATAGTTCGTTTTTTCATTGTTCATCGACGCTTTTATTTTTCGCTGAACCGGAAGCGCATTCAGGACAAACCATTCTGTATCCGGGTCGAAATCGCCTCCATTTTGTTTATAGTTTTTGATGTATACATTCGGTTTTAATACAGTGACGTCTCACTTTTAATATTAATAGTTCAATATGTTAACACATATGGCCACACACAGACAGACATAAGAATTACGTGACCTCTCGTTTATACACAGCGGTTACCCAATCCCGCTGAGCTAAACTGTTCTCCATACATTGCAAAATTTCTGCAAGGCACTCATTTTCAAAATAAA
Organism: Leptonotus elevatus; assembly: GCF_054856555.1. NCBI lineage: Eukaryota > Metazoa > Chordata > Actinopteri > Syngnathiformes > Syngnathidae > Leptonotus > Leptonotus elevatus. The sequence goes on from NC_141256.1 coordinate 3,457,831, forward strand.
ATGTCACGTACCATCGAATTTAACCGTAGAACAAAAGGAATTCATACGGTAATCCTGACCCCAAAACTACAAAAATAGGAACGCCAAAACTGAAATAAAATCTTTCACGTAATCTCTCGATTGCAAATACAGTGATACAAAAATCCAATCATCGCTGTAATCAACCTGGACCCCTTTCTGTTCAATTTCAAACAGGCGCTTTTTCAAATAAAAGACATATTACGTGTAGAGAACTTTCACACCAAGAGCCATGAACAATTATGTTACTTGTCCTCAAATCCGGCCAAAACTGCTTAAAAAACAGAAGCGCGTACCATAATCTTCGCGATCCTTAGTAACAAGAAGGACTTGTTACGTCATCCGGCAAACCCTTTTATTCAATATATATTATGGTCTAAGGATTCTTCATAGCGTTGACGAAAAACAAAACAAATCAAAAAATTAACCGCTATTTCTTCCTGTACAAAAAAAGCTTCATCACTTCGAGTCTGCATTACGTCACCTTCAAATGCACCACTCCACGACGTGTTTAGTTCAATATCGTCGGAATTATCACAACTTACAATAGAACGACATCAAACTACACTCGTTCACACAGATCTCTTTTAAAATTTAGACAATTTTGGAAGACGAAAAAACCAGCTGCAGCGGACCAGACAGACAAAACCTCTTCTACGTGGATAACAGTCTCCACTTACCGTACTTTATTTATTTAGGCCTAGAAGTTCCGCCCGTCCTTGAACGCCGCAGCTTGTTCCACGTCAGAATAACACCTTCCGTTTGGTTCAACGGAGGAGACCATTCGTTATAATTCAGCGTCTGCGGTCACCATTTGTTAGAGTAGACAATATTAAGTATTGTACTCTTTGCGTGTTCAATTAACTGAATGGTGAGATTCTGTTGAAGGAGTTCCTTTGCAAAGGTTTTAATTACCAGAAGCTTCTGGTCCACATAAGACAGACCATCCAAGCGATGTCTCTGTTCAAAATGTGTCTTTCTCTCCAGCTCACATCGTTATTTATTCACAAAAAGGGTTCAGAAAAAGGTCAGCCCACAACACACCTGGTTACAACTGAATACAAGAGAATCCGTTCCCATGGATATAAATCAGATTAAAAGAATACAATAATAATAAGCCTGACTCCCTTGGTGACACAGCAAAATCCCCGGAACCTCCCTTTAGATTACGGAATGAATAGACAGACCCGTTGCTCTTTCTCATGAAAGTAACACAGATAAGAATGTAGGTCTATTCATACAGCCATACTGAGTTAACATAATTATATACGGCTAAAATATAATTTAAAACTAAAAAACAATGTTAATAACTCATCACAAGCTATTGTACATTAAATGTAGCTAAACTATACTGGGGTGTCAGAGAAATAATTGTAGCTACAATAAAATAAGTAGCTACACTACTTTAGTTAGGTGGAGCCTCTAAAAGAAAAACGTTGTAATTGTGCTATAGTGTATAAATGAACGCTTAAAGACCTTGTCAAATAAATTCAGAGTTTTATTTATTATACTATTATTATTTTCCGTCTTTTATCCATAGTATTTGTCTTTAACAGATGAATACCAACAATTTTGTCCATTTCTGTATGATGATGAGAGCGATGAGGCAGATACTCTTGCCTTTAACTGGGAATAAAGTATCATGGTTAAACATATTTTGGGGCTCCTTCTTCAAATGTTCTGTAATAGAACTATGCTATAACGTTAGCAAAACGGGAAATCTCATGAAAACCAGTTAAGAAATGATCAAGTTTTGACTTACTTTCAATTTACATACATTGCATTTGATGGGAACGCCGCCCCCGCCAACATGGCTGCCACATAGACACGCCAGTAGCCAAATAGCTGACTAAGATTGTGAAATATTGAAAATTGTGAAACAATCACCATCAGTAATCTTCCTTATGGGCCATCTGGGAAACTATCAAACTTGTCTGAGACCAATACAAAATATTAAAATAATTCTCCAGAAATACAAAAATTCTAGTGTTTATTTAATTTACCCCACATGCATAATCAGTTGCTCCACAGTGTGGCTTGGCTTTTTCCAGACTTATTTATAGAAATGACAAACTTATTATGCAACAAACCACATTCAGAAAAATTTGATTCAGCCAAAACCTGTTTTGTAATTGGTTACTCTATCAAATTTGCTGCGTGGCACGTACAGTACCTGTTAACCAAGATACTTTTCCCTCCATCTTTTTCTTCCTGATCAGGAAGTCACACTATATGACCTAAGCAGGACCACTGCGGTGTCGACCTGCAGTGGTTTATAACATTTATTTATCAGATCGTGATTAATGTTGCCTGCTCGGCAATTGTGGCCTGTTCCTCCTGGAAAGAGTGATCGATTGACAAGAATTTAACAAAAATGACTCATTCAAATGCTTGTATTTATTAAAAATTAAAAATAAACGTCAACATACCGATACAGTAATGTACACAACATAACCTTCCTCACTTTGAGGCAACATGAGAAAACAACACTTGCTGCTTCAATTTAAAAAGTCTGTACTACAGTCAATAGCTTGTCAGGAGCACAGTGTATTGCACAATTACACTTTGTAAAGTGCACAGAAATAGGATTTTCTTTTGTGATGCCAAAAATAAGAGGCACAGTATGTTTGCATCCCATCCAAGAGCAATCGTGGTCCCTTTCAGCCATATAATACAAACAGAAAGTGATTGGTCAGCATTTTTCTGCATGTGTGAGCATATGAGATGAGATGGGAAAAGCCGTTTGAGCATTTATTCAATATCCATCTTAAGATGCAATACATGTTGTCCTCACTAGTTGTTTTAGTTAATTACCGCCCCTTACTTGGAAAGCCTGTACTGGGGGAATTCCAGTCGCAACTCAGCAGACACGTCCACGTCAAAATTTAGCAGTAATACATTTAATAATAATGCATATATTTGTGGAGACTGGGGTCAAGGTGTATTTTACAATTTTAATAATGTGCAGAATTTTACAAGTTACTTTATGTTAAAGTTTAGATAGCTCTTAATATGAAAAGAAAAATGCACAAATGCAATTATGCTATCTAGTGGCAGAAAAATGACCAACACAAATCAATATCACACTCTTTTTTTACAGTACATCTTTTTAATTTTAACTCAATTTTATGAATTATTATGAAATTACTGTATCAATGACTAAAAGATGCAGCCATATTTGTATTAATTAAAAAAAATCCACTTTCATGTTAAAAGTATGAAAATATTTTTTTAACTTATGAATATAAAAAAAAGGTTATTGTACATTTTATTGTACATTAGAACAGATATAAAATTTGTGATTAATCGTGAGTTAACTATTTGGAGTCATGCGATTAATTATGATTTTAAAAAATTAATCGCCTGACACCCCAAATATATGTTTACAATTATTATGAAAAAATATATCATTCTAATTTTAGATGTAGTTTTTTGATAGTTTTGATTGATTATAATAACCTTGGAAGGTTTAACTGGTTCTACAAGTGAGACCAAAGAGCGCACTCATACCTGGATATCAGAGGCTCAAACGGCATTCCGTAGCAATTTTATCTTAAGTGGTAAGCTTCTTTTTACATGATAATTAAGAATTAACCTATAATACTCATAAACATTATCTGTACATTATTAATGGTTTTATGACAATCTGACCCTGGAATGGGTTGATTATATTTCCATTGTTTCCAATGGGAAACTGATTTGAAATCCGAACAAATCGGACGCCCTGGTATCTTTTTTTCAGTACAAAATTTGCTTCTGGAATCAGAGGGCGATGTGGCTGCTTCTGTAGCTCTGGATCAGGTAGATCAGTTCGGAGACCTCTGACACATGCGGGTAGGCGTTCATGACTCCTTCAACTGTGTCCTCGGGGTAGAGCGTGCTCAGCTTGCTCCTCATCTCGTTGCGCAGCTCACTGGACGGGCTGCCGGCGCGGTTGCTAAAGACCCACGCCTCCCTGGGCAGGCTTTGGCTCTGCTTGTGTGCAGGCTGCCGGAAGGGGTGCTTCTCCGAAAAGCCTGAGGGACGCTCCTGCTGATGTAGGAGCACTGCCGGGCAGGAGGCCCACACAGGGGGGTAGGCACAAGGGGGCACGCCAGCCTGATAGTGACCACACATACAGTAGGCACATGCAGTGGGCACGCAGTTATTCTGAGGGAAGTACGAAGTTCCTCCGGCAAACTTTTGATTGGGACAACAGTGCGAGCTCGAGAGGGAGAAGTCGTCGTGGCTCAGGCTGCAGCTGGCCACCCCGCTGCTATTGCTGTAGAGGGGCCTGCTCACGCTGTGGGGCCCATCCAGGATGCAGAGTCTGGACATGCAGCTGTCCAGTGAGCCGAAGGCCTCATCCACTTCTACGTTTGGCCAGGCCGAGAGGCCCGGAGGGTTTCTCGGGCTGCCGCTGTCTCTTTGATAGATGATGTGCTCACTGTGCAGAGGCTCGTCTGTGTTGGTGGAGGGGGGGTGTTGCGTGCTTGATTTGTAGCTCGACGTCTTGGCTCGGTCCCTGAGCTCATCAGCCACAGACAGCTGTGATTGGTTGATCCTTTCTGGATGGTAGAACTTGCACTTGACGCCATATGTACATTTTTTTCCTGAAAGAAAGAATTGATATCAGCCCTTACTGAGCGTGACTGCTAGAAGCTCATATCGTCATTGGTCTTTGAAGAAAATGCCATATTGACAGGACCTCAGCAGATTGGTTAGATAATGTTGTGGCATGAACATAGAGATATGAACCAACCGTAAGGGCAATGCTGCAGTTTGTTGTCTACATTTTTGGGCTTCTTTCTCAGAAAATCATCAATGGTGGGACCGTTTCTACCCAAAGGATCATCTGGAGGCATGAACCTGTAAAAGCACAAAATAGTTGTTATCTCATTTGCTCCCAAAAACTTGGAATCGTATATATACATTTTTTGTTTGTTTTAAATGCTAGAGCATACAGAAGGCTTAGATGCAGCTTCTGACCTGAAGATGTCGCTTAAAGCAATGGTAGTTATTACAAAAAACGACCAGCAGGTGGCAACAGAGTGTAAGAGATCAGCCAGGGCCATGTTGCAACACGCTCTTTTCGACAGTGTTTTCAACAGTGAATAATGATGAAATTTAGCTATAATCTAATGCTAATTGCTGCAAAACGAAAACAGAAAATATACTTTTTTCCTGATGAAATAAGAGACTCTAATCTTTTGGTAGGTTCCATGTTTTGATAGCAATAGAACACAATATTCTGTGGGCCTTGCAAAATCAGTCAAAATCCAGTAAAACAGCCAGGAACGAAGGGGGTTGCTTCTGTGAAAATGGCTAGGAGTGAATGAGTTAATATCAAGTAGATGCTCTTGACAACATAAATATTGTACGGCAAAAAAAAAAAGTGTTTGCCAGCACGTCCTACTTGTTATTGGCGAAGGTGTACATCAGCAGCCTCTCCTCAATTAATTTTTTCCATTGAGGATTTTCCATCTGTAGATCACGGTAGTTGTCGTTGGACACGATGATGCCGTCTATGTCGTAAGCCAGCCTCACAATGTAGCGGTCGTCATAGCACACCACCCTTTTACCGTTCACACAACGGGATGGCGTGTACACTAAGATCTTCCTCCTCTCTAGCTCATGGAGAATGTGTTGATCTGTCAGGCACATGGGAGGAGAAGAGTCTAAAATCACAATTCCATGCAATGGGAGAAAAAGTATAATGTATGCCCGAATAAAACAGCAATGACTGTTGAGGCACTGGCCCAATGCAGCTGCCACTAGTTTAGACACTAAAGTTAAAGGAAAAAAAGGGGGGGGGGGGTAATTTATTTTTATTAGACTCATAAATATCTCAAGAGGAAATTCAAAATCTTATTGATATTGAAAATTAATAATAACAGTTTTCATTTGCTTCTTAGTGAAAACTACACCATCATGTTTCAGTTTTTAGTACAAAACTATTTCATTTATATGTTTTAAGCAACTCTCTACTACTCATGTTGCCGTATAGGGCAGTATAAGACCCAGTGTAAGTGCAACTCTGTCATGTCTGCCATCTAGTGGTGAATGATGGCATTGCAACTTAAAACTACAGTCAACCCCTGCATGCTAATGGTTTGGAACCCATGAATTAGCAAATTCTGAGATGTATTTTTCTCTTCTTTCTTTCTTTAAAAAAATATATATATACATTTTGTCCCCCCCCCCCCCCCCGGATTCACAACCCACTCCCCCAAAAAAGAGGACAATGATAGAAAACTTAGATTGCATTATCATCCCCAAAATTATAATAATGAATCAGGCCACCCATCCCTGCTTTAGAGGAAACGAAACGTCTGTGCTAAAGAAAGGAGGTATCGAAGCCACGGTTTCTTTTTTCTTTTTTTTGTCGGACTACGCACCCTGTAATGAATTAAATCATGACTTCTACGAAAGGAGAGGCCAGTATTTAACCCTGGAGAACCCAAGAACCCTTTTCTTCTTTGGAAAATTATGAATTATACATTAAATGACTGCTATAAGTTCACTGAACACCAAAATATATATTTTCAATTTTAACCCTTTTTTTTTAACTAGCTCAGAGTTGCTAATTTATCAAAATATATATATATAACATACTCCTAGGCATTCTGCAACATGATATGAAATAGATTAACAAAAAAAACACAATTTTACCATCTGTGATGGTTTGCTGAGAAGATGGTTTTGTTTGGATTGATTTCCAGCTCAACAAAATTGGCATGTTGCCAGCCATCTTGTCACCACCACTCTGGCTCATGTAAGTGCAATATTCATCCACTAGATGACCCCATGCAGGGGTCAGAAGTGGCACTTTGGACTTTTGAAGTTAAATTTGTAAAAAAAAAAAAAAAAAAAGGTCTTTGTTATTTGAGTAGCAGAATTTATAGGGGCCAAATTTGACCCCGTGGGTTCTCCAGGCTTAAGTAAAACCAAACCACAACCACAACTACACAGTGACTAATGTTCATAATTACAATGGGCCCCATTGTAAAATAAATATATACAAATGTTCTATTTGCAGAGGTTGTTGTGTATACGCAAAGTCACCGCCAAATTACTCTATCTCTCACTGAGATAATACATTGTCAGCGTCTGGATCAGATAACAGAAATTTTCACAGCAAACGTGACATCACCAACAGGTTCGCCTGGAGCCTTTGGATTCCAGCACGGATATCGAAAAGTAGGAAAAGACTCCAAACTGAACTTGAGTCTGGAGGTCCGACATGGCTGCACCGCGATCATCGAACGGGAACAGTTTCCTTGCTCTTCCGTGATTCACCATGTCCTCGCCTCTGTATTTCTCTTTCCAATATGGAATTTGTGTTGTTCAACTTGTTTAGTGCCACTGACGGCTATAAACGTCAAAAATCCATTTTAACTGGGCTGGCAGTAAATTAATTAATCACTACGCAAAGCTAAGACATCTATTAGCATTGCATCATCAAAGAGAACAAGCCATTTTCAACTATTTCGACTGGTCAATAATGAGAAATAATGAGAGCCACATGTATGGACTGACCAAAAGCATCGATTTTTGAAAAATATTGAAATTTGTCAATTTGTGATTTATGAGGCTTTGGCTAACTAACTACTTTTTTTAGACTTAACTTTTTTTTCTTCTTTTTTTCTTTTTACCTCACTGTGCTTATACCACCAAGCTAGCAGGGTTTCAGAGGAGAGATAAAATGGCTTTCACAAGCAACAATAGTTAGCTTAATGTTGTGAGGAAACAAAACTACCATTTACAAAAGCTCTGCCTTTACTACTAATTTACTGTACATAAGGATGGAGAAGAACTATGACTACTGCAGTAAAACTTGTCACTATCCTAAAGGCAAATAACTGGCTTCACCAATTCCAACTAGGCGGCTTTGTGGTCATCAAAAAGGTGAATATGAAATCCCTTGACATTTTTATTGTTGTGCATGGACCAGTCCACCGCCTCAATTGGGAGGAAATTAACCTTGCACCATTTCATGACCCTCCTGCGGGATCTGCTCTCACCTACTGGTATGAGAGCCCAACAGTAAAATGTTCATTTGTTTAGGTGTCATGATGTAATTCTTCTTGAGTGTGTTTATAACTGTGGCAATTGCATTGATAGTGTTGATACTATTAGCTGCAGGGGTGGCAAATCCAGGTCCAGAAAGTAAAAACCCTGCCACAGTTTGGCTTTAGTCTCAGGTGCTAGCTAGATAGCTCCCATGATGCTCGTTTACCTGCTAAGGAGCTAGCTAGCAAGTACCAAAGGCTAAAGCCAACTGTGGCAGGGTATTTACTTTCTACCACCTCTGACATAATTATAGATTCAATCGTGTACCATGAAACTTTAAAACTATAAAATGTTTTCTGTCAGAGTCAAACAAGCATTGATCACATACGTTAAGTAGGCAAAAGATTATGTGTAGATTTTGTATATTATGTTAAGATTATGTGTCTTAAACTGGAGTGTTGAAAATGGCTTGGTCTCTTGACAAGGTGATGTTCTTAACTCAACAAACATGTTATTATTGTTGTTGGTTTTTTTGTTTCCTGAAAAGTGCCGCCTGACAATGAAAATGAAAAATGATATGCCTCCTGATTCTGCGGTTAATGTGAGGAATCACGCCACTGAAGCTGTTGTGGCTTCACAGGTGGGTGCAATCAGACTTAAAAATTATTCCTTTTAAAACCGGCTGTGTCATAATGCAATGATGCACGTCATATGACTACCTGTAATGGGGGCCTCGGGCCTCGGCTGCTCCTTCCTCCACATGGGAATGAACACGGTGATGTCTCGCAGTCCCTTTCCCCAAAACCAGTTCACTGCCATCTGAAGGCCTTGACACGAGAACACCTTCTTGTCTCCATGGCTACACGTGCACAGACACACACAAGTTTAACAGTCAACAAAAGCGCAACAGCGTTTGGCTGAGCATGTTCAAAACAATCACTTCCTTTTTTTTTATAAGGAAGTGGACAACGCTTCTGCAAATTACCAGTAAAGAAAACTGTCCATCACATTGTATTGCACCTTATACAGTAAATGTTGTGGTTTGATGTGCACCCAAAGGGTACATTGTGTAGTCAGACAGATTTAGACCGTTTTATACTGGTGTCACCTTGTCAGGCTTGTCATATGAGGAGAATTCCCTTTCAAATTATAACTTGTTGCCAGGAATTACCTGTGGTGCTCTTGTGCCTATGACATGCTCTAAAGGTTCACCTAGCTCTATGTTGCATATCATGTCATTTTTTATTTGAGGTTTGATGTTCAAGAACCACTGGTCTAAGCTGTCTGATGCTGAATTTCTTTGGCCATTTGTCAATCTGGAAATGTGATAAAGGTTTACTAATGTCACTCAGTTGAGCGCAGACCTCCAACACGGCCAGTGTTAACTTTCAAAGTGTTTTACTTTACTGATTTATATTCAGAAGAATAGTGATTATCTGACATGCAATACTTCTTGAGAACTAGGGTGGTAAAGGTGCATTTGAATTTATTATTTATTTTTTTACGAGACTTTGTTAAAGTACCTGGTTTCAATTGTATTGAATCCTCCTTATTGTAAATGTCAGGTAAGCATAAAGGTGTGACCGAGAACAATTGGGCCCTTCTTTAGCAACAACTTCCTTGTAAGCTAATGTTGATCACGCAGACACAACTGCTACAAGCGTTCTGTTACATGTTTATGAGGCCATTGATGGAATGTGTTGGTTACTTAAAAGTAACGCTTTGCCCTGTGCGTTTGTTTAAAAAAAAAAGAAGAAGTAAATAACATGTTTTCACTTCCTGCTTCTTTCAAGAGGAAGTGAGGTCGGATGTGAATTGAAACAACAAACAGACACTGATATCAGGCAAGTTAACAAAAATAGTCACCCCAAACGTATAATGAATTTGTTTGTTCACCGTTTGTCAATAACTAATTATTTGCTATGGTAGTATAGTGGCCTCCTTCTTGCCAAATAGTGATCCCACATTTACCTCTGTGAGCTTTTAATGTTAGCACCTCATTAAAGATATTACTGTACAGTATTTACACTTTTCCACTTAAAGAACACTCTCAGAGATTTACTGAGCTGAATAATTACAAAGTGTGACAGTAGCTTGAACTTGCTACAAAGCAATTTAATTTTGTACATTAGCTGGAAATTAAAAATGTTACAGTGGTGCCTTGAGGTACGAGTGCCCCTACCTACAGGTTTTTCTATTGTGGCAACAAACTCAACTCCACAATAAGAAAATATTTTTAATTCCATTTTCACTTTGCTTACCGTCAAACTAAACAAAAACAAAAAAGGGGGGGGAATTACACGTGTATTTAAATGACTAAAGGCTTGTGTTTTGTTTACAACTCGGGTCAGTAACTTGCTACCTCACACAAACGTTAGCCTAACAACCACCACCTTAAAAAGAGCCACAGACCTAGCGCCACGAAAGCGCAAACTTCCCCCAAAAAGTTCATAACAACTTAGCAACTTGAGAATTATCCATGGTACATAGGGTGACCACACGTCCCGTTTTGGCCAGCACAGTCTTGCTTTTGAGCCTTGAGTCCCACATGACTCAAGGCACTTCAATGCCAACCTCATTGTTTTGTCCCGCTATTAAGCAGGTCCCGTTTTTTTGCGATGCATATGTCAATCACAAAGTTGTCATAGCGATTCATACGATAAACCAAAGCAAGAAAGGTTGGATAATGGTAAGTGCATTGACTTGGTTAGCGCTGTTGGACAGTTGACCAAGATAGCATTTAGCATTAGCAATTGATGCACATGTCAGTCGTCTATCGCAACCACACCACCCCCTGTTGACGATGATTGACTAGTAATGAAATCTGGCTGAAATTTACTGTATATTATATAGCGTCCATCTTTTTAATTTCACGGTAGCAGTACACAAATGATGAATGACAAGTAATTATATCCCTAATATTATATATCTTGCTAGTAGCGTTTCCATCTCCTACTGCCCGATGCACAGGCGCACTTTGTCCCAAGTCGGCGCACCTAATGCGGGCACTGGCAGTCCATTTTTGGTGCACTTTAAATTTCCCAACGTCGGAGTGAACCAGGGCGTGATCGTGCATATTTCTGAACGTTGTAATGTGCAGTGTCTGATCGGCCATGGACAGTGCAGCGGGACAGCAAAAACGGGAGAGCAACGAGAAGTCCACAGGTTCACCTTTATTAAAAAGAAACAAAAAAGAAAACCAGTGGGCTCGGCACCACCGCGCGTCACAATAATCATGCCTCCCCCGGCGTCAAAAACATTCCAATACTGTCAAAAAAGAAGAACCACTTTTCTCTTTTTTATCATTTTGTCTGTTTACTGCCCCCCGATGGCCAAGGCAGGCACACCAGAAGGAGCAGCAGAATTTCTCAAGCTGCTGCACCACCTCTGAAGCCTTTTAAGCACACACACTACAATAAACCAAGGTATAAAAAAGTAGCTGACTCACCTCATGGCAACATTGCTCCCATCTATGACTACTGGTCTGAAAGCAAAAGCAGTGTCTTTGTCCGCTACTGGTCTGGCGGGCCCGGGGCTGCATCCTCTTGACACCAGTTTGGGGCTGCTTGGGCGGCTTTTGTCACTGCGAATGTGGCAGGTCTTGATGAGCTCTTCTAGAATGTCGTTGGTCTGGGCGTTGTTGTCGAGGCTCTTCAGCACCCTATCAATGTCCTCGTGGGAGTAACCCAGCTTGAGAAAACGCTCCACTTTGGCGTGCTGCTTTCGGTGGTCCATGACACGGTTCAGGGAGACGGTGGAATCTTCTTCTTACACTGCTGGAACACTTTTACACTTGGTTCATCCACATCTCCATGGTGATCGGCCTGTGTGTTGGGACAGTTGAACGTGAATAGAAGAAATTTCTCCACAAGTAATCTGAAGTTTGTAAACCTGAGTAACAGCCAGATTTCCAAATGCCAATTAAGTGGTCGTCAGTGTGACCTGCGGTGGACAAATTGAGCAACAACAGTTAATTTTAGTGAATTGACGGGTCGGTTCTGGCCCGCGGCTGTATGTTTGACACCACCGGTCCACGTTGTCCACATTGTTTTATGAAACATGAAAAGTTAAAGTGATAAAGCCACAGATTTATTTGCAGTATTGTTGTGATTCATGATTTACTGCAGGGGTCAGCAAACTTTCCTGTCAAAAGAACCATTTTAGGCCAAAGAAAAAAAAGGAAAAAAAAGGAAGCAGCAAAACATTTGAACATTGTGATGAAGCAAACAGTGTTAGTCAAATGTATTGCAGGCCCAAGAGCTAATTAGAGCTACACCATAACAGAAAAATATGTTTTTGAACATTTTGAGGATTTCATCTTTTGTTTTGGGATATTTTATAATTATTTGTTTATTGTTTTCTTTTCTGCTTTTTTTCAAATCCATTTTCTGACTTTTGACCATTACAAAGACATTTTGTGGTAATTGTCTGCCTTTCTTTTTGTTTTTTGGTAGGGGTGTGAATTGCCTAGTACCTGGCGATTCGATTCGTATCACGATTCATAGGTCACGATTCAATTCGATACCGATTAATCCCGATACGACTCTATAAATTGATTATTGCGATTTTATTTTTTTACTCAAATTTAGAAAATACTAATGAGTAAACTTCTACATGTACACTGTAAGATTTGTATGGAAATGTATTTATTTATCTGAAAATTCAGGCTTATAACTGAGCCACTGCATTTAACAAACAGGTTGCAGTCTGTTTCATGTTTGAACAGTACTATATTAAGGCTTAAAGTTCCATTAATATAACATTCTTCAATGCTTAATGTGTGAATCCTAACCCTAAGTAAGACATTTTATTAACTATTCCCATAAAAAATGTATGTTTAAAAATCGATTCTGCCGCATATCGAATCGATTTGAGAATTGCACGCTGTAATATCGCGATATATTGCCGAATCGATTTTTTCTAACACCCCTAGTTTTGGGATATTTTATGGTTACTTTTTGGTCCTCAAACTACGGTAGTGTAATTAGCAAAATTCCCAGCAAGAATAGTGTAAAGTAGAAGTAAACAAAACACAAAATGTAGTCACATTCATTTCAGCAGGATGTTGTACATTTAGTGATGTTATATGCAGAGGTATGAGGTTGTTGGGTGTGGAGCACAACACATGCTAAAAAATGACTAAGCTAAATGACTACATAAGAACATAGAAGAAAAAAAAACTTTCGTTTCTTATCTGTTCTCACATCGGCCTCTCAGGACTTCAATCATTTTACAGCACTGTGTCATTTCAAGTATGAGGAACAAAGCATGAAAAATGTGTATTTTCTACTCACAAACAAATCCATGCAGACATTCGATGGAAAATGTTCAGACTAAACCACAACTCAATTTGCTCATACTAGGAAAACTTTGCTTCCTTTTCTAAGTGTCTCACTCATCTGCTGTATGTAAACAACACATAACGTAACCCTAACTCACCATTAGAACAGTAACAAGCGCCAAACGTACTTAGCTTCACATTTCAAATCATTACACTGCACATTTGGAGTGAAATCTTCTGACGTACTTACATATTGGGGCATAAGCCGGATTTCAGAGCTGATTTGGAGCGTCTCTATAGCTTGCTTTGCCTCACCATTCTGAGCAATGCGGCCGTCATTGTGAGCAACTCTTATTACTCATAGGAGGAAGTAGCTGCGGAGCACAGTTCAAGAAGGGAAAAAAAAGAAGTAAATTTACACTCACTTCCTCATCAGGACTCTCAGCCCGAGGGGTTTATTTTCCTTTTGAGCTCTTCCTGGTAGTGTGCTATCAACATTTACTGAAAAGGTCGGAACTGTTGGAAAGTTTAGAATCACCCATAAGTGTTTCTTCTTTCTAACTGAAACCACAACAAAGCAGTTTTAAGTGTCACAGAGTGGTTTACTGGTGGGCTCCAGTTCACAATAGTTTTTATTTTCCTTAATTTTTCTTCAAACAGCAATCTCATAAATTTCCCCCAAATCTATGTGTATATATATATATATATATATATATAAATAAATAAATATATATATATATATATATATATATATATATATATATATATATATATATATATATATATATATATATATATATATATATATATATATATATATATATATATATATATATATATATATATAGGTGATGTGTGCCATGGCCACTTGTTGCTAGGCAGAACCACAGCCATTGGCGACTTTAAATAAATAAATAATAGTCACACCCTCCATGACTTTTTTTTAAAACTTGGGGCGGAAAGTGATGGGTGTACATTTCTATTTATTTATTTTACCGGTATTGATTTATTTATTTATTTATTTATAAGTGTTGAAAATGACTTTGGTGATGCAATGTTATTGGTTGAACAAACATGCTGTTATTGGGGTCTCCAGAAAAGTGTTGAGTTTTGGAGGTGCAAGGTTTCGGTCCGACGCCAGCAATATTACATTTGGAACTAAATTTCCCACTACTGTTTAACAAGCTGTTCGAGTGCGAAGGTTTCCTGAACTGAGAAGTGCTCAAACTGGAATTGTAGGTTATTTTCTTTTATTAATTGTGTGAGTATGATGTGAATGTTGAAAATCCTGGACAAAGATGATGCAGTTTACTATACTACAAGACGGGGAAGTAGTTTATTCACAATGATATTGCACTTTAACTCTTATCTAACCAGGATGTCAAAGTTCTTCAAAGATTGTTGAAATGATTTGTAGCATTGGGCTATCGAAATGTTTATGGACACAAGTAGAGTTTGGGTTTGTAAAAATGACGATGATTATATGACATGATGAATGAGAAAAACGATATGAATGATACGTGTCATGGTCTCTCTCTCTCTTTCTCTTTCTCTCGCTAGCTAGCTATCTAGCTAGCTATTTTGTTAGCTAGCAAGCTAAATATCTATCTACCCTTGTTTTGATTTTTTGTAGACTTTGAGGTCATAGCAACTCTCTAATTTCAACAGCTTCTAAGTACTGTGGCAGAGTATATTGTTACTTTGAACATTATTTGTGCTATTTTAAACTAAAATAGGCCATACAATTTTATTGTACAAGTTTTTAATTTTATGATAAACAGTGACGTTGTTGGTTCTGTATATTTTAATTGATTAATAATTCTTATTGCTCTTTTTTTTGTAGTTTAAAACAGGGTGAGTAGGCCTTTTTATTTTTGTAGATGTTTCCGCATATTTGCACACAATTGGTCAGGTATGGTAATAATAATGAACAATATAATGTGTATAATGACTTATTCAGGACATATTTGGTGTTGTAGAGGATCCCTCATCAATAAATGTCATTTTCATACACTCTTTCTATTTCAATTGAATTTCCCATCATTTTGACTTGGTGTTTGATTTGTCTAGTGCCAAAAACTATTAACTCTGTTTTGTTTAAATTAAGGGATGATGTCAAAGCAATTTTTTAAACGTGTTCAATTCATTTTCCACAGTAGTCATAAGCGGTTCCAGATTTTCTCCAGAGCAGTTAGAGAGTTGTGTCATCAAGAAATAAGATATGTTTAAGTAGTTTTGAGACAGCAGTTATCAGTTATATACAACATGAATAGTTTGAGGTCTAGCATTGACTCTTGGGGTACCCAATGTGTGATTTTCAATTGTTTCAATTGTATGTTGTTGAATTGCGATTGGCTGGCAACCAGTTCAGGGTGTACCCCGCCTACTGCTCGATCAACCAACTTATCTCTAATTTATTCAGTAATACACTATGATATGTAGCATCAAATGGCTTATTTTTTTTTAAAGATGTATAACAATCCCAACATACCAGATATACACTATATAAACACAGATCCAAAATGGTGGCTGGAAGATGTTTAGCTTTGGGGGCTATCATAACATTTAAGTACACCACATTGTTGTAAATGTGTAGCTAAGTACAATTACTGATTAGAACTTTGCGGTTTCCTCCAATTTGTTGATAAGATTAGGGAAATGAATGCCGGTCATTTTCACAATGTAAAAATTGTTTTCATTATTATGTGGAACACATCTATTTGTAGCCTTTTGCAACATAACTCTGTCCATTGCAATCAGTTAAAATTAAAACATGTAGAAAGAAATGTTTCAGATTTACTGTAAATGAGAAGAGCAAAGTATCAGATACACTTTGTTAAAACGAATACTTGAGAGGGTCAATAAAAAGTTAATATGAGTTAATCCATCATTATTGTAGTACTAGATTTTTAAATAAAAGCTTTAGTAATGTTTTTAAAAATATAAATAATTTAAAAATTATTATAGATTTATAAAATGCAATTAAATTTATTATGATTTAACAAATCTATTCGCTGATTGGATGGGAACAATCACGTGGTTCTCTTGCGGTTTTCAATTTCCATGTCACGGTTCTTTCCCCAAGAAAGGGCTTCTATATTTGAGACATGAACTATAACAAGCAGCTGGCCATCTTTACATTATTATCACGACTTTATTTTCATGAAGGAAAGAATGAATGTTGTGACAAAGTTACGTTCCCCAGACAGCTCGTGATGAAGGCAGAGGATGGGCATCAATGTTTCCTTTCCAGCATGACACACGCATGGTGCTTTTCTTTTTTTACTTTAAGGCCAATGCACCTTCAAATGGGGAACAGTTTGTGAAAGTTAAATAATTTTCCTATAGGAGTCGGCTGAACAGAAGCGGGAGTTTGTCTACGCTTCCCACCGTGTACATGTTTATAAACATAGCAAAACCTCTCACAGCGCCGCAAGTCCACCAAAAGATTACCTTTGGTTCATTATAAATGAGTGAGACGTATTTTATAAGAACATGATTTTGTTGGCTTAGACTGGTAGCGAAGCAAAACCGGCTAGTAATTAATGTAGTTTACCATTATCCACACCTAATTCCAATTAGTGTGATGAGGGAAAGTCAGACGTGAAACATGAAACGGTTTACTTTCATTTGCAAATGACAGCTTGATATTTGTAGATTTCAGCAATTTTAGAACATTTCGGAAATTATACTCACCATTTCACTTCTCATGAACTTCAGAAATAATGCAAACGTTTCTCAACTAAGACAATCCTGAAATATGAAAGTAAGAACAGCTTTATGGACATGAAGCAAGATACAGCAGGGAAGGGGTGTGGCCACTATACTGTAGCCTGATTGGTTTGGTCAGTGAGGAAAATGCCTCATAGGTCAGATGACCTGTCCAGCCCTGTTTAAAGGATGTTTAAGGACCTGTATATTGTATTGTTTTCTTGCTGGCAGTTCTCAACCAATCCCTGCAGGCCAAATGTGAAACTTGATCCCCATACTGTGCACTTAAGGTGTGTTGGCACAAATGATTGTTATTAGAATACAACACACGTGTGACTATGCTGGAATGTTGTGAGTGGACTGAGACGTGAAGTGACTCCATAACCATTAGATTTTATTATAAGTAGACTCACATCTCATGATCATAAATGGTTGCACAATAAAAAAAAAAGGTGTCTTAATACTTTTGTCCATATAGGCAAATGCACACACCACCTATTTGAAAGTAAATTTAATGCCTGTGTAAGACAATATGACATAAAAAAGAAGAGGTGTAATCGAGTTATTTGCGGCTCTCTAACGATGACAGATGACGCGCCTGTCATTCATCTGTATCTTCTTCTGTCTTTGTCCTTGGACTTCCTGGGCGAACGACTACGACTCCTTCGACTCCTGTCCCGTCCCTCTTTCCCGTGTTTGTCCCGGGACTTGCCGTGCCTGCGGTCCCCGTCTCTGGAGCGGGAACGCGAGCGAGAGCGCTGCCGGTCCAACTTTTTGTCCCGCCGGCCATCCTCGTCATCCTGGAGAGGTGAGAGAACAAATTTTGAGAATCAGGACATTGCGTTCAGATATCCAGAAGATAATTAACGGTATTTGTCTCTTTCCTTCTTTGTGGTTTCCCCTGGCAAGCTCAAACACCGCCAGCTGAAGGTGTTTACGCACATTTCAATGAGTTTAATGCAATAGCTTGCATTTGTTCAGTAGATGTCAACATCAATGAGTGCTAGCAAGCTAAAGGGAACCAGTTAGACCTAATTTACTCACCCTAAAGGCTGAATATCACGTCAAACTAAAAGAAGGAACAGGGAAGTGTACGTAAGATAAAGTACTGATTACTGCCAAAGTCAAGCTATTGTGTTTGCATGACTGTCAAATTTACAGCTACAACAACGCTCATAGAATCAGGAACACGATCTTCATCTAAATAATGGTGAGGCGTGGTATTTACAAGCTGAGCTGGTGGACAATTTGACATCGATTTCAGTGGCCGTGCAGGATAAATGGCAGCTAAACACAATTGTCATAAAAATATCATGTTTAGACGAGTGGGGGCACATCGAACATTTTACTGCGAATGTACACTAAAGTTGCGTACAAAGACTTGCCAGAACGTGAGAAACACTGTTACTGTAACACACACCAAGTTTCGCGCACATCGGAAAAATGAAGCCACAATGAAGCAGGGAAAAAATATGGGCATGATTGTCACACGCGTGGCTATTTAAAAAAAAAAAAAAAAACGACAGAAAAAAACGGCCAAAAACAGAAGAAGTTATATCTGCTACCTTAGCATTTTTACCATCATGAGTACATATTTTAGGCAGGTATTAAAACTAGGGATGGGTGAGTACCAATACCAGGTATTGGTATTCGCGACAGATATCTAGATATATCGTCACTGACTATACTGCACTGCTATGAGATGAATGACGAAGAGCTTTCCCAATTAAAAGTATGGATTTCAAAACACAATATAATCAAACATCACACACTAAACACCTTGAGGAATTCTTAACATGGTAGATATTACTAAATTACTTGAAGCTTTATTGTATTGAATTGAATTATTTGCACTTCACTGTATTCCTTAAAAGGAAAGTTGTACAACCACATATTTTGAGTGGGACTTTTTCCTGGCCACTGGATTATTTGTTTTATTTTATTTATCTATTTTTGTGTGCTCTATGCAAAATGACTTTTATGAAAAAATATAATTTCTATTAACCTCAAGCAATTTTAAAGGAATTTTCTATAATTGGGATATATAGGTCTTTTTTCTTTTCTTTTTTAAATGATCTGTCATTGTTTTTTGGGAAATTTTATGTATCATAAGTACTGATGGTATCTGCACTTGGTATCGGTATCGGCGAGTACTGAAGATTTGAGTATAGGTATCAGTCTAAAAAAAAAGTGGTATCGAGCATCCCTAATTAAAACAAATGGACAACATTGTTGGTATGCTTGTTTAAAGAAAGAAAGACCTACATTGTTTACTATTAATAACTAGTGTAGAATTATATAGTGAAAGTATTAAACGTTATTTTAGTAACAGCATCACTTTTGTAACGTTTAAAAACAAAACAGTTAACCAGGAATATAGTCAGCTAGCTGCCAGAGACCAATTGTCACCAAAATTTACAGGCACATTCCTACTCTTATCCACATCAACTTGTGAAATAAACAATCAGATTAGCACAATATTTTTGATTTTGTGGAGGTGTTTTCCTTATTGCGCACATTTAATGTCAATAAAACTCCAAATATTGTGCCCATCACTTTTATATTTTCACAGTTTGCAGTGGACAAGAGTAGGAATGTAAATGTGAATTTTGGTGGCGACTGGTCTCCGATTTCAGACACAAGGTGACAACAGAATGTGACAAACCAAGCCAGGAAGCAATATTACAATGCTTGTCTCCTCTGTTACAATTTGAAAGGCGTCACCACAAAAAATTAAAATCACTACATAATTTCTTAGAGCAGACATCACGTCATTTTTACATAAAGATTCACAAGTACCAATGGTCAGCCCCAATCAAGTGTCCCTTTCAGCTGGGAAAGTAAACAAACTAACCATGGCCAGAAGATGGCAGCATTTGGCTTTTTGGATGATCTCACTATGTAACAAAACCCAGTGAACACATCTTCGGAAATTTGACGTTATGCAGCTTGTGATTGATCAAAATGTTAAATCTACTAAGGGTGTCACAAAACAGAGAAAAATAACAGATTATTAAAATTTAGCAGAAGTGCACACACTACTAAATACTACTACTACTACTACTACTAGTGTGCAAATAGTGTATAAAATTTGTCAAATATTAAACATTATTTTGCCGTCAAAATGACATGATCATTGTTCACTGTTGCCATAAAATATAACTTTGTTTTGTGCGTGTTTTTGGTGATTTGGATGAAACAAATACGTACTTCTCTTATTACTAAAAAGCGGAATAATGTAAAACAAAAATGTTTGCGATGAAAGAATCGAGTCTCATCTTTCGTTTGGGAGTTTCTGTGTTTACACATCAAACAATGGAATGCTACTAAAATGTTATCAACATGTGTGTATGTCCTCCTTTAAAAAAAAAAAAAAATCAGGTTGAGTTTTACACACTACCTTGTGTTTTTTCGACTTATTGCCTCCTTCAGCATCTGAATGATAATGATGGTGATGATGTTGTTTCTCTTTGTGTTTTTTCTGTCCTGGCGTCTCCTCCTCCTCCAACAGCAGTTCATAGCGGGAACTTTGGGAGGGTTAGGGAAAGCTAAAATATGCTAATAGCGCATGACCAGAGGGAAGGTACAACAGTTCCAAATCATTTTTGACCAAAGGGAAACATTGCAGGTCCACATGTGAGGATACTCTTGTTTGGGCTTCACTTGATCTTTCAGCGTCAGCTTGGATCGCTTCTCCAAGTCATTCTCATAAGCCTTGAAGTCTTCCTTGGTGTACTTCCCACCTACAACGCATCATGAGGAGGATGGTTACTCATTGCAGGACATTTTCAAAATCCTACCGTACACAAAGCGCACCTTTGCCTTTCCATTTGATCTTTGACACAGACTGGCTGAAGTCGACATGAATGCGTCGATCGTCAATGAGAACGTTATCCATTTTGAAGTAGGCCTTTTCGCAGTCTTCTTGCTGTCAAGACAGAACGGACAATAAAAAAAACTAAATGGAGCAAATAAGGTGCATAAAAAGACACTATGAAAGTTGCAAACAAAATCAAAATATAGGACACACATTGCATTCAATTGGTGCATGGCTGTCATCCCAGAAGTGAGCCTCGGATGATGCACAAGAAGGCCCGTTAACAGACAAGGAGACTCAGGACGTGGATTACTGGAACCATGTCCTGTGGTCTGATGAGACCAAGATGAACATATTTGGTTCGGGTGGTGTCAAGTGTGGCGGCATCCAGTTGTGTCTTGCTTACATGACATTAATGTCATGAAAATTGAATACAATTTGCACTTAATTCGTTCAATAAAACCCAAATAATGTAACAATTTCACCAATAATATAATAAAAAATAAGGGCAGATTTTTACCAATAATGGAATTCATTACCGTACACAATTATTACATTACTGGGGATTTATTACATTCCACGTGGGTCTTTTCCACCCTCCAAACTTATCACATAAAACCGTATATGTTAATTTTCAGTCCAAAGTTCTACATTTTGTGTTTTGAGAATCTAAGGCTACGTTTACACCGCAGGTCTTAATGCTCAATTCCGATTTTTGGGTGAAATCAGATTTTTTTTGAGTGAGCGTTCACATTACCTATTAATTGCAACCTCAGTCTGTCTACTGTGTGGACGTAATGCGTCCCCAAAGTAACCCGCATAGGCAGAAGAAGATACAACGTCACTCACAACGCTGTGTTTGCGGAAGTAAATACGTATGGTCCAGCGTGTCAGGGCCACGGATTTTATAAGTCCATCGTTGGGGCTCATATTTTTACTCTCATATTTACAGAGAAGTGATGCAGGAGGAGGTAGAAATAATATTTTGTGAAAATGAGGCGAGCCCGTTCGGGCGCCTCAGCTCACGGAGGCCTCTCCTTGTTTTTACCCTCCCTAACGATGACGTCACGTCATTGCCGCACGTAATAAATGAGCTAAATTACCAATATCACCACCACAAATGTCATCTTTAGACTTCTTGTTTCAAGTGGGATTAAATTAAAGTCAAATTTAAAGTCACAACTGTTACTCGAAACAACTTTGCCGATTCACGTACATCCCCGAGCCAAGCAGACCTCCCGGATGCGTCAAGCATAAATCATGTTTAAAGCGTCCATATTGGATTTTTGATGACGTTGAGCTCGGATATATGCGACCTGGCCGTTCAGACTGCGGTCACATTGCAAAAATTTGGCTATGCATCCGATCTAGGACCACATATGAAAGTGACCCAGGTCGGATATGAAAATAATCGGAAATGAGACTGACATAAAAAAGACAGATACAGTTCGCATTTGGGCAAAAACAATCCGATCTGGGTCGCATTTGCCCGCAGTGCGAACGTAGCCAAAGACTGTTATACACATTCACAAGACAAATTGGAGTGTTAAAAATTTGGTGTCATATGTTTCAGAGTTTATTTCAACCCTCAAAGTGTATTTTAACACTGTCTGATTTAAATGGAAGTCAGTGTTGGAGTGGATTTAATTAGTGTTGAATCAACTCTGCAGAGTTATTCAAAGAAAGGAGGCCCACTTGATTAGAACTTCTCTGCAGGGAGTGGTAAATGTTACTTAAATGTACCACTTCCTTTTTTTAAATTTAATAATCCTTTTTTATTTATTTAACATTATAGGGTACTACACATGTCCAAGAGGGTTAAAGGCAAAATGGGATATTAATGATGGCCACTCAAAAATATTGACATATTGATATTTGGGCCCAATATGGAAATTTTTACTCAGGGGTGTACTATGTAGTCAGTTTTGTTGCTAGCGGGTCAGACATTAACTGTTGTGTGTTGAGTTAATTTAAGGGAACTGTAAATGTACACTCTTAAACAACTAGTACAGTGACGACTTTACACAATGCAGCATAAATTCTTCAGTGTTTTTTCACAAAAAGATACAAACAATTGTTTTATGTTGAGTGGTGGCAGGGGGAACTCTTTGATAGCACTGCTTGATCTAATTCAAATGTGTTAGTGAGTATAGACAAAGCTCACCTTTTCAAATTCAATGAAAGCATAGCAGAGGGAATCGCCAGTCTTCCAGTCACGAATGATTTCGCAGCTAACAGAACAGAACAGAACAGAACCAAAGGCAGTACTACATAACATAGACGTGGCATAGCATGTCTATATTAAAAATAACTTGTATTTACCTTTTAATGTGGCCAAAGCGAGAAAAGATGATTTCCAGGTCCTCATCTGTGGTCACTGGGTTCAGCTTGCAGACAAACAGCACATCCTCTGGAGGCTTAACGTCTGCATCGGGGAGGTCGCCCACCTGGAGGAATGGCAGACAGATGCTTAACACAAGCGTGAAGATGCATCTTGGGGAACTTCACTCGAGGGTTGAAGCTTTTCTTACCATCTCCAGCAGGATGGCTCGAGTTTTGGCTTCTTTCTCCTTAAGTCTCTCCTCCACTTCTTGAGCCACTTTCCCATCGGCATCGTCTATCACTTCGTCTGCGCCAATCCGACCACTCTTCACATGCATAAAATAAATAGATGAACATTTGGCGCTTGCATTCCAACAGAGGCTTCTATATGGGGATCGAAAGTTTGGGCACCCTAGGTAAAAATTTGTATCATTATGCATAAACCAACCAAGGGGAAAAAGTTGTATTTTAACTACATCAGTCCACAGAACTCTTCTGAAGAACAACAGGATCACTGTAAAAGTATCTACAGTAAGGATATAAAACTTGCAGGACTGAAGCAAGGAAGTAGACCAAAAACCGTGCACTCACATCTAGCTGCTCTTTGGTGGGATCAGGAGAACGATCAGGCACTGGGAGATCCGCAGGATCATCAAAAGGGTCTTCAAGGATCACAGTGTGGTTTATTCTAATGTAACATTACATTTTGTTAGATATTAATGTGATTAGAACAAATGGCCAATGATACAATATTAAGAAGGCATTTATTTGAGTCACAAGCCAACTGACCTGATGTCCTGAAATGGAACAAAATCTGTGTCGACAAAAGTCTCATTGATTTTGGTGACAACGTCCAATCCCTCTGACACTTCCCCAAAAACAGTATGCACACCATCTAGGTAATCCAGGTTTTCACCAGTGGTAATAAGGAACTGTTTAAAAAAAAAATAATATATATATATATATATATATAGAGCACTGTTTTGAAATAATGTCCTTCATCTGAAAGTTGTGTGTACTCACCTGTGAACCATGCTGATCACTCCCATTGTTAACCATAGACACCGTCCCCTTTTTCCTGTGTTTAATACGTGGCACTTTCTCTGAATCGAAAAAACGGGCCTGGTCCCCGTACAGTTTGCTAATGAAACACAAAAGCGGACAATGCTGGCAACACGCCGTGTTGAAGGAAGGCAGCAATAGACTACGATAACTCACCAGTAGATGGACTCTCCACCTCGACCTGTCCCAGTGGGGTCCCCAGTTTGAATGATGAAGTCTCTCTGTAAAATTTATAAATAAGGTAAATTAAAAAAACATAACTCTATCTCTTCTGCATCCCTGAGGGACGAACCTCTGCAAACATTCACCAAACTGTCGCCTATGTTCTTCTTGACCAAATTTTCAAGATGTTCAAAATTTCCTTGTGACAAGAAAAATCAATAAAACTCTAGGCCAACGTTTAACGAAATTGAACGAACCCTGCCGTGAAATCAACAACAGCTAGTTTCGCAAACGTTCGCCCCTCAGTAGGATACAGGCTATTAAATGGTAGGAACAAATCGTACGTTACCTGTATATTGTGGATAAGACAGTAGTTGTAGTATTTTATCTTGCATAATTTCAAAAAGTTGAGGCTAGCTGCAAGGAAAACACACAATGTGGTTAATGTTGTTTGTTACATTTCTTAAACCTTTTCACTTAGCACACTTTAGCGTGAAGAAAGTCTTCAACAGAGTGTTGTTGACTGTACGTTTCATAACTAAGTAACTAAGTAGGAAGCAAGCTAACAGCTACAACAGCGGATGCTTATTCTTGAATCTATCGGAGTTTTCCGATACATTATCGAACGACTAATAAACATATGGCCGTCGTTGCATTCAAAGACCGACAGGAGTTTTCTTACCTTTCGGCCTTTCTTCTGTGAACAAATCAATCACAATGTCGCCGAGCGTCGTTTCAAGTAGGACCGCCATGCCAACGTGTGAGATCTCGCGAGAAGAAAACGGGATAACGTTCACGCGCGTGCGCAGTTCCTACTTCCGTGTAAACACTGTACAATCGTACTGCTACGATAAACCAGAATTATAATGGCAGGGCCAACTCTTTTTGTAATATTTTTATTTTTTGTTAAGCATACCGAGTCATCACCGAACACGGTAAGGCCTACGCAGGTAAATACTATTATACTAATGACGCTGACGATATACTCAGCGATAAGTAAACCTATTTTTTGTTTTTTTGTTTTGTTTCACGAAGTCTTTATGTTTGCTGATCACTTCTAAAAATCGTAAATTGTGTGAATGGCAATTTATTAGAAATGCGTGGAAATGTCACAGTCTGCGAACCACAACGTGGGGGAAAAAAGATGCTTGCTCTGAGTAAACTGCCGGCTCGATTGACGTTCAGGAAATTCTTGCTTCTCGGCTGGTACTACGTTTCACAATGTTGCTATTAATGTCGTATTGACTTTTGCAGGAAAATATCCTGATCAATGTGACAGCAGGGGCAGTGGCAGATACACAAGAGTCTAACAACTTGCAGGTACAATACATCCAGTTTCTGGTCACCTGGCATATGACCAATCTGATAAAACTCTTTTGTTGTTTCAGATTACTTTAAACATATCAGTGGGCGAGGAGGAGGTTTTGGTAAATGATGTTCCTGTTCAGTTATCAGGGGTGACCAGATTCAACTGTCAAGCACTTCTCTGTAAGTTAATGTCTCGCAAAATATGTTGTTTCTCAATTGTTATCACGTATGCATAGAATTGACTTGTTTTTGTCAGTGAATAGCACTAATGGAAGCAGTGAGTATGAAGGAGGGGACCTGGTGTCTACTGTCACCCGGGTTATGGTGACCCAGAACCGACTGTATAGCGACTTGGAAGAGGTGGTAGCTCTGCAGGTGTTTAGTGAAGTCATTGAGTTGGAGGGCAAACAGGTACACAGCATATATCAAGTTATATAACATCTATTCTTTCAATTATTTTTCAAAGTTTTATTTGTTTTTGTGTTTTGTAGGTTCAGCAGCCTGATATGTGTGAGGTGAAAATACTGATGGGCCCCGATTTCCAGAAGTTGGCTCAGTTTACCAACATTTACCCCATGGGACACAGCGAGATCTTCAAAGTTTCCAGAGACAATGACGTGGTTGTCACAGATCCAACAAACCATAGAAAAGGTAATGGTGAACACATTGATCACAAGCAATCCACCTAACAGTAAATCGTTCTCCCTTTTCCATCATCAGAGGACCAAATGATGCTACAGACGACCAGTCAGTACCCTCTCAAACACTCAGAGACGACGCAAGAAGAGATCGCAGCTCCGGGAAAACTCCCAGAGACTCCGCTTCGCATGGACCCCGATCTCTTCGATGAGCTCAAGTATGAAGAAATTGATTATGAAGACCTGGTCCAACAAGACCAGATTCCAACTGAGAGTTCACCAAAAGAATTCCTCTCATACTCGGTGTGGAAATACTTTTTTATCTACTGTCTCAAGTTTTAGATGTGACTAGTGGGAATTACAATTTGAATGTGTGTTTTATCAGGCCATGTGTCACTGGGTGGAAGAAATCAGGGAGAATCTGAGATCCTTCTGCTCCAAGTCACTACCCCTCTTCTTCCTGGTTATGTGGGTGGTCGTCATCGGTGTCGCTGGATCGGCGGTCATTGTCAAGATATTGGATTTGTTCTTCCCAACTTGTGAGCACAAGTGAGTTTGGTTTAAGCGCTATTTTACCTCACTATATTTTAGGGCTGGACGATTATGGGAAAAATAATCACGATTATTTTTGATTGAGATTAAAATCATGATTAATAAAAACGATTATTCATTGATTTTAAAACTTAATATTTTTTTCAACTACTAAAACTCAACTACTCAAGACTATGGTCATAGCCTTACGCCCATTCATCCCTTCACGTTGAACACTTTATTCTTGAACACAATTATTTTCGTCAAGTATACCATAACCTTATAAATATATGAAATTCAAGCCTCTTGCATTTTCATTTTCAAACTTCAGCATTACATTACCCTCTTTATCATATTTATTTTATCTTATGTTATTTTGACAAGTCTGGGGTCTTAGTGGGCTAACCTGGGACTTCAGGTATTGTATTTTGTGCTAAATGTGTGTGTGTGGGGGGGGGGGGGGGGGAGAGAAAAAAGTCATTGGATATGTGGGTATCCTTGAATTTTGAGGAAAATAAATTCTGTGAATCTTTAAACAAAAAAAAAGTTAAAATAAAAAAAAGGAAAATTAAAATAATGTATACTAAAACAAATACCGGATGTTCCTGCGCGTTTTGGCCTCTTAGGGACAGTGTGGTGCCGCAGAAGAAAGTTGCGATTGAATTCTATTAAAATAACAATTTTTTCACAAATTGGAAATAATTTGTGCCTTTGAGTAGTGTTATCTTATCTGTGGGTATGTGTTTCCTCAGCATTTATGTGTGAATATTCGTTATTTGAAGGACTATTACTCTCGAAGTTGATGCTAACTTCCTGTTAGCATTTGCAATGGGGTCCTTCATTCACTTGCATTAGCATTAGCGCTAGGCTTGTGATGTGTTAAAAACGAAGCATGTTTTGTTTTAAATACATGCTGTATTTAATTCTCTTTATCGTCTGTTTAATTTTACAGTTAACTCCAACTGGAGTGTAATTAAACAGCTTAATAGACGCTTAGGGACGGCAGAATCACACTGAATCGCCCCGGGCTAGCTACAAGCTACATGGTGCATTCAGGGTCCTATCACAACATAGGGAACTTGTAAACGCGCCGCAGCGTTCTGCACATTAATACTTTTTTTGTTTTTCTTTGATCATTAAGTTTTAATCGTCGTGAGAAGCCAAAATCGAAATTGTGATGACATTTTGGTTTATCGTCCAGCCATTCTATATCTGCTATGATCAATGATCAGATTTTAACGTGTTCTGACGTTTACCAGTTAAAGTCAACTTTTTTGGGTCGTTCTTACAGGCAGATTTGTCATCCAGACTCATTCACTCTGTTGCCGGACGATGAGAAGCACACGCTCTTGGAGAACATAGAAGAAGAGGATGAGGTGAAGCATTAAATGGGGACTACAGTTTGTTGTGCTTTATTTTCGTTTGCATCTTGTGGAATTAGCAGAAGTCATGTAGCCTGGTTCCGTTGCTGTAAATTAGGTTTGCTGTTGAACACAGATACAGTCTGCATCCATCAAATTGTCTTCAGGCCAATTGACTGGAGTTGTTTTCGGAGATGGGAAAACAGTGGAAAGCAATTAAGTTTCCTAAGGATCTTGTTGCTGGCCCCTCATACACTGACTATATCATATGGTATATTTTGATTAATTGTATTAATGTGAGTGGCAACATAGAACACTTTTGTGCAGTGCTTTTCCAAACAATTGTTTATAGTAATTTATCAACCACGTTTCCTTTTGAAAAATGGCCACATTATATCATTTTTATGATTAAAGTTCAGATGTCAGTGGACAAAAAAAGAAACAATTTCAGTTTGGTCGAATTTAGAATTTTCAAAGTTAAGACCCATTTACCAACATCCTACAAAGAGCATGTCCACTCTTTAATTTAACAAATGTGCTTTAATTTTCTTGTATATTGGAATGGATGAGATAATGGTTGAATACACCATGGTCATCACAACTATTCATTTCTAGTTATATTTGTAAAGGCAGACTTGATCATCTTGGATTAGATTTCATCAGTGTACCTAATTTTGTGGCCAGTGCGTGGATCTATATGAAAAGATTGTTGCACTCATTGAGGTTATTAATTACTGTATTTATCTAAACAAACACTTTTGTTACATAACCATGTCAAATGTTGTGTTGTGTGTGTGTTTGTTTTTTTCCCTCCTATATGTGAATGACCTTCCTGGTAAACTCACGTTTGTGATCTTATATTAATGCCCTTTTCAAAATGCCCCAAGTTTTTTTTTGTGTTGAATGGATCGCAGGAATTGTGTGTGTGTATGTGTGTGTGTTTTTTTTAAACTATTAATACAAGAGCATGTGCACAATACAATTGTGAAACACTGAACTTTTTTTTTTTGAACGTGTGTCTTTTACAATGATTGACGAGTCACGAGTCAAGCAGACGTTGAAGGCACACAGGGTAAAATTGAGACGCTTTTGTAATGCTTTGTAAGTATACGTTGTTACGCTTTCATAGAAGAAGCCCATTGAATCGGCGCGTGGACCTTTGTGCATCTAAGGGGGCTCCGTAGCAACCATTTCATTTAAGATACACGCGTTGCTGAGATGCATGTTTAGTCAATCTAGTGAATGCAATTTGCTCTTCTATCTGCAGCACACGACCTCGATGGTAACTTCAGCTCAGTATGACCGATTAGAAATAAATTTGCTAGTTTTGTACAAAGTGCTCCTAGTGGTGAAACACTGTAATAGGCATGCGCTCAGCTGGATTAAATTTTTCTTTGAATAGATTTTTAAGCCATGAAATATTGGTACATTTTTTAGAATATATGTAATCAGTTATGCATATGTGTATCTATTAACCCTGTGGATTAAAGGCTTTATCACCACCTGTATATCCTTTGTCTGTATTTTGTTGCCCACAGACAGTAGTATGGCCATGCTTCTTATTCATGGTCTAAAAACTAGGAAATTAGCTTCTTCTTTTTTTAAATATCCATGGGGGAGGGAGGTAGAGGGGATTGGCCGTGGCCACCGCTGGCCACCACGTGCCTCCGCCATTGTTTACAGTGTCATCCACATAGAGCTGGCAGTTGCCAGTTAACACCAACAACAAGGGAGCCAAAGGGGAACTTTGAGGCACTCCTAAGTTAATTAAATGAACATAGAGTATGAAGTGTTTCACTGTCAATTGTTGCTTGTATGTTAATTCTCATGTTAAACAAATCTAAATGACGTGATTGTGAATAAAAAAAAGAAAAGAAAAATACAGTTTCAGTTGACCTATGATATCATTTATGATGATGACAGTCAGTTTTACTTGTGAGTACATCATCTACAACTGCGGTGATATTAATTATGATGATGATACAGTATAATGTAATTTCATGGACAAAGTAGGTTAATTTGTCAGTGTTGTTTGACTCAAGATCTTAAATCTATGGAGGTAAATATGGTGCAAAACTAACTTGTAAAAAAAAAAAATTGTACCTGTAGAAAAAAGTCTAAATTTGTATCTGTAAAAGTCGTGATTTGTACCTGTAAAAAAATGTGTACCTGTACAAAAAAGTGTACATTTGTATCTGTAAAAGTTGTGATTTGTACCTGTAGAAATGACAACTTGTAGTCAAAGAAGTCGCCACTAGGAGTCACAAGTGGTTTTTCTGCTGCTGTCCAGTCACGTGAGTTTTGCACCAAATAGCTCGCTACAAATGGTGCAAAACTGATTCGTACTTGTAGCGCACCGTGATTTGTACTCGTAGAAGAAGAGGGCGGGCTCTGGAGGATTTGGGCGGGCTAAAGCTCAACCTCATTGGTTGAGCGAACGACAGTGGGTTGAACTCAAATGACGCCAGTGTATGTTTACACTGGTAGGCTTCAAATCTTGAAATAAAAATCTGTTCCGTTTTTGTAACAATTAACAACATGAGATGAGCTAGCTAGCACCGGATTACGAGCTATGATCGTACAATAAATCTTACCTTCATACTAAAACTCTGCATGTCAACCAACGTTTAAGCTGTTCCACACGGTGTTTGTATATTGAACCACGTGGAAATTTTCACGCCTGGGATGTCCTCTTCTTCCAAAATGACACGTAAACTGGTGTGGCTACTTTGTTTGTTTGGAATTTCGGATTTGTGCATATTAATGATAAAAACGTGGCGTAATTTTTGTTGAACTCAGTCGTTCGCTCAACCAATGAGGTTGAGCTTTAGCCCGCCCAAATCCTCCAGAGTACAAATCACGGTGCTCTACAAGTACGAATCAGTTTTGCACCATTTGTAGCGAGATATTTGGTGCAAAACTCACGTGACTGGAAAGCAGCAGAAAAAACACTTGTGACTCCTAGTGGCGACTTCTTTGACTACAAGTTGTCATTTCTACAGGTACAAATCACAACTTTTACAGATACAAATTTGCACTTTTTTTGTGCAGGTACAAATTATGACTTTTACAGGTACAAATGTGTTTTTACAGATACAACATTTTTTTACAGGTAAAAAAAAAATTCTACAGGCAAATTTTTTTTTTAGATAAAATTGTTTTTTTTTACAGGTACACATTTTTTTTTACAGGTACAAATCACGACTTTTACAGATATGAAGACTTTTTTCTACAGGTACAATTTTTTTTTACAAGTTAAGTTTTGCACCATATTTACCTCCATATAAATCTTCCAACCATTTTTAACTTCACCCCTTTCTTTTTCTCTATAATATTTTTAAATAAGCTACTTTTCTTCACCAAGTAGTTTATTAATTCACTCAACTAAGTGACCGCTTCATGAAAAGTAATCATGTATGTACACTACTGTAAACTGCATCTCTCTCTTTGACATAACACCTTCCACAAATGTCATTAAGTGCCTGGAATGTATTAATTAGTCCCTTTTATTTTCAATGATCCCATTGTGTCAGTTAGATGATTGCAGCTCTAGTTATTAGCCTACTGTTGGTGTTATTCTACTTCTTTCATTAAAGCAACACTAAGGAACTTTCAGTTTACGTTGTGTTTGGCGGCGCCATAAGGTCAAAAGCGGTATTGTTATGTCTGAAAGAAGACCACATTTTCCATGAGGACAAGCGCATTGCGTTGTTTTTTAAATTTATTTTTTAAAGCTCACTCCAGTGAGTGAAATCCGGGCCAGGTAGGCTACCAATGATTTTGTCCACGTGTATCTACTTTTTATGAGAACTGCGTCACATCTGTGTTGCAACATGTGAAATGGCATTCGAGCCCAGGATCACTTCACTGGACTACTACATTCCACACTTCTTGAATTTGAATGTTCAATTTCTTGAAAGCAACTGGAGAAGCAAACTTCTATTGTTGACAAAACAAGGCACGGGTTGCTGCATACCAAGAAGGTCCCAGCTGATTTTGGGATATTTTTGTTTGCATGTTCTCCCACTGCCTGCTTTTCTTGAGATGACCTGTTCCTCTCAACAAGGACGACAGGTACATTTCAAGTGAGTTCCTTGACTGGCACAAGATTTCCTTGAGTAAGATGTGTTTTGGTTTTGCCCCTTGCACTTCACATATGGGCTAAATATGGAACACACATTTTGCTCTAACATGGACCTGACACAAATTACATAGCATTACCTTTGCTTTAATAATACTGTCATCTTACATGAAAAAAAAATCAGATCAAAATGTAAAAGGCCCAATAAACAGGCCTAAAAAAGAACGATAGCATGACATGATGTGTTTTACAAATTTTATATTGTGTGTGACTGTACCTGGATGTTCTCAAGTATTTAACATGTCACTGTGAAATAAATACATTTTTATTTTTGCAGAAATCTGAAATAAACAGCATTTGTTTAAGCAGTACACAGTCTGCTTGCTAACTAAATCATGTTTCTATATGAAGGCCCACCATATGCTCATGAAATGCTAACATTAGCCAAAAATGTCCAGCCTATCAATGTCCACTTCTCAGCAAGCTCACATATTTCATTGTTTGTATGTACGTTGTCTGCTTGCTGTTATTTAAAGGGTCTGGCTCACAATTTGTCTGTGGTCCTATGATATAATGTATTTACGCATTTTACGGACATGCTGTAAGATGTATACAATTGTTCAAAATGTCTTGGTACGGTTCAAATTGACTATATGCCACGCCGATGAAAGGGAGCGTGCGGTTGGGAGGCGCAGGGGTGGGGTTGCAAGTGTTGGAACGCGGCCAGCAGTGGCCGGAAACGGCACTGATGTGTAAAACCCGGAAGTCGGAAGTCCGTGGCATCTACCCCATACGCTCCAAATGTAGAGCCCTGACATTGATATACAATTTTACAGGTGCATATTTGCGCGACCCGGAACCAATATTTCGTGTTTCCGCACGGACATTCATTCCTGACGGATGGCAGAGCGGAGCTAATTGAAACTGAAATGACACGTGACACGCCTGATAGCGAGCTGACCTGGCTTCTCGAAGGATGTCTGTTGCTGCACTTAACAACAACACAACTTTAAATAACTTTAAAATGGCGTGATTACTGTGGGGAAATTAACGAAAAAGAAGGTGCTACAGACGAGGCACGGACGCCGTAAAGTCGAAACGACGTAGGTCAGGTACGACGTAACTAGAGGACTCTGTAAACTGTATTTCAGTTGGTCAGTTCAAACGTTGAAACTCATTACAGTACTGGTAAGCAGGTGGATCGGAGCGGGGGATATAATTTCCCTCTGCTCCATATCACCTGCTCCCAATTTTAATGCACCACACACACACTAGTATATACACTGGGTGGGGTCACATCCACGGTGTAGGAGTAGAGTTTGCCAGTCGGCGAGCTGGCAAACTCAGTAACAGGATTAGCTTTCACTAGGTACGCTGGCGTGACCACCGGGGCCTTTCCCCGCTGGACCTGGGGTTCAGGGGTGCCGCCCGTTTCCCAGTAATCCCATCTCCTCTTCCACCCCCAGTGTTCCGCCCCACCACGCGGCTGGAGGTGGGGTGGGCGCGCGTGCCCTCGCCGCTCTGCTGTCCGGCCCCTCTCCGGCACCGATGCCTGGGTACGGGGGGTCCCCGGGGTTTGGGGGGCTGGCGTGGGTGGGGTCAGGGGGCGGCTTGGTGTAGTGGGGGTGCTGGGTTGTGGTGGGTGGCGGGTGTGGGTGGGTGGCAGAGGGTTGTGGGGGGAGCGGGGGCTGTGGGCCGGTGGGGTGCCTAGTGGGCCTGCCGTGCCCCGTTCTGCTGCTTGGGCTTTGGGCGCGGGCTGTGTTGGAGTGGGGGGCGCTCCTGGGTTTGCTCTCCGGCTGGTGGTCCCTGCGGGGCCCGGGGGTTGTGCCTTGGTGCTGCCGCAGCCTGGGGGTCCCTGGCGGGTGGTGCTTGCTTTGTCCTGGTCGGGGTCGACAGCTCCCCTCTTTGGTGGAGGTTTTCATGCATGCCAGATCCACCACACCAGCATCTACCGAAATTCAAACACAATCTGCTTCTTCCTCTGGTCGTTGAATTGGTGAAGGCTGATGTCTGTGGATCTCACTCTGCTTCATCTATCCTTCCTTCCTTTCCTCAGTCTTTCCTTTGGTCTCTTGAGGTCTCCCTAATTTGTTGGAATTTAGATGTTTCTGGGGTTGGTGAAAGATTCTGGTTGGTAACCCGGTGGGTGGTAGATGATGTCTGGTCGGTCGGTGCTGGATTGAACTTTTCTTTCTTTTCTTTGATCCTTCCCTAATAGGTTTT
This sequence comes from Leptonotus elevatus, assembly GCF_054856555.1. Classification (NCBI taxonomy): domain Eukaryota; kingdom Metazoa; phylum Chordata; class Actinopteri; order Syngnathiformes; family Syngnathidae; genus Leptonotus; species Leptonotus elevatus. The sequence goes on from NC_141256.1 coordinate 3,492,338, forward strand.
AGGTGAATTAATGAGTACACACTCACACATACAAAAAAAAGAAAAAGAGGGAAAAAAAGGAGAGCAATGATGATGACATGTCGAATCGGTAAGATTACCGAATGAACAATACTGAGCTCTCTCAGAAATAAAAAAATAAACTCATTACAGTAGTCCAACTCAATTCTAAAAATATTTTATGCCAATTTCCACTTACAAAAAGAATGTTCAATATTCAAGAGATTTTTTTTATTTTAGATTAATAATTTATTGCCAACAAATGGTAGCAGTAGTAAATATTCATCACTATTTTTAAAAGACAAATTCAATATTTTACTCTGAGTTCCAAATTTTCAACAAAAAATTATTAGTGTAATGAAATACATGTGCTGAACAAGCTCTGAAAATGTGAACAAAATGTGAAGCCGGTGCACACATTTCAAAAGGGAATATATTTTAAACATCACACAATCACTTTCTTTATAAAAACACAATTTTATTCATATAATTATAGTTATGAATTGCATCACTCGAATGTGTAAGAACCACACACACTTTGCATACAAAAGTAAGAAGTATCGGGAGCAAGATGAACTTTTGGTGTGTCGTGGTTCAATAATATTGTCACACAATGACTCAAGGCACATGTAAAGGCACAAAATCAAATATACGTGGTCAGATCTATTGCTTATGTTGCATAGAAACAATGTCCTCGTGTCAGTCATTCTCAATTTTGAAAAACTAGAGATGATGATCTGACGCGTATTAACAAATGTACAAAACAAACTTTCTTCATCATCCCTCAGGAAGAATCGGCTGCGTCCGTCTTAACGCTTCAACAGGACCCAAACTCTTCAATCCACTTTTCATACTTCTCGAGGTCTGCTGCCGACACGGATTTGGAAACTTTCTTCAAGGATGACTCAAAGTCCTCCATGGTGGTGGGCATGTGCATCTCATCGCGGGAGATGTTGCGGATCTCCTCTGGCGTGAGCCCTTCGATTCTTCGTCTCATGGCCATCAGAGAGGCGTCCCTGTAGTGATGCAAAGCAATTCTTTGATTACAAAACACACTGGTGCAGCTATATTCTATGGAGGACCAAAACATGACTAAATAGATGAATAAAAGTGAAAATAAAAACGGATATAAAAATACAATTAAAATTATTATTTTTTTAAAATATAAATGGAAACATAAATAAATAAATATAAATAAATAAATATATATATATATATAGCTAAATAAATTAAAGCAAAAAATAAATCCCTAAAGAAATAAATAAAAGTAAAAAACTAACAAAAAAAACGAGATTCTACAAATAAATGTCAAAATAAATACATAAATAGAATGAAATAGCTATGAATAAATAAAAACGTTGCTCTCATAATTATTTATTTTATGCTGCAGATACTCTGTCAGGTTGAAATGTAATGTATTCAAATGAGGGGGCGGTCCTAAGCGCGTCTTGGTTTGGGGTCCGCTTTATTGATTGATATTTAATTGTATTTATATAATTATTATTGTATTTATTTTAAGATGTATTCTTATAATTATTTTATATTTTGAATCTCAATTATTATTATTTTTTTAAACTTTTATTTATTTATTAGGGCTATATATATTTTGTTGTTTTTATTTTCATTTATAATATTTTTTTTTTGTATAAAATTTTTGAATTGTATTTTTTCTATCTGTTTTTATTTATTTATTTTGGCAGTTTTGGTCCTCCATAATATTCTGCATATTGCTTACAAATGGATGGTGGGCCACAAATGTCCCCTGGGCCATAGTTTGCATACCAATGTCCTAACTTAAGTACCTGAAGTAGTAAAAAAAATTAATAATAAAGAAAAACATACGCTTGAAAGTCCCTTGTCTAAGCTAAATCCCAATTATTCTACACAATTGTTGCAATATAAAGCATACGCCAGTTTGATTAATAATATAGTGTTTTAATAACAACAAACACTTGTGGCCTTACAATACCTCTAAATCTAATTTATTTTGAGTTGTATTGCCTGTTTGAGAGAATTTAGTCTGACCTGCACACGTTTGTGATGTCAGCTCCTGAGTAACCTTCCATCTGCTCAGCGATCTTGTCCAAGTCTACGTCACTGGCCAGTTCCAACTCCTTCAGGTTAATCCGGAGCAGCTCCACCCTTCCTTTTCCTGAGCAAACACAGTTACGCTAAATAGAAGCTATTCAACAGCTGATTATGTCTATCTGAATGTGATTTTGACAGGTAAGGGCAAGTAGACAAAAAAGTGAAACTTTCTGTTGTTTTTCAGCACCAAACAAAGGCCTGTCAAATGAAATCATTCTTTAATATGGAATACGGACATTACAACAGTTTAGATTAATGGCTGTCAGGTTAAATTAATTCTGAAATCAGCCAGAATTGGCTCCAGCTCACACGCGATCCGGGCAAGGGCAAATGGTATAGAAAACAAAATGAGGGATTTTCAGAATTACAGAAGGCACAATTTTGGTATCAAATTAAACAAGTGCAACCTGATTGAAGGCGTGTTTGTGTAATATACTCAATAATATCCTAGCTTGCAATGCTTGGGTGTTGCTACAGTATTCTCCATATTAGAGTTAAACCAATATGTTGGGTTTTTTTTCAGGGCCAATATCGATGCCGATTATTAGTCAATAACCGATACTTGAAGCCGATATAAATTTTTAGTAAAAGGGGAGGGGAGAGGGGGAGTTTGGGGGGTGGATGGGGTGTAATAAAATATGTTGGCGTCAAAAAATTTGTAAATTACAAATGCCAATCTTGACTTTGTTGTAATGTCTAAAAGCATTATTGGTTATTGAACAATTAATCAGACTTTTCAAAATGTAGAAGTTTTATTTATTTTAAATATCAAGACAATAGACTTCATTTCAAATTTCAAAAAATAAATAAAAAATGTTCAGGTAGCTCCCAAAGTTATCTTAAAAAGTTAATGGAAACTTAAACAAATACTTTTAGCTCTCTTTAGTTTTCTACAGTAAATATAATAATATACTATTATTTCTTTAATGTGGAACAAAAAGAAAAGGTTCCGACGGTTTCCAGGGTTAGCAACATCTCTCATAAATTTAACTGAAAACTGAAATAAATGGTACCCAGAGATTCAAATGGTTTTAGCTTGACCTTTTATCGGCCATCAGATTTTGAAGGAAGGCAGATACTGATATTTGTCATAATGCCCAATATGGGCGCCAGGCCGATTATCGGTCTTATCCCTACTCCATATTAGCCTCTTTTCAATTTAAGCCTCCTGGAAAGTTTGCTGTGATAAGTCAGTTTGCACAGGCATGAGCAACCACCTGAAGCTAACAGATTAACAACATTGAATAGAAAGAGAGGGAGCCAGGAATACATTAGTTGCCAAAAGCTCAACCCCCCCCCCTTTTATTTATTATTGTGCTTTTGTATAGGACACCACACTAATATTTGTTGACAAAAGGTACCCAAGGAAATCAATCCCTGCCTGTGCCCCTAAGGACTAGTAATTCTGTCAGGATTACAGGTTGTTTACTGAGGCTGAATGGAAAATGCAAAGAAGTGTACTAAAGGTTGACTAGTGTCGAGTGAGAGACAGAATGATAGGAATGTGGAGCTGAGGAAGCCAAATGGTGTTGAGGGGGCCTGGAGGGATAATCCAGCTAAGGCCCCGCGTTATGTAGCAAGTGTATAATTTATTGTTTCATATTGTACACTTTTATCACCCTGTACTGTCTTCGCACACGTATCACAGATAAGGCCCGGGGGCCAGATCTGGCCCTCCACGTCACTTCCCTCTTTCTTTCTAAATGAATTTGTTATTTTCATTTTCAGGCCGATTTTGTATGTTTAACATTTAATGTTACGTTACAGTTACAACTTTTTACAGGTATCAGAGCCATCTGAGGAAAACTAACTATGATGCGACCGCAACGGAAATGAGGGAAACTCAAGGAGCACATGTACCAGAGGGGAGGGGAATGTAGATCCTCTTCTCTAAACGTCTTCTCAGAGCCTCGTCAATGTCCCACGGAAAGTTGGTGGCAGCCAGGACCATCACCATCTTTGACGGGTCGTCGCTTTCCGATGCACCACCAACACCTACACAAAACAAACGCAACACAAAAGTGTTTCGAACAATTGGGGTGTCAGGTCATTCAAATTTTTAATCGGGATTCATCACAAGACTTCAATAGTTAACTTACGATTAATGGAAAACTTTATATCTGTTCTAAATGTACAATAAAATATTTTCATACTCTTGTGAACATAAAAGTGGAAAAAAGTAATGTTTAATAGAAATATGGCTCCCATCTTTTAGTCATTGATACAGTGATTTCATAATAATTCATAAAGTAGAGTTAAAATTAAAAATATAATACTGTACTGTAAAAACAAGTGTGATTTGTGTTGGTCATTTTTCTGCCACTAGATGGCATAATTGCATTTGTAAGACATTGGCGACAGCTCAGTGCATTTTTCTTTACATATCCCTAAATAAAATACACAAATAATGCTCTGTCAGGTCGAAATCTTATTCAAATGGTCGGGTGGTCCTAAGCGTGTCTTGGGTTGGGCTCCGCTGTTATTGATAGATATTTAATTCCATTTATAGATTTATTTTTGTACTTATTTCGACATTTATTTTTATCTTTTGAATCTCATCGATTTTTGTATTTGTTTTTACTTTTATATTATTTTAGAGGTGTCAGTCGATTACATTTTTTAATCGTAATTAATCTTAAATAACTTAAATAATTAACTCACGATTAATCACAAATTAATATTACATTTTATATCTCAATTTATATATCTAAATTTACAATTAAATATTTTTCATACTCGTTAAAATAAAAGTGGATAGAAATGTTCATCTAATAGAAATATGGTTGCATTTCTTAGTCACTGATACAGCAATTTTATAACAATTCATAATGTTTTTTTTAAATGAAAAACTACTGTAAAAAAGTGTGATATTGATTTGTGTTGTCATTTTCTGCAACTAGATGGCATAATTGCATTTGTAAGACATTGGTGACAGCTTAGTGCATTTTTCTTTTCATATTAAGAACTATCTAATCTTTAACATGAAGTAACTTGTGAAATTCTGCACATTTTTAAAATTGTAAAATACAACTTGGCCCCAGTCTCCACAAATATATGCATTAGCATTAATATGAAATGTATTACTGCTAAATTTTGACGTAGACGTGCCTGCTGTATTGCGACTGGAATTCCACCAGTACAGGCTTTCCAAGTAAAAGTCGGTCATTAATCGTGCGCTAAAGAAATGGTGGGGTTAAAGGAACTTTAAATTAACGCACTAATTTTGACATCCCGCATTTCTAGTGTTGTCAGTTCCTAGGTTCACTTCACAATGGCAAACAGAAAAAAAAAAAAGACCGTAATGAACACCTTTGAAAGCATCTCTAGCTAAACTGTGATTCTTTTTGACCTACCGTCCATCTGCACCAGGAGTTCTGCCTTGACTCTCCGACTGGCCTCATGTTCCTCAGACGTACCTCTTCGACTGCACATGGAGTCGATTTCATCGATGAAGATGGTAGTGGGAGCATAAAAGCGTGCCTAAACAAGGATAATACCATAATTGACCAATTTCTCATTCATAGCTGTGATTAGTTAATCCTGTTATTAGTTTCAAACGTGAATATGGTGGCTATAGACGCTGATCTCAACCTATATTTTGTGGTTATGGACAGCATGCAATGAATTAGTTTCTGCTCTTTTTGCAAATTAGTAATCAGTAGTTATGGTATATTTATAGCCTGGGTTGGGAGACAACCACTCTACCACTGAGCCATGCTGCCCCAATGCTCATATGTAATACTTTAAATGCAAAATAATAATAATGATAATAAAAAGTAATAAAATCCAGTTCATGCTAGGCTAATGTTTACTGTAATATACAGTACATGTAAATGCAGAAATAGACAATTTCCCCAATTGCTCCCACTGTACTTACTAGAAATTGGAATCAAACAACACTGACAACGACACCAAAATCTTACCATCTCAAAGAGCACGCGGACTAACTTCTCAGACTCTCCCCGATATTTAGAAGTTAGCGTGGCTGAGGAGACGTTGAAGAAAGTAGTCCTACATTCAGTAGCAACTGCTTTTGCTAAAAGTGTTTTCCCCGTTCCGGGAGGTCCCACCATGAGCACTCCCTAAGGTGAGAGTTTCACGGGTTGCTGTTAGTGACATGTCATAAACACACATTTCAATTTAGTAAGTACCTTCCATGGTCTCCGTATGCCTTTGAAAAAGGCTGGCATCCACATTGGCAACACAACCGCTTCTTTCAGGAGTTTTTTTGCATCGCCCAGGTCTGCAATGTCCTCCCTAAGAAATAAGATCAAACAAATTTGTCTGTAGCACAATATGTGTTTAAGCTTGCTTGCATTTATTTGCATAACTCAACAAAGTAAAGTACATTATTCCTGGCTCATAGCACACGCTCGGTCTACCTCACTTCCTGTAGTGTGTTCCCTTCCCTCACTCTAATCAATCCCCCAAGCAACATGAACTCAAACGAATAATACTATTGTTACAGTATTACGCCGTTTATTACACTCCAGTTGAGGTTAACAGTACACACAAAATGAAGACATTTACACACAGTGCACACTTAAATACAAACGCACTTTGTTTAGCTTTCCCCCCCCGAACATAGCTAGCTCAATGCTAACGCACAATTGACTCGCTAACGCTAATTAGCAAGCTACTCGCGGCACTTTTATTACTCAAAAGAACAGCTATTCATACAAAAATGCTTCAGAAATGCATACAGATAAGCATGTTAACATTACTCACCGGCATATGCTCTAACTATGCTGCAAAAAAACAACTTTTATTGGCATAATTTGATCGTGACTTTTTTTCTTCCACTCTCTGTGGCGACAACTTTACAGTGTATCAAAATGCGCTGAACCACACTGCCCCTAAGTGGCCAAATCATGTACAACACGAAAAGCGCTCCCAATAAAAAGGCACACACCAACAAGAGATAAAATATTTCAAATAAAATACATTAAATAAACAAAAATAATAATAATAATAAATAAAATAAAATTTGGGACATTTTATATCGAAAAATCTAATCTGAATCATAGTAAATGAGAATCGTGATTGTTCTAAGAATCAATTTTTTGGCATTAAGTATTCTTACACAATCTAAATACAGTGTCAGAAATTCTGCCTTAACATAGATATTAAATTTCCATCCTCATCTGGATGTACTTGGAGCGGTGTAGATTAGAACTGCACTGCATCATACCAAAAAGGGTTCCTAAAACAAATTAACCTAATTCAGCACTTCGAAACTGCTCTCATATTGGCGCTCAAACCTTTTTCTGGCTAGCACGTTATTTCCAATATAGTACATATAAATGTGTGCGTTAATTCCCAAGTTGAAAAAACATAAAACACATACCATTTAATGTTTGGATTCTGAGAGATGATATCTCTCTCCAGGGCTTCCACAAGGTCTTTGTCATATCCTGTCCCATCAAACTTTTTCAATTCCTTTTCCTGGCCATCCCCTTTGCTCTGGGAAAGGAACCAACACAAAACCATTTTATTGTGCTTTAACTGACACAATTATTCAGTCTAAACTTTTAGAGGTGTTCAGCCCTCTGAAGCAGAACTAGCAATGCACATTTTTATCATGTATTTTTTCTTTAGATTAAATCAACATTATTTTTCATAACAATTGCTCATTTTAAATTAAAATTTAGACCTGCCTAACAATATTGTGTAACTGACTGCGTGATTGAAGACTTGACAGATAATTTAGAGCATTTGTGGAAGGTCAAAGGCTTCACCTTATCGTCTTTTGCTTTGCCAGCAGCTTCCTTCGCGTCTTTTGTTTTGGCCTTGGTTTTTTTTTGTCTGTCCCCGTTGGCCCCGCGAAGTGACTGCCTCTGCTGAGCCTTTACGGCCACGCTGAGGCGGTTGTTGATTGGCTTACTGTCTTTGTAAGGGTTTGAAGGCCGCCTGACGGGACACGGCGAAAGCCTGTGAATGAAAAATAAAGAAGGAAATGTTTCTCGCAATATATATATATATTAATGACTTATTTTAATGAAATGCATCAGACAGCTGGGAGATTCGAAGCAAGATGGGTTGATCTTATTTTACTGGAATTATAACCGTTTCTATTTCTATTTTAAAAAGGTACCGTAGTCAAAGCTTTTTTGTCAATGTTGTCTCAATCAGATGAGGAGACAAGTCAACACTCATACACACAGTGATGACATTTGAAGAGGGTGTGCACACTTGTGCAACCACCTATCGCCGTTGTTTGCTCTTATAGATTGTCCTGAAGTATAAAAAAAAAATAGTCCTGCAGCTTCCTTACCTTGGTTCAATGGGCCTTATGTCACAATCATCAGTTTCAATTGGTTTAACAGGCACGGCTTCCAGTTGAACGCTCTCCAGTGTCGACAGGAGGTCTTGAACCTGCCTGCTCTCTTCACTTACTTCTTGCCACAACTGGAGAAAGAAAGAAAGACGGTTTATAATGGTTCTTAAGATCAAAAGATCGCAACAGGTTTTGTTTAATATTTACCGTCTGCCATCTCTGTTTAAGACTGGGATCTCGCGTGGTATACACATGTTTCTTGATTTGTTCAAGCAAGCCTTGGTAGAAAACACTGGCCGAGTTGTAGTTTCCCAGCAAAGCATATTCACGCGCCAGCTTCATGTTGTCAAAAATCTCTTGTAAACTCATAGTGCTGTGGAAACAGCCAGAGAGCTGGATGAGTGTCAGTCATACTTTAATTTTTTTTTTTTATTCAATGTGCTTTAATTTGATAGTAGTGGTTGAGCTAACTTAGTCCGAAAGCGGGGTGCTGTAGCATGAGTCTGTAAAATAACTTTCATTTTCAGACAGTAGGACACACTTTGTGTCTTTTCAAATGCAGCAATTGCGCTTCTACTTCTTTAAATGTGGAAAACTCATCAACACACAGCGAAACCAACTCCATCAAGACAGCATTGCAAATCATGTGGCAAATATGAGGTTCTTGTGTAATTCACGGCAAAATAACTGTTATGTTCTTCAATAAGCACATTAAACATTAAACAGCTTGTTTACTTCTACCGACTGACTGCAGGAAATTGTAAACATAGTAAAAACAAAAACAAAAAAACATTTTATAAAAAAAAAAAAGTTGTTAAGGGTATTTGATGCGGTGACGCAGCACCTTCGGAGGGGTGACCGCTCTACCCACTACCCCATGATCCGGCCACAGTCACCGGCGCAATACTTATGGTTCTGGCGCGAGTCACGACAAAATATCACATAACTACACCGCATTCATGAAAACAGCTATTTGCATTAAGTCTTCTTGATCTAAATGTGCGCAATTTATGTAATAATTTCCTTTAACATATAATTTGTGTTTTAGGGTTTGACAAATAAGTTTAGCAAGCGTGATTCGGTCGCTCATCAAGCAAAACAAAACAAAAAAAGTTGCTAACAAACTGACACAAGTGTCGCTGTACACTATGAACCATTTAGCTGCACTTTAAACTGCTGACGACTATTGCTGCGTCTTTCGATAAAGGTTAGAATGCTTTGGCTGACTTTCTAGTTTTCTACAGTTTGAAATTCAACAAAACGGATACAATACTTAACTTTTCGAATGAGACCACGCAGAGTTCTGGCAGCGACAGACGTGACGAGTTCCGCCGTAGCAGTTCAAATAGGAGACGACACACATCAACACTTTCCTCGGAGCCCAGTCGCGGCGATCGGTACACGGAAGTGTAGAACAGCGCCCTTTCCTGGAGCTTCCACGGAAAAGGAGACAGTCGAATAAGTTAGCTGTTCATGTGACCACCGATCGTGGTCGAACTGACTGCTGTTATTGTAATTACTAATACTATTATACGTAAAGTAGTTTGATAGCGTTAATATTTTTGGGGAAAACTTGTCATGTTGGCATGTTTACAGCCGGAAGTGTGACTTAGCATGTGATTTCATTAGAGCGCGTGGTAAAAATGTATTTCCGCCGAGATTTTCAAAATAAACTTAATCACAATGTTCAAAAGGCATAAAACGGGGGATTCTATAATATTGTGACGTAATCAAGTGTATGATATCCACATCCCGTTTTTTATCCATCGAATTTAGTCTCGATGACGGCATTTGAATGTATTTCATTTTCCTATTCTATAAATATCTAATTGTGTTATGTATTTTACATATTGTGGCTAAAATTGATGGGTTAGTTATTGTTATTGCTTGTTATTTAATGTTAATTATTAGTATCATCACCATTATATATATTTTTCTTTTCGAAGTGTAGCTAACCAGTAACCTTTACTTACTGTATTGTGAAATGACTGTAGTTACTATGATAAGTGCTATCCAAGCTTCACCAGCAGGTGATGCTAGAGAACTATAATAAACAGTGACCATGACAGGTTCATGCACTCCAGACGATGGGAGTGCCTCTGCAGGCTCAGGGCTCAGCAACAGTATCAGGGCTAGTTACCATGAATGAATGAATGAATGAATGGTTTATTTTGACTCTATACATAACACAGAAAACGGAAAGACAAACCCCAACACAGAAGTACACAGTTTCAATGCATCATCGAGTCCATTCCACAATTTTACACCCAAAACTGAAATACATCTGCATTTTATGTTGCTCCTCACTTAAAATGTTTCAAACATCAGTAAACCCCTTAAATGATAGTTTCCTTCTCTTAATTCAAATAAATCAGGTAGGCTATTGTTTCCTGCACGAAAAAGCATTTCCACTGTTTTCAAATACACAATATCGAGAAATTTAAAAATATAATTGTTTAGTTGTTCTCTGTAGCCAACCTTATTCTATGTTCTAATCACTTTTTTCCTGTAATGTAATAATTGGGTCTATATTTGTTTTATATACATTTCCTCAAACCTCAGCACAATATGTCATGAGAGGTAACACAAGAGAAGACAATATATGAAGACCTTTCTTCTTAAGAAAATCATTTTCTTTATAAAGAACAGCCACTGATTTAGCTAATTTACTTATTTTAAATTTTAATTTAGCTTATCCTATTTGTGGCTTCCAACACAGTTAATGATCAATAATCACTACCCAAAACTTTGTTATATAACATAATAACTCGTTCAATTTTAATACCATTTAAATTCCTTTTTACATCACAACTGCACCTGATCTTAATTATGTTTATCTTGACAAGACATTTATTTGGGCAATTCTATGTGTGTTGGATGAGGTTGGTGTGAAAAGAAGTTGACTGGAATCCCTTACATCAACCCATAAAATAAGTACCACGCAGATAGACAGGTTGCCCTATCATCCAAAATCATTTGTCTGATCATAGATGTTCTGTTGTTGCAACTTTCAGCGTATCCAATCGAGGGTCACTGCAGCAAATCAATCACATGATTTAACTGGCACAATTTTGTTCCAGATGCTCTTTTAACCCACCATTTTCCCCCCTGGGCCTTGAATGAAACTCATCCTAAAATACAATGGAGTGTTTTCCTATATGACATCTACAGCTTTATGACAGTATACCATTTCCTCTTTCAAGGCGCTTCAGGGAATGTTTGCCGTACTTTAGCATAATAATAATAAAAAAAGAAGAGGAATCTGAGCCCTCAGGTGCTGACTTTATCTCTTTCAGCCGTAATCCTGACCTTGCCGCAGTGTCCCTAAAGACTGCATATATTCAGCTAGATTGAAAAAGAAGGGTCCACTTTGACTGTACAGCATTCTACAGACTAGAGTAAATGTAGTAAAAAATAAACAACAACATAACTTCACTGCACAAGAAGCAATTAAAAAGGTTTCTCCAACAGGAGTCAAGAGAAAAATGCCTCAATTCCTTTTTCTTGCATGATTTGTCTGCTCTGCCATTGTCCTGTTTTGTTATCTGATAGTCACTGTGGAGGGAATGCTTGAGGTGACCACTGAACTACACAAGGTGCAAGGTCAACTGCTCTATTTGTTTATTAACACCATGTTAATGTACATTTTGCAACTCAACATAAATTTCGGGTGGAAAAAAAAATCTCTCGCCTTAATTAAATTCACACTTCAAACATTCTGTTGAATATGAATATGAATAGTGTACTTCATAAATATTTGTGTTTCTATGCTGTAAATGTAACACTATTTTTTTTAAACTGAGTAACATTGTAGTACATTTTGCTTACTATTATATTACTTCTACGTTCTTCAAGTAAATGGAGAGCTTTAACTAAATGTGTTTTACAGCAAATAATTAACATTTTGTTTACAGGTCATAACTCCTTTTTATGACAGTATCATCTCAGGTTCTATTTAAGAATGCACTAACTGTTTTCATGATATACTGTAATCACTTTGTCAAACGCTTCCCATGCTTTGGTTTTATTCTCGAGCACATAAAACATTAAAGACATGTATTATTTGGTTCGTTCACACCTTTTTCTTTAGATCTCATCATTATAAAATGCACCATATTGATTGTCTTACCACACACTGAGACATCATACATTTCAGTACTAACTCCAAAATTGACAGCAGCCCCCTTTTATGTGAAGAATACCCCAGTGCACCATAAGGCAATAACATTTGCACTGTATTGACTCCATGCAAACTAGTGTCTTCTCATCAATAAGCACTTGGTCCATTTTACCATTTTACATGGGCCGTTTACTGTCAGTCGAGACGCAGCAAATGGCGGCTTTCTCTATAAAATGCCGCAAATACGGCCTCAAAATGCCTCGGAGTCTATTTCTTCTCCTTTTACGACCAGTACAAAGGAAATAGTCATGCTCACACTAAACCTATTGATGCTAACATTAGCTCTGGTGTCGGTGCTCACTGCAACAGTTATGCATTGAGGTGCTGTTCACTTGAAGTGCTTGATGAACTACATTTTTGTTGCACAGATTACTCCTCCAAGCTTTTGGGCAGTTAAGAATAATAAGAAGAAGAGGTAGAAACAAGAAGAAGAAAAAGAAGAAGAAAAAGAAGATTTTGATTTTGAAAAATGACATTTATTTGCCACACTTATTTACATTCTTTTCATAACACACAGCTCGGCAAGAGCAATTAAATAAATAGATAAAAAAAATAAAAATAAAATGCTTTTACATCAGAACATCACTAAAACATAGCGCCTCCTCATTCACGTCGCACAGTGCCCCGTTAACAGTCCACATCTTACAAAAACTATCTAAATCTCCTGCTCTCTTGTAAAAACTAAAATCAATAAAGCGTCTGGACTTTATCAACTTTTTGCATAGAACCGTGGGATCGACTTCTGCCCCATCATCAACTTTCCTTTTACGGGACAACCACACACCCATCTTGGCCTGGCTCAAAACAAAGTTTAAAACCCGGCTTTCGCTCTTGATCTGGCCCTTGTGTTTAAAACCATAAATAAAAGAGTGCTTGTGAAAAACTACTTTGCATTGGGTAAAAACCCTATCAACCAAATCAAAAACAGATCGCAAACGCTCGCACTGATAGAAACAATGAAAGACTGTTTCCCTGTGTCCACAGAAGGGGCAGGCATCCTCCACGGCTGGATTTATCGCGGATACAAAGGAGTTCACGGCCACGATGCCGTGGAGGATCCGCCATTGAACATCGCCGTGTTTCTTGACCACTGGGGCCTTGTATAAGGTGCCCCAAGCTGGCTTCAGTTCATCATCTATAACTCTCCTCCAAGGAGCGTCCAAGCATCCGTTAAGTTTACTTTTATGTAAGGTTTTAACCATTGTTCGGTAGAATTGTTTTCCGGGCGCGGCTCCCAAAGAAACTGCTGGATTGTTCTCCAGCAGGGGGCCGCCGCAGTCACCCAAGTCTGGGAGCAGGCCGATGTGGGGGAAGCCGTCCTCTGGGTTCGGAGTTAGGGAACCACTGCCATACAGACTGAGGAGGGAGCGCTCATGTCCAGCCAGTCTTCCTTTCCAGTGGTTCAGCAGCTGTTTAACGACCCTCAAGGAATGTATCCCCAGAATGGAGGCCAGCGGAGCGGGGTCCTCGAGACTGGGACCGGTCAGCTCCACCACTTTGCCAAGCGTTGCGACCCCTGCAGCTTGAAGGGTCTTGGACAGAGTTGCTCCCCCCCAGCTAGGGTAGTCCAGTAGGGTTCCCTGTAGGACAGGTTCTTGCATGAGCCAGTACAGTGAGTCAGGCTGCTCCGCCCGCTGTTTTCTCAGGAAGTTCCAGACTTTGAAAGCACTCCGATAGAAACAAGGCAGAGAAGCTGTGCTTGTGCGAGACAAGTCCATTAAAAACAAACTGAAATCCAGCCCATATAAACGCTGCAGGGTGCATCGGGCTAATGGTCTCCACAGAACATCCTTGGGGCCAGTCAGGAGCCTTTGTATAAACTGGAGTCTGAAAGCAGCGCCCCTGCTGGCCAAATGCACCAAGCCCTGCCCCCCCCTCTTCTTTAGGGAGGAAAAGGATGCTCTGTGGAACCCAGTGCCTCCTGCCCCCCCAATAGAAATCAATTAAAATGCGCTGCAACTCTTCCAGGAGAGAGGCTGGAGGGTCCAAGACCATTAGTTTGTGCCACAAAGAAAACGAGACTAAGTTGTTGACGATGAGGGTTGACGATGAGGGTTCTGCCCCTGTAAGACATTTTTGGCAGCAACCATTTCCACCGTTTTAACCTCCCCCTCATTGTCTCCAACACATTATCCCAGTTTTTCTTTTTGTAGGTCTCATACCCCAAAAAGATGCCCAGATATTTAAAACCCCCAGTTTTCCATTCCGGTTCGCCCGGCAATTTGAGCTTGGTCTTCAGCCCCTCTCCCACCATGAGAGCCTCACTCTTCCCCCAGTTCACTCGCGAAGACGAAATAATATCAAACTCTGTCACAACTTTTTTTAAAGTATCAATGTCCTCTTGTGACTTAGTTAAAACTACGACATCATCGGCATAGGCAGACAGTTTGAAAGACATACAACACTGGGGGATGTACACACCGTTTACATTTTCCCTTAACTTGTGGAGCAGAGGCTCTATGGACAGAGAATAAAGCATCCCCGAGAGAGAGCAGCCCTGCCTCACCCCCCTCCAGATGTCGAAGGGGGCACTCAAGTCAGTGCTGAAACCAAAGGCGCCCATGGTTTGCCACAGGTACTGGTGTTCAACCCTGTCAAAAGCCTTTTCCTGGTCTATGGAAATAAGACCAGTCTCAAGAGCCAATGAATTGCAGAGTTCCAGAAAATCCCGAATTAGATTGACATTGTCACTAATGAGCCTGCCCGGCATGCAATAGGTCTGATCAGGGTGGATGATGGACGACATCACCTCTTGCAGCCTAAGGGCCAGCGCTTTGGACAAGATTTTGTAATGCCAGATGTTCATAAAAACGCGACCTGTGCAGAAACCCCGACCAGGCTGGCCAGCGCCGACTGTTTGGACTTGAGGGAGTCTAAAAGTCCTCGATTTCCTGTAGAAGCAGCTAAAGACTGTAACTCCTCTACCTGTTTCTCCAGACCCCTTACAGTCCGGGTCAACTCACCCGTGGCAAAGCGAGTGAAATTCTGGCACAGTTGTTTGGTCTGAGTTTTCCCGTAATCCCACCATTGCTGGATGATGGGAAAATTTGGTCTGCTCTCTCTGTGGGATAACCAAAAAAACTTAAAAGCTGTTTTAAAAGCCTGGTTATTCAAAAGAGTGGTGTTAAAATGCCAATAGGCGCTATGTAAGCGAATGTTCTGAATAAAAACGGAACAAGAGACAAGAAAATGATCGCTAAAACCAACAGGCCGAATCGAGCACCTTTTAAAAATATTCAAAAGGTGACTAAAACAGTAAAAACGATCAAGTCTGGCGAGGGATAAATAATTCTCATTCCGATGGCTCCATGTGTACTGTCGTGTGTAATGATGAAAAACTCTCCATAGGTCAGACAGCTCGTGGTCTTTAATGAGCTGCCTGAGTCTGTGAGACGACCCAAGGTGTGGCTCAGGATGATTCCTGTCCAGAGCGGGATTTTCAGTGCAATTAAAATCACCGCCTAAAAACATGTAATCACCACGAAGTGCTTTAAGAGCATCACCTAACTTATTCAAAAACGTGATCCTCTCCAACCCTCTGGTTGGAGCATAGGCGTTTAAAAATACTAACTTAACATTTTCATAGAAAGCTATAACTTTTAGTAAAAAACCTGGAAAAATTTCCTCAACACTAAAGGAAGCCGGCAAAAAATTCTGAGCTAATAAAATCCCAACTCCACCACTGGCACTGGAACCATGGCTCAGAATTACCTCCCCCTTAAAATCTATTTTCCATTCGCTGACACTGTCGTCAGTGCTGTGCGTTTCTTGAAGAAACAACACATTTAGTCTATTCAATTCCATCATCTTAAAAAGAGCAGCTCTTTTGAAATCAGCCCGGGCACCATTCACGTTCAAAGTTCCCATATTAAATTCACACATAAATGGAAAAATAAATAGCGACCCATTAGGACAACGCAGCAATGACAAAAAAAACAATAAAAGGAGATTAATCACCAATTCCATCATTGTTCAATTCATCTCTGGCTTTTGTTATGCTCTTTCTGAGTCGATACATTTCTTGGTCGGTGAGCACTTCTCCAATCTTTCGTGAAAGAGGTTTTGCGGACTTAATAAAAAGTCTGAGATCGGGAAAATTCTCTTTTGTTTCTTCAAGAAACCTCCTAATCATTTCGACAGAGTAAGGTACATCGTTGTCATCTTGTGTCAAGTCACATTCACTTTCAGCCGTTTTTCTATTTTTAACTATACCTTTCACAAGCACAGAAAGTTTTCGCTTTTGTGACACTTTCAGTGTGTCATCATCAGACATTGCCTCATCACCCACATCAGCCATGTTTTCATTCACAAAAACATTATCACACGGTCTTAGAATGATGGCGTTTGCACCCCTTTTTTCATTTATCGATTCCTGTATTTCGTTATCGGTTTGTGGCAGTGGCGGGCCTGGCTGCCTGCCGGCAACAGTTTAACTGCGTGCCGGTCCACCACCAAAAAAACACAGACACTAACCACAAAGTTTTTTACAAAAAAACCTACAAGATAAAGAAAAAATGATTACACATAAATTTCAAAAAAAGATGAAAAAAGTACTTAGAAAAAACACCAAAAATCGCTCAAAATTCCGCACTTCTCCCTCTCTCTATCCCTCCCACTCCTCACAGAAAAAGAAGAAGAAGAAAAAGAAGTAATAGTAAGTGGGCCACACATCCTCCATTTTCTATCTAATGTCTAACTGAGAAAAGTTTTGTTTTGTCTGGAAGTCAGACTCAAAGAAAGTTAATGAAACTTCTGTAAATGGCAATTCAATAAATCACAATTCATTATGTGCGATGTATTAACCTCTATAGTTGTCCAAAAATCAACTCATTCATCTTCTGACAACATCGGCTCGAGGTTATCTAGGGTCACCAAGAGGGCCGGGCCGGCGAGCGGGGGTGGCTAGCCGCCGCCCCCCTCCTCCTTCCGCCGAGGCGGTCTGGTTTGAGTCATTGGGTCAGCTCACGTGGTCATTGTGTTATGATGATAGTGTTGTCAGTTGCTTATGCAGTTACTATGTCCATTATAATGATAATGCGATAATGTTGTCAGTTGTTATGCAGTAGCTATGCTACTATATTAGTTAGTCTTCAGTGTTTCCCACGGATTTGAAATCTACTTTGGTGGGTGGACTCCGTTAAGAGGGTGGTGGGGGGCGCTGCCTCCCAATTTGTTTTGGTGGAGTGTGTTTGCCTGCTCTCATTGATCGCTCCCATGCTTCTCACAACTTTACTTTCAAAGCCCAGTTTCAAATACTAGTTGGAGTTCCTTCGTTAATCCTCCCGGAATGATGGCAAGCCTCAACTTTGTTTTCTTGCTTTTTCCCCTTCCGAACCATGGATTCATTGATGTGAAATTATCTCGCGGCTGCTCTATTCCCATGTACAACCGCGTAACTGATAGCTTGCAGTTTAAATTGTGCCTCGTAAGTAGGGCCTCCTGTACCTACTCATAGGCCCCGGGGCTAACCATCAAATATAGGCCCCCCTCCCAAACCCTAACCGAGATGCGCTGTTTATTTTTCCACCATTGACAAACAAATCAGCGCACATATTAAGTGTGTGGGCTGCACATGGCACCCACTCAGCTTGGGGGTTGATTTTTCCTCAAGCGTGCTTGTACCCCTTTGTAGGCTTCAGACATATTGCTGGCATGATCATAGCACTGCCCCCTGCAATTTGCAATATCAACCCCCATCTCTTCTAAAACAATTGTTAGTGACTGGAACAGGCTTTTACCAGTGTGCCTTACTATTGGCAACAATTTTACAAAGCGCTCTGGTGACACAAATCTTAGTATAAATAAGAAATGTCAATACTATTGGAGAAATATTTCACCATTTTCACTTTACCAACAATTTCAGACAGCACTTTTTTTTTACCCATCAGATCGATAAATTCCTCACACACATTTAAAGATAAATATGAGGGTGTTCTACTTCCAGCATTTCCATATTTTTCCATGTGGGATTTAAAAAAAGGGTCAAATTGGCTTAACAGTTTCATACATCCCAAATAGTTACCATTGTGGACATCACCAAATTGGTGGATGCTTCCTCTAGAAACCAGTCCCCACTCTGACAAAAAAAAAGCACAAGACCAGTACTGACATTCATAGTTCAGAATCCACCACACCGTGTTCAGCTGACTCGTTAATAAAAGCTATCATCGCCATTCTTGCTCACGTAATCGTTCATCTGCTTGTTTCCAATCAGAAAATCCTGATGCAGAAAATGCTGATTTAGCTTTATTTTTACCCCGAAAAACTTTGCATGCAAAGCAAAATTTGTTGCCATTTTGAGAGGAATTGCACAGACATTCTCTTTGCACACTTTCCCCATTAGTGTTCGTGTAAAGTGCGTTCTGGAGAAAAAACATCTCTGGTGTTTAAAATTCTAGCCAAGTATGCACGCACCTTGTCTTCGACAACTAAAGGGTGTCCCCCATCCAGCAGGATGTCGTCCGAGTCCGTGTCCCCTCCTACAGCAGCAGCAGGACGAACCGGATCCTCTTGAGGAGTGGCTTCATCTTTGTCGTCCTCTTCCTCCGTCAAATTCCCCAGGCTCTCCTCCCCCGGACTGGCTGGGCGCTGTCGCTGCAGCGGGTGGTGGTGGCCGCGGCAACGGCGGCGGCGGCGGCCTCAGGTGTAGTCGTGGCGGCCCGTTTGCCGATTAGGCATGTCTCACTTCCCCCTTCCCCTGCTCCTTCTTCGCTAAAGCCCGCGTTTTTGCGTCTTAAAAACCCAGTGAGCTTGGGAATTTGGCCCATTAGCTCCTTTTCCTTTTTAACCTTTTTGTTGAGCGCCGCTCTAAAACTTTTTTTTCGGCGACATACCTGTCTGTCCTCGCTCGCCTTTAACTGTATTGGTATCCCCTCTTGGCGGAATGGGCGTGGTTAGAAAATTGGTACAGCAGCGAAGTAACTGACAGAAAGTTGAACAAGTGACACAATAGTCTATGAAACTGTTAAGACCTCTTATTTATAGGCCCTCTCTTGGGACACACTCTATTACGACCACAGCGATGCACAGAATCATCTACGGCCGCAGATTGGTCATATCATGCATGATTGACAGAAAAATCAACAAATTGTCTTTATTTTTATTTTTTTATTTTTTTAATAATGATTCTGATAGGCCCCTGACGACTGTAGGCCCCTGGGATGCAGCCCAGGTAAACCTCTTAGCTTATGCCATTTTCCGGAGTTTCTTAGTCAAACCACTGCTGTTTTGCACAATGCAAATACCGGCAATATTTTGTTATCCATTCCTGCTCGGTCTCGGCCGGTGTTTGAATCGTCTCCGCGGATAGCGCCCGACAGCTGCACGTCGCCAAAAAGGTGGGGTCCAAACGGGGTAGACGAAATGAAGTACAGGAGACAGGAGGTCACACTGAAATTTGACGTTTTATTTCCTCTTTTTATTCACCTTCTCGTTCCATCTCCACATTCGAGTACATACAGCTGCAACTCTCTTCTGCCTTCTCCCCTCCGTCCGCCGCTGTACCTTAATACAAGCCAACAGCCAACTAGCAACAAGCGTGAACCAGCCCACCAATCAGAAACGCGCGTTGACACAGCAAAATTTGCCTCGAGGGTTTTCTTGAAGGAAAACGTCTCCGGAATTCGGTGCACACATAAGAATATTTTAAGACTTTTAAGTGTGCCTTATAGTCTTGAAAACATGGTACATTTTCTAGAACACTTCTTGGACGGTGGCCAGTATTAACATGGCTGCTCTTACTTTAGTGTATTCACTTTTATTTTTATCATATAGGCCCTTTTCCTGTCATAGAATTGTGCATTGCTGTAGCAAGAGTTCTTGAATGACACTACTTCAGTACTTTGAGGTTCCTTAGCCGAGGCTTCTCTCAGCACGTCAGGGTTTATTTCAACTGACTCTTCTGTGCAAGCTTTCCTCCATGTAAGTTTTCTGCTTTCTGTTCTTATTTTGTGTTTTTGTATATAAAGACCATCTATTTCAGAGGTGTCCAAACTTTTTTGTTTAAGGACCTCATACAGAGAAATGACAGGATGCAAAGGGACACTTAAAAGAAATCTACTTAAATGTATTAGGCACACTAAAATTTATCAAGTAAGCATTTATATATATTATATTTTCTAGTTAACTTAATAAATGCACAACAGCCTTCTGTTAATTTTTAAGATTTTGTGGTGGCCATCAGCCTTATATCCCACTAGACTACATCTACCCCTGCACCGAATCCGATCTCCACAATCAGAACCAAAACAAGAGCAAACTGTAGCAAGCTGACCATTTTTAAAACTGTTACTTGAAGGTCATTAATGTGATATCTTCATGAAACTGATTTTGACACAGAGCAGAAAGTGGAAGAACATTTTTTCCTTTTAAAATATAATCATCTCTATTCATCAGTGATTTGAAGATAAATGTTATTTTAGTCATAAATATTGATATGATTTTTATTGCTGATTAATTAGAGACAAATACAAATATATATAAGCAATTTTTTTTGTCATCACACTCTGCCTTACCCCCCCAATTAAATGTTTTTTGTCATGTTACGGGGCACTGAAAAATGAATGCTGGGCCACAAATGGCCCCCGGGCCGTAGTTTGGACACCTTGCTCTGTTTCCAAACTCCCGTGTCTTGTATGCGTTTGGGTCCTAATTCCTCACCTCACGCGACACCTTCATAGAGCAACAAACAATATTTAGTTTCTTGAGTATGTCAAGTCATTGTCTCTAGACAAACAGCCAACAAACAAAACAAAGCAAAACAAAAACCATAACAAGACAATGATAAACGCATTAAAAATAAATGCTATGACTGACAGCTTTATTACATTTTTAAAAACTTACATTTTAGCTGCCTATTTGTTTTGAAAATTGCATTGTGGCGTTGATTTTTGAATGAAAATTTTCAGCCCCACTGAAAACACATATACATACAATTTTTTTCACTTGCCATGACGTCTGTTAGCCAGAGGCTGAGCTGCACTGTATTTGTTTACAAGTGGCTAGAGCGTGAAGCAGGTATCACTCTCTGCTAATTACAAGGCCGCAAATAGCAGAAATCTGCAAGTAATTAATTGACGCACCCCCCAAAAAGGTTTATAAGACGGTGGCAAAGCACTACTTTTGTATTATTATACGGCCTTTGGCCTGAGCACAAAACAGCAAATTGGTGAATCTGCTTATCTAATCTGTTCCGTGTGGGAACTCCATACACCTGTGTACGAATGTATCCAATGCTTTGCTAGCTGAAGGGTCCTGACCCACCAGTAATTCAATGAGTAACAACATAAATGAACTCTACAAAGCAGTAAGGATTAGTTTGAAGAAGTTTATTTTAAAAAGTAAAATAAAGGCACAGCACAGCACACGGACTTTTGGGAGACGCTCCAGTCATTTATCTCCCTATAAAGCCCATTCTCCTACCTTGTCTGTGTAAACACTGCCTAATGATCCTCCTCCAGATGGCTTGTCAACACCATATGAATGTGAGTGTGCGCTGGACAGATTTGAAAAGGATCATTCATCTTCCTGTGACAAAAGAATCAGTCTAGTCAGCACAGCTGTTTATCTGCCACTTCTTTCTCCACGTGTGTGTCGATTAATCCCAACTCTTGCCTCCAACACATGATGTATTCTCGCCCGTTTTGACGTTTCTTCTACTGGATTTCACTTTCACTTTGATCACATGTGATGTTATCTGTAACATTCGCTATACTCTCAATTCTTTTTCTATTACGAAATTTGCGTCAGAGTTGTCTGTTCCTGCTGGCATCTCCTCTGACATCCCTTCTCCATCGTCAGAAGTCACAGTCCTTTCATTGCTGTGTAATAGAGGGTGACATGTTTTGGCAGCTTCTCTGTGTTCTCCTCTCACAGGGAATTACTGTCCTGACCCAATTCCACATGCAGTTAAATCTACATGGCAACAGTTTACGTTGCCAGAGAGGAAGACGTTCGAACTGCAGTTCAGTGCCGTATAGTAAAATCCACACCTCATGTTAATTGCCTTCATTTTCAATGCTTTTTTGAATTAAAATACCAGAAAAATATATATTGTTTTCACACACTGTATGATGGAACGGTGCCATATTCTATAGCTGTCACATTTCTCTGGTTTCTGTGAAACTGCAGAATTTCACACCAATTTTTCACTGTTTGCTGAGGTTGAAGGTGTGTTCTCAAACACAACCCCTGTGTCATTTATGTCAGGACTGACAGAGCTTCTTGTGCTGCATATATTTTTGCATTCTGCAAGCTCCCTCTGTTGAGACCTGAAATTAGAATTTGAAAAAAAAAAAAAAAAACTTCAAGTTAGTAGCTTGTATTTTAAAATTTTCAAATACAAATTTTCATTATATTTACTTTCTTAGCAAAGGTACCATATTTTCTTGGAGGTAGATAAAAAGTGGATT
This sequence comes from Leptonotus elevatus, assembly GCF_054856555.1. Lineage (NCBI taxonomy): Eukaryota > Metazoa > Chordata > Actinopteri > Syngnathiformes > Syngnathidae > Leptonotus > Leptonotus elevatus. The sequence continues at coordinate 3,515,289 of NC_141256.1, forward strand.
GGCGTCTGCAACACTTGGATCAAAGTTTGCTCAGGTAAGTGTTACAGCCTGGTTGGGCATTGATACGTTTTCAACCCTAATTAGAAGAAATCTGCTGTATGTCATTGCAAGTATTCTTAAAAAATGCAAGCTGACATTTCCTACACTTTTTTTCGAATCTGAAGTAAACTAATATTTACTGATCAGTGATCAACTACACTTACTTAATAATACTTGGCTGATACTGAAGAGTATAACGATTTACAGTAAACTGTTTACTCTTGACTTGTATTGACGTTAGATGGAGTAGCACATCTTATCGTAAACCACCACATGTGTATGACACTAATCTTTAACCTTTTCTGTTTACTCATAGTGAATCTAGAATATAAACTTTGGGGCTCAGCCTCTAATGACAATTTTAAGCAATAAGGACACAAATAAGATAACATTGACAAAACCGTAATAACAAAATACTTTTGGCAAAATAAGTTTGCGATACAGAATTTCTAATTAAAAAATGAATCTGCTGACCATGTTTAATGTGACAAACATAAAATACACATCAAACAAGTCACTTAAGATGTACACAAATTCTGCAAGAAGAGAAAAAAAGCATTTGAAATGGTTGAAGTTAATGTGGAAAGGTGAAAATATTGTCATTACCATTTTGCATTTAAGGATGGGACAACTTTCAAAAATAGTGTGCACAGAAAAGAGAGGCTCTGTCACAAGCATCACGTGAAATGTCATGACCAGAACATTAATAATAAATCAATAAATCAATAACCTGCTAAGCTTGTTTAAAATATAACAAAGGAACAAATTTTTTTTTTTTTAGTCAGTTGGGTTAAAGAATGTTATGTGATTATGAATAGTGTTAATATTAGGTATCACTGTTTTGAAAATAATAGAATAAGGACATTCTGTATAATACTGAAATAGTTACATGATTGTTTCCGCAACCAACCATGACTAACTTTGTCATGAATACTGTATGCCTTTATTTGGAAATTCTATTTCTTTATAATATCAGTACATTTAAACAAAACAATTTTGATGTAAGATTATATAAAGTATGTAATGTTAATATAGCTTGGTAATTTTGTTTTGATTATTTTTGATGGATGAGAAAGAAAGGGATGAAAAGTCAGTTACCAAGTCAAATACACACAAAAATGATGTAACCAATATTCAGGGCTACTTCATAACACAGTAAATATGTTCAAGCATATGATGCATCCAATTACAACTTTCAATATCCAGGTATTACCATATTTATGTTAATCTGCCGAATATGTTGAGTTAATGGCCATGGAAAGTCCCTCTTCTGCAACTGCAATTTTGTTACTGCTTGTAATGCACCTTTTTAAAGCTTTAGCAGACCACTGCTTCAAGAGGAAAAACTCTCAAAAAATTGTAAACACTAGAAACTTGTAACTCAGCTTGTGAACATCTTAGTGGAATATAGGAAAGTTTGTGACAAGGCAAAAACCTGTAGAAAATCAACCAAGTCAACATGACTGCTGGATGTGTAAAGCACAACTGCTTGCTAATTCACACACACAAAAATAAAATAAAAATATGAAGATCTGACTCAGTTACTTGCAGTCTCTCTAAAAAAATTGTGTGTTTTATTATTTGCTAGAGAAGTCGATGAAATTCATTCAACATTTTGAAGGTAGGCCTTACCTTGTAATTTAATATTAAACATTGATTAATAAATATATTTATATAATAATACTAGAAACATTTTGTGTTATTTCAGGTTTGACAAATAAGTAACTTTACTTATGATGATCCACTTTTGGCGACATATTAAACGTAAATGCCTTGCTAGGAGCTATCGTATCCAAACAGCTAAACATTCATAGACAAACTTCACAAACAGGTGTGCAGATAAGTTCTCTATTTATATTGTGAAACTACAAAAAGAAACATAAAATACAATCAATATATCCATACACATGAATTATCATTGACACGAACAAACTTAGCCTATGCTAACAATTTTCAATTGCAAAGGGTGTTAGCGCGCAAGCATTAGCATTAGTGATTAGCATTAGCCTTTGAATTCAACAAAACATCAACTCAAAACAGTGAACATAACAAACGTAACAAAAAAAAAAGGTGCAGTAGTCTGTATAGCATGGGTGGAATGTTGTAGGTTTAAACAGACACTTTAACATATAAGAGTGAACTTTCCTGTGGTTTAGGAAGTGTGTTGCTCTATAGTAACACGCATGCTAAAGAACACACATGCCAAGAAAATGACAGATTGACATATTTCTCTGCCCTTCGTTCGTAGAAGAGATGAAATACGTCAAGTGGTTGATGCTGGCGATGATTTGGATGGTTCAGACTCAAGCTGAGGTCTGTCCTGATGCCTGCAAATGCACCAAGAAGTCTGGGCAAGAAAAGACAGAGGTCAACTGTCATAAGAGAGGTCTTCGCATCTTTCCCTCCAAACTTCCCTCGGATGCTTGGGTCCTCAAATTTGGTAGGCACACTGCGAGTCCTATCAATGTATTACTCAAAGTGTTGTGATGTTATGTAAGAATTAATGTGATAATCCAAATTCTTGGTTCTTAAAAGGTGAAAATGGCATCACAGACCTGCAAGCCAACATTCTGGGATTAGTTCCAAAGATTGAAAGCGTAAACTTGGAACATAATTCTATCAAGTCCATCCACCCTCGTGCTTTCTCTGGTGCAAAGACGCTGGCGCTCCTTAATCTTTATAGCAATCACATAAAAAATCTTCCACCAAGGGGTTTCAAGGTACAAACGATTAGAAAATTTTGTTTAACATTTTTGGAACAGTATCATAATCATTTTAACAATGTTATTTTTTTTAATTTTTTTTTAGTATCTCTTAAACCTTCGCTTCCTCATGTTGGGACAGAACCAGATTGGCACACTCAAGCCAAATATGTTTCTAGGCATGAGGAACTTGTCGGAACTGGATCTTCCGGAAAACGCCCTGACAGTGCTTCCATCCAACTCCTTCAAACCTTTGATTGCTCTCAAGGTCTTAGATCTTTCCCTGAATCGTATCCAAAAGGTGTCTCCAAAGGCCTTCACTGGACTCAGACATCTCATGTTCCTCAACCTGGACAATAACAGGTAGTGGAAAAGAAAACACGCTTCTAATGCTAAACTGGGGATATTCTTGCACTTCAACCGAAAAATAAATATGAAAACCTGAAAAGTTTTGTTAAAATGTCCAAAGAAGCAACATTTTGACTGATCGACAGGATTCACTCCAAAAGTGTTAAGCTATTTCAAGTATCTTAGTCAACAGCAGTGGTAAACTAATGAATCTTTTCACTGAAGTTAAGGATGACAAAGAAGAAGATAAAGCTACCACCACATGATTAAAAACAAACAAGTTTGAATATTTTACTTGATTTATGACTGGAATGGGGTTTGATATTTTTGTATTTAACTTATTTTCCAACTTCTCCCTGTCAACATGATTTAACTAAAATGTGATTTTTTTCCCCTTAAACCAGTCTGAAGATTCTTCCTGCTGGAGTATTCAAGTCGTTGAGCTCCTTGGAGATGCTGGTTCTCGACAACAATCTTCTGCCTACTCTGAGGTCGGCAATGTTTGGTGGACTGGGTGTTTTGCAGGTAATATTTGTGTTTCACATATTTAATGCAAGGGAGTGAGGGGAGCCACTATGAATGGCAGCGAATCAAGCCAGCAGTGTTCACACCCACAACGGTGCCAAAAACATCCGTTTTTAACCCTATAAAGCCTGAACCATGAAATATATGAGAAAAAAATGCAGATTCTTTGTAACTAGAGTATTTAGTGTTTTTTTTAAATAAAAAAACTAATTCTTATGACTTTTGATTTGTGTCATATTTGATACATCAGGTCACAATGCTTTAAATTCATACATTGCATACAAGTGTCAAAAAATAAAAATAAACAGACATATCCAGGGTTAGGAGGGTTACTTTTAAAATGTATTCTGTTACAGTTACAAGTTACTTGCTAAAAAATTTAGTTAGTAATGTAATCCAAGTACCATAATATTAAAGTATCGTAACTTGATTACTTTGGATTACTTTTGGATTACTCCAATACCGAGGATGCTCATGAAGACAATAAAAAATAAATATCACCACAATATATATTCTTAACAATGCGCCCCCGCTATTTGTGGGGGTGATAGGGACTTGGGTAGCCTACAAATAGCAAAAATCCTTGTGTAATTAAAAAGCATGTAGGCTATTGATTGATTGATTGATTGATTGATTGAAGGCCATATGCTGTTTTCGAACTGTCACTGAAAGCAACCAAACTCCACAGTTTAGACGGACGGACGGACGGACGGATGGAAGGGCGGGCGGGCGGGCGGGCGTATAGATAGATAGATAGATAGATAGATAGATAGATAGATAGATAGATAGATAGATAGATAGATAGATAGATAGATAGATAGATAGATAGATAGATAGATAGATAGATAGATAGATAGATAGATTGATTGATTGATCCAATGAGTATGACGATGCGTAACATCAACTTTAAAATTAACTTTTATCCCAGTCACAAGTTTAGCCGTGTTTATGTTGTGTATAATGTTTAAATAGTGAATTGGTGGGAGAAAGATTTGTTTGGAAGGTACAACTCACATTCTGGCTTTAGGCTAGCGGGCTAGCTAGCAAGAAGCTACGGCGCGTAGCATGCTGCTGGACTCTCAGCTCAAACTTTTGCTCCTTCAGCAAGACGAGTAAGTGAATACCGTTTGCCATTTCCTCTTCCTATTCAGGATTTTTTTCCTTTTAATTATTACCAAAAAAAACTTCCTTACACTTAAATGTTTTTAAAGTTTGCTGTCAAATGTTTTAACATTGTCAATGTATGTTCTTTTAGTACATTTTGTAGCCTATTTTTTTTTCTCTCTTCTTGGCTTCGTAATGTTGTTAAATGCTGTGTTTGTTGATTATTATAGATGTTGTATTTCCTTGTGTAAAGCACATTAAGTTGCCTTGTGTATGAAATGTACTATACAATTAAACTTGCCTTGCCTTGTCTTGCCTAATAAGTATAGGTGTGTCTCCTTTCTCAATTGGGCCGATCTTGCAAGGTCGCTGGAAAAGCCATCAGCTTGGGGATACTGCCCTCTAATGGATTATCTATGCAATGTGTCATGATTATATACATCAAAGTTTAAATGAGGAAAAAAACATTATATGAAATATGATATAATATATATATTATATGAAATAGAGGTCTCAAAATGTCTTGTAATTAATATGGATACATTTAATTGGCTCAGTGGTTGAGTAGTAGCCTCCCATCCGTGAAGTTGTGGGTTCGATCCTGGTGACCATGTCGAAGTGTCCTTGAGCAAGACACTGAACGACCCCGAACCGATTTACTCCCAATGGACCTGGCAGTGCCTTGTGTGGCAGCAGTCGGCCATTGGTGTGTGAATGGGTGAATGTAAGGCTTAACCCTATAAAGCCAAACGTATCATGTTAAATACAAGACATTTTGAGCCCTCTATTTCATGAGTATAATATTTTTTCCCCATGAAAACCCTGATGTATATGATCTGACACATGCATTGCATGGATAATCCATAAGAGGGCAGTATCACCCAGCTGATGGCTTTTCCGGTGACTTTGCAAGATCGCCCTAATTGAGAAAGGAGACACCTGTACTTATTAATAGTGGGAAATGTTCTTTCTGATTTTTGGAAATACTAATATGTTTTTACATTCAGGCTTTATAGAGTTAAATTGTAAAGTGCCATATGGTGTAGTTAATGTATAAAAAGCTATGTAAAAAGCAGTCCATTTACCATGAAATGTTTGGCATTATAGGGTTAACTGCGCCAAGCTTCAAAATACCAAAACCCAATCTTGCCCGCCTCCGCATAGATTTAGACTGTATCGCACCAGACTTGCACTGGGCACGAGTGCCAAAGTGTTTTAGCATGCTTCTTTGTTTCTTAGCACACCTTCTTTTGAATTATTGGGAAAACAAACAAACAAACAAACAAACAAACAAACAAACAAACAAACAAACAAAACAAACAAACAAACAAACAAACAAACAAAACAAACAAACAAACAAACAAACAAACAAACAAACAAACAAAACAAAACACCAAAACAAATAAAACATGAAGCATGCTCAAAATATTTTTTTGATGCTTGCTGTGCTGGAATTGTCTGGTGTAAGTTTTAAAAGACTTGCTCTATATTCCAACCGATTTTAGGGGCATTTAATTTACAATAAGCGAGTTCACTAGCAAAAAAATAACACGCTCAATTCTACAACAGGAACTCTACTTGAGAAACAACCATCTGGATCACCTGCCATCTGATGTGTTCAAGGACATGCCTAAGCTTTCTCAACTGGCTCTCAGTGGAAACCACCTAAAGGCAGTGGACGGAAACATTTTGGCCCAAATTCCTTGTAAGTGACTCCCAATTTATGGCTACTTTGCAACAGTGTTGTCAAAAACGCTCACTAATGTTCTCTCTCTTTCAAACCTCACCTAGCACTGAAGAAGTTGCACCTGCATGACAATCCTTGGCTGTGCGACTGCAATATTGTCCCCTTGGTGCAGTGGATGAAAGACACAAACGTAACCTTGTCACCAAGGGAGGCATTGAAGTGTGCGAGTCCGCTTGAGCTAAAAAAGAAGTCCTTGAGCAGCCTCCAAGAATCGACGCTTCTTTGCCATTGGTAAGCCAGATAGAAGATGGAAACTACGACCCAACAAATGATTTCTTTCTCCCACTTTTGAGGGGAAGATTTTGCGTTTAATTCACGTCCGTCATTTTTAAATACAGTTTTAAGTCATTTGAAGAAGTCATCATATTATATTCATCTAACAGGAAGATGTCTCTCATTCAGGTAACACTCAGATTATTATTATAATCTTACATTGCTTGTCATATAAAGTAGTAGTTTCGCAGTTTTGGAATATGACATATTACTTGCAGAGGGATTACATTAATCCAATTTCAAGACGAGTGGTTTCTGTAATCTTTTTAAATAACATTAGAGGAAAGTGTGGTATAAAGGCAATAAGATTGTGGTAGGAACAGCGACAATTTAAACGGAAAGATGAGATCGTCTGCGATATCTTAAAATAATTGAAAATCAGAAGTTCCAAAATAGATTGAGGATTTTTTTTTCAGTGTATAACAATGCCAGTATCACACCAGAGCCATCAAGAATGTACCAGAAGAACATACTGTATATGGGTGGTGAAAATTAGACTGTAAATGCTATAATCAGCAGCGTATTTGTGCTATTATGTTTGTGCTATTATTATTTTTGTGTCAACTTCATGTATCCATCTGTTTTTTGAACATTAAAGTGAGCACAAAATATTTTGTTCCATTCTTCTTTTTTAAACACATTAAAATATATATTTTTTTATATTAGTAAACGTTAAGTACATCATAACTGTAAAGAGTATGTCCTCAAAATTTTCTACATATTATGTTTTTGTCAGGGGGTAGTGCAGGGAAGCAGGGCGAGGAGGCAGAGGTGTAGTCAAAAGAGGGATTTAATTAAAGCAAAAACAAGGAGGTAAACGAGGTACTGTCCAGAAACAAAAACGTCAAAATCCAAGAAGGAAAACTAGGCAAAACGTGAGGGGGCGGGGCACGAAAGCCAGTTTCAATGTATCCTCACAAGTTTCTTACCGTTTAGGCCGTTCGTCCACACGATAGCGCGGTTTCGGAGCTTGAAAGCGATCACTGTTGAAACCGGGCTCCAGAGTGGAAAGATTTCAAAACGCGCCCTGTACGCTTCTGTCTGGACACCATATGCAGGATACTCCTCCAGCGATGACGTAATGGTCGCAGCTCGATGACGACGCATTGTCACAGATTGATGATGTATGCGCCAATTCTTGTGTGACTGCATGCGAACCGTCAGTCTGTCAGCAATAATGACGGATAGCCGTGTCATAGTCGTTTTGCACAGCCTCCTTAGCTTGCTTATGCTTTTGCAGCAAAATATTTTGCTTCTTTATTCCCACGTTTAACAAGCGGTGTTGTACTTGAATCACTCGCCATTGTCACTTCTCCTGTGTCCGACTATTTCATGTTGTTTTGATACATGCAAGACTCCAGATTTGGCATATACATTACAGCCGTTAAACGTCCTCAGTGTCTTCTTTTGGACACATGCAAGTCTTGAAATGTGAAAAAATGAAAGTGTGTACGAGATTTGTTTGAGGAACGAAGCCTCAAACAAATCTCGGCCGGCTTTGCTTCCGTGTGGACGGGGGCTAAACATACACACCAAGGAAAAACAGAACACAACAGATCATGACTTAAAGAAACATGACAAAATAAAAAAATAAAAACTAACCAAGACCTAACCCAAACCATGACAGTTTTTATGGAACAACAATTTTCTACAAAGTTAACCCATTCCCTCCCAGCCATTTTCACAGAAGCAACCCCCTTTCGCTCCGAGCTGTTTTACTGGATTTTGATTGATTTTGCAAGGCCCACAGAATATTGTGTTCTATTGCTATAAAAACATGGAACCTATCACAAGAAAGATTACAGTCTCTTCTTTCATCAGGAAAAAAAAGTATATTTATATTTGTTTCCGTTTTGGAACAATTAGCATTCAAATATAGCTAAGTTTCATCATTATTCACAAATCTATTTTGAACTGTGAGTAAATTAGCTTTGTTTTACATTAGTTTTATTTCTGTCATTAATATGTAAGCCTTCCTACTATAGTTTTAAAAATTCCAATAATGCTTTACAATAACATATTTTCACCAACAATGAACAGCGAATGGACAGAAGTCACGCAAAACACACACGTTAGCCTGCTGTTGCGTGATGTTACTCCAAGCCAGGAGGGGGAAAAAAATCTTCCTGTTTCATATTCATGCTGCTTGGAAAGCCAGGTAAGGTGTGCACAATTTGGCCAAAGGGAGAAATCGCTACTAATTCTGGGCGCACCACAACAGCGGGTTCCGCAAGGTGGGCTTTTGCAGTGTTTGCAAAAAATCACGGTGCAAAAATTCACTGCTCTCCTTTCACTCTGATCATGTGAGCTGAATTTTTTTTCAAAATCCTGCTCGAGCCTGTGATTGGTTCCCCCTCACTTAGCAAAGCTGCACATTCAGAAATAGAAGACCATTTCAATTCATTAAGGTGGCAGACAATGTAGTTTCATTCAACGCACTCATCTGTTGCTACAAGTCACCTTACCTTCTCCTTGAGCCCAAAACACGTAAGAAGCAACTAGTTGATATCAAAACTCTAATGTCATTGTGGAGTACTAAAGTTTACAAGTCCACTAGTCTGAAAGATGATCAAATATTGTACTCACTTTTATTAAAGCTGATAGAAACGATGGTTCCATTTTCATATTCATTGTCATGAACAAAATGTTAGTTAACGTACAGTTTGTTAAGTTGATTTTTTTTTCATTGACGTTTTCACAGGAAAAGGGCAAAGACGGCAAGACCCTTCGTTAAAAGAAACAAACCAACAGGTGGTGGCATGTTGAAAATTGTTGACATCCTTTCTCATATCAGGCATATCCGACGGCAGCAATATATATAATATAATATATTCATATTATAATATACAATATAATGCCTTTGTATTTATTTATTTATTTAACCAACCATAAACCAATCAGTTTGAAAGGTGGTCAAGAAGGATGTACAATATAAATGGCTGACTTCCGCTGCTTTGTATGTTTCGACCTCGGTTAACATTTGAATACATTGCAGTCTGGATGGAAAGTATCAAAGAGGTTCTGTCCGTATAAGCACCTCCCCCAGTTGTCCAGCAGATCTATTAACTGCAGCAGTCAGCGGCACCTTTGAGACAATCATTATTCATCTTGACCCAGAAAAAAATGCTTACAAGGTTTCATTAGATTTTTTGGGGGCTTTCAATGAAAAATTGACATTTCTTTGAATGCTTTTTAAGACGTTTTAACTACTAATAGCAGACGAAGCACTGTTCACAGCTTTTTTTTTGTAAATTAACCTGTACGTTATGAAACAACCACAAACATTATTAGCCTCGATGCAGATCCTTTGGGACTTACTTGCTTTTCTATAGAAGTTGTAGTACCGTAAACCAGCTGGGTGGCAATTTCATGAAAAAGGTCCAAAAGTATATTAAACAGGCCAGTAGCAGCACCATGGTAACATCCAGGGACTGAAAATCCTGGCCCAATTTTACTTTTAACAAGGACAGTGCTGTTTAACTTTGAAGCTAAATTGCCTCAAGGTACCGTATGCAAATGCATAAAGATGCATAGCTCTCTTCTACACTCACAAAAATATGGAGATCATTACTACAAATGCCATCTTTTTCAGTTCTTTGGATACCGTTTTGTAATCTATTAGTATTTTCTCATTTATTTAAGAATTCTTGTTCATATAGCAGGATAATCCGTGTCCACTTGTCGTAATTGTTCAGTACTAGGATTTATTATTTATGCAGCATATCAAATAAATGTGCTATGGACATGATTAGACTGCCCTCATACAACTTTAGACTATAGTAAGTGGGAATTCTACTGTAATTTAAATGTTTGCTAGTACATCCTCCAAAATGAGCGAAAACAATTCTTTTTATTGAAAAATAGTAATTACTGTATTTGGTGCTTTTTCCATTTGGTTGTCTTGGCTTGGCATTCGCATCTTTTCAATTACAACGGGAACCAATCAAAAGTTGGAAGGATTGTGGATGAAAATGGCGGTCAGAAGCACAAATATCCATTGGCCAATCAAATTGCAGTGATGTCACCGAGCTTAAATAAACACCTATCTGTCGGCCAATCGGATGACACAGCCCTCCTTGTCCTGCATTCAATGACAACAGTGCCATTGTCACAGCCCATCCTGGAAAAAGGCTAATGGAAAAGCAACCACACAGGGTGGAATCAGTGTTCTATCCCCATCGGTTGGTCTGGAACCCCTGATGGGCCGATTCTGGTCCGTGGGCCATTTGGTTGACACCAACGCTGTACAATTATTCATAATTAATTATCCATATCTTTCAAATGGCTTTCTGAGTCTTTATTTGGTAATACATATACTAACTTGGGTAAAAGAAAGCAAAACAACAAAAAATAAACTATTGTTTATGTTGATTTATATTGTGTGCCTGCACAGGATTATAGCACAGTCATTCACTGTAGTCTGTGTTTGCACTCGGGATACATGCCTTTAGGGTTAGTCCAATTAGGCAGACGATATTTTGAAAAAAAAAATATATATATTATGTGACGGCACTGCCGTCTGTTTTGATGATAGGGGTAGCAGTCTTTGATGCGCCAGGCTGTGCGTGTGTATTTCCCTGTCCACATTCACATTGACTGAGGGATAGCTGAAGCAATAGAAGCCAATTCAATTTGTAGCATCGTCTAACAGTGGGCAGTAAAATTAGTACAGATTACTCATTTCCGCATGGGTGATTTCATGTCCTTCATTTCTGGTTTGGTTTGTGTGCGCGTGTGTGTGCGTGCGTGTGTGTGCGTGTGTGTGTATATATATATATATATATATATATATATATATATATATATAGGCCAGTAGCGGTAGATATATATATATAGGCCAGTAAGCGGTAGAAGATGGATATATATATTTATATATATATATATATATATATATATATATATATATATATATATATATATATATATATATATATATATATATATCCATCTTCTACCGCTTAGGTGAGGGTAAGAACGTAGGTCGACTGGTAAATCGAGAGTTTCCCCTTTCGACTCAGCTCCTTCTTCACCACAACGGACCGATACAAAGTCCGCATCACCCGCCTTTCCCCGCTGGGCCCGTCCCCCGGTGCCCCCATCCCCCCTTCTGCCCCCGGTGTTCGCGGCGGGAGGTGGGGTGGGCGCGGGTGCCCTCTCCGCTCCGCGTCCGGCCCCTCTTCGGCGCCGATGCCTGGGTGGGGGGGTGCTGGGGGTGGGGAGTTTCTGTGGGTTTGGGGGCGGCTAGGGCTGGGTTGGGGTGGATGGGGTGCAGGGGGAGGGTCGTGGGGGGAGCGGGGGCTGTGGGACGGTGGAGTGCCTGGTGGGCCTGCAGTGCCCCGTCCTGCTGCGTTGGGTTGGGGGCGCGGGCCGTGTAGGGGTGGGGGGCGCTCCTGCTCCTGGGTTTGCTCTCCAGCCGGTGGCCCCTGCGGGGCTCGGGGGTTGTCCCTTGGCGCTGCCGTGGCCTGGGGCTCCCCTCTTTGGTGGAAATTTTCATGCATGCCAGATCCACCACACCAGCATCTATCGAAACTCAGACACAATCTGATTCTTCCTCTGGTCATTGAATCGGTGGAGGCTGGTGTCTGTGGATCTCACTTTGCTTTGTCTGTCCTTCCTTCCTTTCCTCAGTCTCTCCTTTGGCCTCTTGAGGTCTCCCTGATTTGTTGGAATTGAGATGTTTCTGGGGTTGGTGAAGGACTCTGGTTGGTGGCCCCGGTGGGTGGTGTCTGGTCGGTGCTGGATTTCACTTTCCTTTTCTTTTCTTTGGTCCTTCCTCGGGTCTCCTTGTTCGGTTTAGGTGAACGGTATGGGATTTTTTAATAGGTTTTAGGTGAACTAATGCATACACACTTACACACGCACATGCACATACACACCCACATACAAAATAAAAATGTATTAAAAAAAAAAAGAGAGCAATGATGATGACATGTCAAATCGGTAAAATTACCGAATGAACTGAGCTCTCCAGAAAAAACAAAAAACAAAAACAAAAACAAAGTCCGCATTACTGCAGACGCTGCACCGTTCCGCCTGTCGATCTCCCGCTCCATCCTGCCCTCACTCGTGAACAAGACCCCAAGATACTTGAACTCCTCCACTTGGGGCAGGATCTCATCCCCGACGCCACCCTTTTTTGACTGAGGACCATGGTCGCGGATTTAGAGGTGCTGATCTTCATCCCAACCGCTTCACACTTGGTTGCGAACCGCTCCAGTAAGAGTTGGAGTTGCAAAAAGCAGAGATGCAATGCTGAGGCCACCAAACTGGACCCACTCAAAGCCGCATTGAAACTCTGACAGGGGATTCCGCAAGACATTCCCAGAAAACCCTCACAATACGTTTGGGTCTGCCAGGTCTGACCGGCATCTTCTCCCACCATCGGAACCAACACACCACCAGGTAGTGATTAGTGGACAGCTACGCCCCTCTCTTTAGCTGAGTGTCCAAAACATGAGGCCGCAAATCCGATGGCACGACGACAAAGTCGATCATCGAACTGCTGCTTAGGGTGTCCTGGTGCTAAGTGCACATATGGACACCCCTATGTTTGAAAATGGTGTTCGTTATGGACAATCCGTGACGAGCACAGAAGTCCAATAACAGACCACTACTCGGGTTCTGATCGGGGGGGCCGTTTCCTCCCAATCACGCCCCTCCAGGTCCCACTGTCATTGCCCACATGAGCGTTGAAGTCCCCCAGTAGAACGAGGGAGTCCCCAGAGGGAGCGCTCTCCAGCACACCCTCCAAGGACTCCAAAAAGGGTGGGTATATATATATATATATAATTATTATTATTATTATTATTATTATTATTATTATTATTATTATTATTATTATTATTATTATTATTATTATTATTATTATTATTATTATTATTATTAATTAATCGTGCCCTACAATTTATACAGTGAGTATTTCCTGTCTGTCTCAGTGTCAGGCTTTAGTTCTGCATTTGTTTGCAAATAACTATTTTGTAGAATGCTAACAGCAATGCAACAGCAACATCATTTGGACACAGGAGTCTGATGCTGGTAACATATATTGTGTAAACCTTTGCATTCAACCAAGATCACCCAATTACATGAAATGAAGTGATGCTGAAAGAGTGATTCAAAGCAGAAGTAAGTGGCGGATTGTTGATGTTCTTTTCACTGGGCTGGAACACTCAGGGGAGAGGAAACTGGACTGTTCACAGTAATAAGCACGATTCATGTGCCTTTTCTGCTATTCAAAGCTGATTACTTCACAGCAGTGCCACAAATACGTCAACACATCCTGAACGTGAATTGGCATGTGAATTAACTTTGAGTGATTACATATAGCAGGATATTGCGTGCCACATATATCGTTTTAATGAGAAACCAATGGCTTATAGCCTGAGGGAGGATGCCGAGTATCTGCTGTAATGATAGCTTGTGGAGGACACACTCCACTGTGAATATTTTCCCTCATAGACATTTCTCAGCAGTTGAACAGTTACTTCTGCACCAGCTGGTCCCAAGTCACACGCAATTCCCTCTGATTTTCTTCATCTTTTGTGAACAAACGTTTTAAATGAGGAAAACTAAAAATCCGGGATACTGAAGCAAAACTGGAAACTAGTGATCAAACGATCAAAGGAGGAACTATTAGCCATATCAGCGTGTGTCAGCACTTTGAAAATCTTATCTTTCTGGAGCAACACTCAAGTCATTAACATACTGTAGGGTCGACCTCAAAGCAGGATCAAAGAGATACTACAGGAGTCGGAGAGCAGGAAAATGAGTGAAACGACTTTCAGGTTATTGACTTCCAATCATCCATTCATCTGGCCAGCCAGCCATTTTTTTTCAATCATCCAATCACATCTTTAAATAGGCTACATTCTATCATCAAGCTGTTAGCTTGTTCGTCTCTCAGTGAGTAGGAAGTCAGCCAGTTCCTCTGTCCGTCCGTCCGTCCGTCCATCCGTCCGTCCATCCATCCATCCATCCATCCATCCATCCATCCATTAGTGTCCTGGTCAAACTGGCACCTATCCCATGGCCAGCCAATCAAAGTCCTTACTTTCATTACTCCATTCATCAATGAGTCAGTATGTCAGTCATTAAATCAGACAATCCACTGATCGATATATCCTCCAATCACTGGCGTAGCAAGTGTCCCCAGGGGCCCGAAGCAAGAAGGATGGGTGCCCCAGTGGCCATTCATAGACATTACATATTGGTTTTTTTTTGTTTTAAAATTGCACATCTGCATCTTCAGTAAACAATCACCATTAATTGCTTCATTCAAGTGACTTGTTTGTTTCAGCAAGAAACCTTTGCAGCCATTAAACAGGAAAATAAAATCACAAATTGCATGGTTGTTTAAAAAACAAAAAAACAAAAACAAAACTAAAACGTGGGCTTTAAAAAAATAATAATATATTTTTATAAAAGCTTTACTATAAATAGCCGTTTTAACTTACTACACATTGTTTATATATATATATATATATATATATATATATATATATATATATATATATATATATATATATATATATATATATATATATATATATATATATATATATATATATATATATATATATATATATATATAAAGAAATAATGTGCTCACATCCACAACGGTGTAAACTGAATGTTTGTAATGCCACTGAACTGGACTATCCCAATATACATTTTCACTAATGGCTTCTAAACGCAATGCGTGTCCCCCTCACTTAAAAAAACAAATTTTGTTTTTACTCTCGTCTGCCTGTCTTCATCCCTCACTGTATTTCTTGCCGCATGTCTGGCTCAGCCCCGTGGCACTTCCTTTGAGCGCACCATATCGAACACATCAAAAGGATTGCTGGTGCTGCCTCTGTTTTTGTTGCTCTGTATCTGCACAACTGTGTGCATATGCGTGCCTTTGTGTGTGTACTCCTGCATCGCAATATGTCTACCTTCATACTGCCCCTCACGTAGCTACAAACAGTACCGAGCTTGTTATTCTGAGAGCATCTTCCCTAGGGGAGGTGATCCTGCAGCTAAGCCATTCCTCTCTCAACTAATGTAACGGGTCAGAACGCTCATATCCTAGTGTGTACTGTACCTACTGCAGCTTATGCTGTACATATGTGGCAGTGTCCTCTGTTATTATGCCTTTTGGCTGTTTTCAGTGATCCCCCACCGCCTCGCTCTCATGCTCTCACGTCTTTATCCCTTTCTGTCCTTTGCTCCAGTGTTATTGTCCCCTGTTTTTGGTTTGTTCTCGCTGGTTTTGTTTTCCCGCGGTAAACATGTATCACAGCTGTTATTTCTGCATCACATTGTTTTGCGCATCTTAGTAATTTCCTGTTTTGACATCACACTGTCTTCTTTTGCCAATCTTGTCTATTGTAAATCCAAACTCGATATAGACATAGTAGCTATGAGACAGTCGTGAATATCACTTCTATACATCTCCGCCAGATCCCAAATTCTACATGAAAAATGAACCCATAACGGCAACAAAGTCTTAAAAAAAAACACAAGCTGAAAATTAATTATTTTCCCTTCTCTTCCGCTGAGCACAAAAACGACTATTACCTTATTTACTAGGGATAGACCGATTATCGGCCAGGCATAAATTTTGACATGCATCGGCCTTTTTCCAAATCTAAAGGCCAATAAAGCTGACATCTCATTGAGCAGCGAATACTTGCGAGCATAGCGAATTTAGGGTTTTCATCAGGATTTATAATAGTGTTGTTCCGATACCGATACCAGTATCGCGAGAGGCCCCGATACTGCATTAAAACAGTGGTATCGGCATCGGCAAGTACTAACAAGTAACATGCCGATACCATTGTTTCCGACGCTAATATAGAATTTTGGATGCAGCATCTTGTGTCTTGCTTGCGCACGACATTCACTGATGTGTGACATGTTCACTGCATGCCAAGCCAAGATATCCTATTGGCCCTTGAATGCTTTGAACCAATGCAGCTTTTTCATGTTAGATAAAAAGTAACAAGGTATCGGTTCGACATTGGCCAATATTGCAAAACTGGGTATTGGAATCGGTATCAGGGGCCAAAAACGCTATTGGAACAACACTAATTTGTAAAATGTCCACAGATAGTTTTTACTTTTCACAAAGAAACATATTCAGACAAATCTGCGAAGATCTTTTGAAACTCTTTGCGAACCCTGACCAAAACCCTAATAGCTACATTACATTACATTCATTTGCCGCTCAGTGAGATACAGGAAACATTTCATTTATGGATTTATTTAAATTTCCACTTCATAAAAAATTATGCTGACACTGGGAACTTTCTACACTTTTTATAAAAAAAATAAAAATAAAAAAATTATTAGGAAATTACCGGTATGTTGAAATTTTGGAAAACTTTCTTTACAATAGAAAACTTTAAGGGAACTATTTACTTAACACACGCTGAAGACCCTGGAAGCTCCCGGCAATTTTTGTTATTATAATTATTATTGTTATTTAATTAATTTTTTTACGCTAATATTTTCTCCTTTACTGCAAATGAATATCGGCTTGAAATATCAGTTATCGGTCCCCTTGACTATTAATAATCAGTATCGGCCTTGAAAAATCATTATGGTCTATCACTATTATTTACGCATGCCAGCCGAGATCATTTTACTGCAATGCGTGTAAAGCTAATGACACAACATCATTATCTACAATAATACAAACGTGACCATGACAATGGATATTGGTTATGCAGTAAATATCAATCAACACACAATAACCGTTACTCATATCTACAAATATTTTCAAAAATCATTGGGTAATTATTTTTTTCAAAAATATTTTCATTATAGTCATGAAATTTACAATTCAAGTGAAAATGTTTTGTGATTATCTCTTCCACTGGCTCTTTCTGAGGATATTTATGGGAACATAATTCTTAGGTGAGATTCTGTGAATTTGTTCATTTTGATAATTTTTTAAGACAAATATATGAAACAAAATATTCCCACACATTAAAAAGGATTACCAGGGAGTCTATTCGAAAAATAGAAGCAAATGTGTGGACCGTGACATCAATCAATACATAGTTGGATTGGAAAATGGCTTGATTAACCAACAGATGTTGTGTTCAGTGTTCACGTGCACCAGTAACATCCATTTATCATTTTTTTCATTTGCATTATGACATATGTACCAACTCAAACAAAATTGAATTAAAATTAATTTAATCTATTTTCACATTAAAAATGTATTACTGTTTGCACAAGTCCACTTCTATCTGCTCCCTGACAAAATTTCCCAAAGGAAATGGTAATTAACCAATCAGTTTTGTTTAAATTAGATAATTCTAACATTGCATTGGTTCACTTGGTTGGTGTCTTTATAACCTTGTAGAATGGATGGCACATTTTTTTTAAAACCTCACAATGCCACTTCATTACTTCATTCACTCGCAGCCATTTTCACTGAAGCAACCCCCTTCGCTCCCGGCTGTTTTACTGGATTTTGACTGATTTTGCAAGGCCCACAGAATATTGTGTTCTATTGCTATAAAAACATGGAACCTACCAAAATAAAGATTTGAGTCTCTTCTTTAATCAGGAAAAAAAAAGTACATTTCTATCTGTTTTCGTTTTGCAACAATTAAGTTTCATCGTTATTCACAAATCTGTTTAAAACTGTGGGTAAATTAGCTTGTTTGCAACATGGCCCTGGTTGATCTCTTATACTCTGCTGTCACCCGCTGGCCGTTTTTGTAATTACTACCATTGCTTCACCCGTTCTCTGCAGTTCAGAGGCTGCATCAAAGCCTTCTGTATGCTCTAGCATAAAAAAAAACATGAAGAAAGTATAAATAAGTCTTAAGACACGTAAAACATTTCAAATAGAACGTATTTATATGTTTTTGGGAGCAAATAAGTTAACTTTGAGAGTGATATACTGTAATCGTGTCCCCATTACAAAGAGTGTACCGAAGCAAGGAGCAAGACAACAGCGTTTTGATATTTAAAAAAATATATAATTTGGGGGACTTCAATTACCAACAGTCAAGTTTTGTTATTTGTTAATACTACAGCAAATATTTTCAGAAGAAATTCCAGAAGGACACAAAGTTTGAATTTACAAAAAGTTTGCGAAACACATACATTAGCGTCTAGGTCATTTCACCACACTGCTGTTTTTTCCCCATATCGTTCATGCACCCAACTGGTGTTCCAGCTCTTGAATCAGATGCCCCACAGCCCTTCTCACTGAGGGATACAGTGACAATACTCGCCGGAGGCAGTTGACATGCCAATATGCTGTCAGTCAACAGAAAATGGCCAGTCCTAGTTGGGTTGTGATCTGCATTGGTGCCAACCAGAATAAGCTTAGTTTGTGTGAGGACCCACACTGGGGTGTTTCACTCGGTGCTTCTCGTTGAACTGATGTTTTATACGCCGATGCTTTACTGCCACCCAGCTGGCTGGGGAGGACTTCGACACTGGAGTGTCACTAATTGGCGGACTCAAGCAGTCAGAAGGAGCTGCAATCCATATCCCAGCTTGAGAAAGACTGGAGAGGCACCCGTTGTGGCGTGTTGCATTGCTCTGTAACGGAACAAGAGTTCCCTGCAGTGTAGCAGAGAAGGGAAGGCCATCTGTCTCTGAGCTTGTTTTTTATTTTTATTTTTTTATTTTTTTAAGTCTGATTGAATCCCTTCATGCTGCTGATGGCCTGGGGATGGTAGAATGTGTGTGTGTTTTTTAATGTCCGATCCCCCTCTCCTCCATGAACATTATGAAGTCAGGCTCAATGAAGAACACACTAGTGGACAGTGAAAAGGGAGTCTGTGATAACCTTGTTCATGTAGGATTACTTGGAGCGGAGGTTGTATACTACCAGGAGGAAGCACTGGTATTAAAGTAGGGCATGGAACTCTACACAGATTTCCACCTGTGTGTGGGTCCACAGTGGTTGGTCATGGCAGTTGTGAGGAGGAGGCGTGGGGTTGGCGTGTCTTACCACTGATAATGTCATATGGAAGACCAAAACTGCCAAAATTAAAAATAAAAACAGAAAAAAAACATAATAATTTTTTTAATACAAATAATAAATAAATATAAATGAAAATAAAAACAATCATATATATATATATATATATATATATATATATATATATATATATATATATATATATATATATATATATATATAAAATAAAAGGAAAAAAATAAAAAATAAAAAACGAGATTCAACAAATAAAAATAAATATAAAAAAAGGTCGAAATAAATACAAAAATAAATATATAAATATAATCAAATATCAATTGCTTTAAGAAACAACATGCGCTCGGGAGAGTCACCCTCCCCCACGCCATGCTCTCGCCATTCAACAGACGCATTTAAGAGTTTTGATCGTCCCTTTAGGAACGCTACGGAGGCTTACATCGCTTTCATTTATAAACGTTTCACATTGCTGCAGAGAGCCTGCCGCCATTCTACGTCACTACACACTGCATGTGTTGCGATAAAAATAGAGTTTCTACAAAATGTATTAAACTGGAAATTATTTTTGAAAAATTTATCTGATAGTTTTGTTAGTAACAACCAAATAAATAATTTAGAGCAAACTTGTCATTACAGTCGGGGTTCCTTTTAACGGGCTGCTTCGTCTGATTTGTGGATTGGGCTTTTGGGGGAAAATTGAGAAAAAAATATTCTAAATATAGTTACAAATTGATTGATTAAAATGAATCAATTGCCCTTGAAGACACTGGCCCACCAGGCATATGCTCACTATGCTTGACGGCCAGTCCATCCCTGACTCCATTCCATTTTTACATCAAATCTTCTTTGTTCTTGGCGCAGTCAGTTGCATTTGGTATGTTTATGTAACGCATTACCCCCTCTGCTAATGCAATTTTCTGCCACTGCTGTCTGCCAGGATTAGTCGAATAGAAATACTTAATATGACATCTTCAACTTCCATTTGCACACAATGCATTAGCCAGCCTGCTCTGCCACCTTAACATCCCATGAGTGTCCTTCAAAGTCAATGTCAATAGGTAGGTACTACATTAATATTAATTTTAAAGTGTCTGGTCTCCACTGATGAAAAAAAAAAAAAGAGTTATTACTGGATAATGCACTACAGGCAGAGTGGCTGCACTGTACTAAATAAAACACTGGATTAACTTAAAAAAAACAAATGAAGTTATTTGTGGCATGTAATATGTACACTTTGATTAAATAAAACATATTTATTTGCTGTAACCTGAAAGGCACACATGACTATGCTCTTCCTAACCAGAGGTATGACAAAAATGCCATTTTACATATGGACAAAATAGGTGTATATATTGATACCCCCGTGAGGATAAGCGGTTAGTAACATTTTTGGGATGGATGTTTCATGCTCAATGTATGTATCAAGCCTTCAACAACAAAGGGTTTGAACAATCAAATCAAATTTCCCCCCAACGCAAAGGGCTCTCGTGCAAAAAGATGACCATTCATGGACGACTCAAAATTGCTTAACAGCAAACCAACATTAAAGGGGAAGTCAACCTTAAACATTTCTTGACAATAATACGTTATATGTCACATCACTAGTCTAAACATCACATTCTGATTAATACTAATTTGTGGAATATGAGTTATGAAGCAAAGTTCAGCCATTTTTATCGATTTCAGGGGGCGGCCATTTTGCCACTTGCTGTCGACTGAAGATGACATCACAGTTGCTCAGGGCACAGGCAACAACCAATCACAGCTCACCTGTTTTCTGAAGCTGAGCTGTGATTGGTTGTTACCTGATCCCTGAGCAACTCTGATGTCATTTGCCCTTGACAGCAAGTGGCAAAATGGCCGCCTTCCGATATTGATAAAAACTGTTGGATTCCACTAACACAATATTAACCATCCATCCATTTTCTGTACCGCTTGTCCTCACGAGGGTCGCGGGGGTTGCTGGAGCCTATCCCAGCTGGCTTCGGGCAGTAGGCGGGGTACACCCTGAACTGGTTGCCAGCCAATCGCAGGGTACACAGAGACAAACAACTATACTCACAATCACACCTATGGACAATTTGGAGTGTCCAATTCACCTGCCATGCATGTTTTTGGAAAGTGGGAGGAAACCGGAGTATCCAGAGAAAACCCACGCAAGCACGGGGAGAACATGCAAACTCCACCCAGGAAGGCCGAAGCCCGGACTTGATCTCACAACCTTTGCACTGGGAGGCGGACGTGCTAACCAGTCAGCCACCGTGCCGCCCAATATTAACCAGAATACTGTATTTAGACTAGTAGGGCTGCATAGAACATATTGTTAAGGATTTTTTGGGGGGTTGACTTCCGCTTTAAGTGCAAAAACTCATTTTGTGCATTTACCACAAAACTCAACTCACTCAAAATTTTAATATTATTTAGGTACTCTGTTTTTCCTGCATGTCATTCAAAATCCCCAAATTATTCAGCTTACTCTCGTTGTAGTATTGGCAGTATACTAGAAGAAGACCTTATGCAAGTGCAACTTATTATTGTGATTGATTATTTATAACTTAATCAAGAGGCCACCACTAAAATCCTCCTAGCAAAAATTTGTTGTTTTCTGACAATTACAACACATTTCATAAGAGTGAAAGAGGCCAGTTTTAGAGTACTTTGATGGCAGAAAGGCACTTGACAAGTGAAAACCCATTTACATGTTCATAATATTACAATAATAACATTAAAGCTGCCAGCAGCAATTATGAAAGCTTACAATCGTTGGGGGCATGCAGAGAAGACGTCTTAATACTCCAGATTCTTCTCACAAACATAAACGGACTGCTGCAAAGAGGCCTAAAGGGGACAGTCTGTTAGATTCATGAACTTCATTAAACTGCAGATACTTGCTTATCCATTCTTTTTCAAATTCGATTGTATGTATCTTAGTTTCGTTTCCAAAGAAGACAAGATTTGAGTCAAGGCACCTCTGCTCACTGCTCCTCGGGATGATTAAATGCAGAAAACAAAATGCATTGTGTACTGTATGTAATATCTTATTTTCTGTTGTTCTCAAACATGTCTCCCTTTGAAGGAAGAATACATCTTATTTATACTCATGCCATAAGGGCGTCAAATTGGATTTGTATTTTTGAATACAACACTATTGATTTCACTTCCATCAATCCACCTATAAAAATCCAAGAACTCTTGTAGTCAGTCAAGTCGCTGGTGAGCCAGAGCCAATCACTAACCCTTGAGTGGTAACAGACCAATCGCAGTGATTTCACTTTCCTTTAATAGTATGTGATAATAATTTATGAGCAAGACAAAAAAAAACAGCTTTCATGTCATCTTTGTAAAGCTTTGGTGGTGTAATGTGACTAAATTGTTCCATTTTCTCAACAGAGTCTGGTTTTTAACTTGTTTTCCATTTGCCATTACCTAATTATCAGTAACTGTCCAATCAGTGTGACTACTTCTAGTCATTCTCTACGGAAGCGTGGAAATAATGTAGGCTTGGAACTGCCAATGTGGAGTAAACATTTCTGACTGGCAAATACATTTAAATGTGTTTGCTTTTATGTTTAAAGCTATTTTCAAGTACATTCGAATGTACTTGAAAGCACTCATTTTAATTCAGGAACAACCTAAATTTGATCTCAAGTGTGCCGCGCCAGTATAGTCTAATTAGCTACAAATAACGATAGGTCAAAATATTTATTTTCTTTTTTTTTGGTCCATCTAATTATAATATTCCCATTATAATCTTATTCCAGAGTAATCTGAAATTTCTTAACAAAAATGCAAAACAAATTTCAGTAACAGCCAAAATTCAGAATGCCATTTAAATTGTCTCGAGTGGGCCGTTCAGTGGACAAAATCAGCAACAACAGTTAATTATTATGAAAAACGAACCCTATGTTTGACACCCCTATTTAAAACTGTGATTAAAGAGTAAAATAAATAAATACATGATGGGCTTTGCACAATATTTTAAGGCGGTTAAACTCCATCAATTTATAAAATTTGAACGTTTTTAGTTGTATAAATAATGGGTTAGTGTGGTCTCTGTATCCACAACCGCAAACAACACAACTAGCACGTTTCTGTAAAAGAAAGATGGATTCAGTGTAGGTTTTGGCTGCACACCTACACTTCAATGCAATATATATATATATATATATATATATAGTAAAGATGTTTTTTTTTATTTTGGCACGAACACTGGATCAAAGCACACATTATTTAAATTGAAGTTGTTGATTCAACCACTGCTTATACAAGTCATTAGCACCCCGTAAAGAACCAGCTACTCAGTAGCCTCTAATTAATCCCATGTTATTTCTTTTAGCGCCGCTTCATTCAGTCTCTCTTTCCCAGTCAGGCGCGCAAACTCATCCACTCCCGCCCCTCCCATGTTCCTCATTTTCACTTCCGGTGTTAGCACTTCAATGTCCTTGTGGAACCCTCCTCACAAGGACATTGACTGGAAGAGTCGGTAATTGCCGGAACCCCCATAAGATCCCTTTTTTAGACTGTTAGTAAAAGTCACATGATACAATGTATGATGAATACCGTTGTCTTGCATAGTGAAGCTGCACATTTGATACCCCTTCCTTGAGCTATGATTTGCCATGCAAGTAATTTTTTTTCGTTTTGATATGATCCCTGAGCTATAATCTCCTGCCACCCATGGAAGTGTGTCATGATGCCATGCAGTTATTATGGGATGTTGAAACCACCACTCATTGATGACATGCTTGAAAAAAGTCATGCTGCTCTTCCTTTTATCTGCTTAAGGTCACCAACATTTTGATGTGACCACAAGCTGCCTTGTCCCATAGCAAAGACATATGAAGAAGAGAGGCGATTGTTGTCACATGTACATTCTCAGCAGCCATTACTAGCCAGAAATTCCCACAGCTCCATTAATTCCACTGTCTGTTTTTTCCAGCCTCTCTTTTGTCATCAACATCACATCTTGAAATATGTAACCGGGGGTTGCCATGGAAAAGACAACGATACAGATTGAGTCCTAAGAAAATATATTATTACTTGAAATATTAGTGTCCATGAGGTATTTCTCGATCAGGCTTATATTTAGCTTTCCTAAGGCTAACAGTGGTCAAAAGGTTAAAAAAAACAAACAGTGAGTCCAATATCAGGAAACTGCAAATCCTATAATAAGACTCTCAGTAACCTGATAGTGGCGGTCAGAGACAGCTGATAGCAATAGGCAGTATGTTGGACGCACTTGCAGCCAATCGGGAAGGCTGATAGGGATGCAAATGAATGAGAAGCCGACTTACCTTCATGAAGGTCGACCTCAAAGACTGCAGACACAGCATAACGTAAAACTTATTCAAATCATTGTTTATATAGCTCCACACTCCCCAGAGTTAAATCAACACTATTAAGATAGTTACATTTTTAACACTGGAAGAGTGTACATTTTTTAGGTCAATACACAGAATTAAATTAACACAACAGAAGTAGTAATTCTCTTCAGACACATTTGTTTCCCCTCTCAGTTAGTGTTAGTTTGACTCATTAAAAGCTCACCCTGATTGGGATTTGATCTGATGCTAATTCATCAGTGCGAGACACTGCACCATCCAATCACCACAATTCTTAATGAATGAAAACAGTTATCAAAAGTCTTTGTAAAGAACTTCAACATGTGATCAACAAAAAGTACATCAGTTATTCAACAAAAGAGTGGAATGCCGTAATTCAATTCACTCCAAAAGTCCGATTTTGTATTCCTTACTGGACCATTAACTAACCCAACTAGTTGAGAACACCTCTTTTAAAGAGCTCATTTCAAATATGTCACTGTTGAACAGTCTCTTCTGTGAGTAAAAATGACTTCACAGGCCCAAACTTTTTTGTTTTTGTTTGAATGTCCGTGTTCTCCAGTTTGGATGTTTCCGTTCTCCAACACAGCTGATATTTGATCAGCTCATCAGCAAGCTCTGCATAAGCCTGGAAACTATCCTGTTGATTGGAATCAGCTTGTGTTGGAAGAGGGAAACCTCCAAAACCTGCAGGACTACGGCCCTCGAGGAGTTTGACACCTATGCTTAGTGATAAGCGAGGAGGAAGAGGAAAATGGCGCTCAAACGGGAGAATCTTAATCTGACACCCTGCAAAATTAATTTACCCTAAGTAACTAACTGTGAAATAACACATACTCTCCCAAAAATGTTAAAATTACACTTTGGGAGTTAACTCTTTGACCGCCAAAAACGTTTAATAACGTTTAGTAAAATTTAAATTAGTACCGCCAAAGACGTTAAAAGACGTTCACTATGTTTTTTGGGGGGAAACGGGTGGAGGAAAGCCTTGGCAAGATGCGCTGAAAGTATCAAGCAGATCGAGTTAGTATAATGACTATTTTTGGGCACTAGATGGCAGCGATGACTCTCTTTGGACAAGATCGGGTAGGAGTCAGTAGAAGACGTGAGGCGGAGCTAGAGTGTTGAGAGGAGAATGGCTGAGGAAGCGAAAATGGCGACCGGTTGCAAGCAGCTCACGCTTGAGCATTTTTTTCAAAGACGAAAAGCATCGACCAATGCTAAAGGGCACATTGATGATGATGATGGTGACTCCGAGGTTGACGCCGAAGTTGGAAGCGTTGACGCCGAAGTTGGAAGCGTTGACGCGGCGGCTTTGATCACGTCGTAAAGCCTCACCGGCTTGCGATGCTAACGGCGGAAAACGTGGTGCAAAACCGAGCACTTTTGTACAGGCGGACGTTCAATCGGACGATGAAGAGTACCCCGAGTCCAATGCATATTCATCGGAGGAGTGGGTACAGTCTGATCACGGAGAAGACACTGGTTCTGGACTACGATGCCACCATGAATGGAGTGGATAAGATGGATCAGAACATCTCTTACCACCCGGTATAGGAACTGAAGGACATGAGGAAGCCAAACGTAACACCACCGTAACGTAACCGTAGCATGATCCTGATAGTAGACTTGATGACAACATGGCCAAACACACACTGCAGTATATACCTGCTACTCCCCGGAAAAAAAGGCCGGTAAGAAAGTGCACGCGAAGGGGCAATCGCAGTGAAACTAATCTGTGGTACAAATCCTGCTGCGTCCCCTTGCACGCAGGGGAGTTTTACACAATATACCTCACAAAAAGAAAAACTGTGTAGTTGAAACATCCACACAATTGTAAATAGTACCACAGTTGCACACATTTGTAAATAGTTTGCCAAATTGTTTTGTCAAATTGTTACACTGTTGAATGTAAATAAACGTATTTTGCTATCAAAAAACACTTTTTCATTGTTGGTGGTAGTGTTTTACAGAAGTAAAGCACTGTTTAGGTGTTTGTGGTATCATTCATGGAAAAAAAAAAGGTGTCAAGTTCACTAGTGCATGAAATAATATCGTTTCACAAAAAGCTTGATTTCTCCGTATTTTGGTCCAAAACAGAGCATTTGGGTGAAACTAACCTATTTTCTATGGTTGATTACTGAAAAACGGAATAAGGTAGTGAAGGGAAAATAACCATGGTTTGATATGTCCTCATGCAACCTCTTATATAAGGATATGTTGTTGTCCTGAACTGTTGTAAGAATCCAGGTGCCCAACAATTTGTAAATAAAGGGCGGAATCAGCCTGGGAGTGAATACCTTGTTTATACTACAGCCTTCCCTGCTTTGCAAACATGTTTTCGAGAGTGTCTGGGAGAGGGCTTGGACAGCCCGGTTTCTCACGCTCACAACTTTTTGCTAACGAATAAAAGACGGAGGGGCACACGGTTCAGCTGTGGAACACGTACGATTGCCCAGCCGTTGTTGCGGCTCGCTTCACCCGGACCATAGGCTCCCCGTCTAGTGTCAAGGTAAGCGCTGATGATGATCATATTATGCTGCTTAACGTTGTAGTGTATTGATTGCTGTTTGCGGGGAATAAATGGTACAATCATTCTAGCAAAGCAAGTTGTGATTATTGCTGTTTGTGGGGAATAAAAAGTACAATCATTCTAGCAAAGCAAAGGTGTTGATGACTGTCTGCGGGGAATAAAACGTACAATTATTCTAGCACAGTATAAAAGTGTTTATTGCTGTTTGCGGGGAATAAAAGGCACAGTTATTCTAGCAAAGCATATCAGTCTCTGTGTATTCAATGTTGCCACCGACCACTCACGATCCTGCATAAAAATATAAAGGCGAAGTAGTGTTTTCCACAAAACAGGTAGAAACTAACTTTTTTTTTTCTGATGAAAGATGAGAGTTCAAACTTTCATTTGGTAGTATCTGTGTTTCCATAGTCCAAACACAAAATTTTCTGTGGACCTTGAAAGATCAGTCAAAATGCTTAAATCAGCTGGCACCCACATATCCTCTTTTCTGAAAATGCTTGGCAGTCAAAGAGTTAAAATCAACCCCTAAAAATTGGAATTGGAATTTTAATGCTCCATTTTAAATTTTATTATTTTTTGCTGTGGGTGAATACTTATGAACACTTGCGGCTTAATCTGCTATACCAAAAATGTGGTTCTATCTTGTTTGGTACTGCTTAAAAGATGTCATTTTCTATTAACAAATTCAGATACCATTGATTTATATTTGTAAAGTTCAACACATTACACTGCGATATGGTGCAATTTGTCTGGATTTTTATTAAAAACAAAAACTTTCTTTGGAAATAATGTGTAGTAGTTCATTCACCTGACTTCTGCCAGGCTACAGTTGACCTTTGACACTAATAAGAATATAAGAAAATGGATACATTGACATAACGTGTGGCATAAAGAGTCTCTGGAAGTTCAAACCTCACATCACAATTTAACATTCTTAACTGACGTAGAAGTTTAAAAATGTGTCAACCACAGTGACGTTCACTATTTTTTTTGCAGCAAATTTGCTTTGATCCAAATTGCAAGTCACCAACTCAAATCTATTTTCTTACATATTGCAGCCTTGGCCTGCCTCATGAATTAGTCAAAATTAGTCAATAGTAAATGTGGCGCAAAGGTAAAAGTGAATACATAGAAATAGTTGCCCCCATACTTTTATTTTCATATATGCTTAAAAGTCATTTTCTACTGAGAAAACTACTGTTTTGTGTCTATTTGATATCAAAGTGATAATAGTGAAAATATACGTTTTCACCAGTAGATGGTGCTTAGAAGCTTGCGTATCAGAGAGCAGTGGTCGAGGAAGACGAGTCAGTAGATGATGACGCAAGACATGGTCGCACATCGCGAACGTTGTTTAATTTGTTTGTTATTGTGCTTTGACAGGTAAGATATATTTTAAGTAGAATGTAAATGATAGACAGTGGTAGAAAGTGATTGTAAGTGTTTGAGGATGTCACATGTCGAGCTAGATAGTAAATGTACATGTTTAAGAGCTTGTAGAAGTGAGTCACGTACGATGTATCCTTGTAATGGCGGACACGAAGTCCGACGCGAACGCCGAAATGAACATGATGTCCGTGTGTGTTGAAATAGGAGAAATTATTGTAACTACTGCTGAGAAACGCATATAATGTATGTGAACAGAAACCTATGTTAAGCAGTACGTGTCATGTAATGAGACACTAGTGTTACTTGTATGAGTCAGCTACACGTTAAGCTAAGCGTAGTTATGCTAGATTGATCCAATGTGCACACGCGTGGATTTGTATCAGCACTAATTCATTTATTAGCTAGTGATGGACGCCATAACTGTCCACATTTTGTGTTTTGGATTAAAGAGGAACTACATATTTTCTAGTAGACCAATAGGAAATATATTTGAGCTTTAATAGTTAAGAGAACAGTATAATAGTGAAAGCTAGTCTATTAAAAGAGTAAAAGGAGATGTTTGAAGAGTAAACCAGATTATTGAAACAGGGGTTAAAACCACTGTTAAAATATTGTTTATTTGAGTGTTTGTTATAGAGTAAAATGCATATTGATTTTTTTTGGTGTGAAAATGAAACAGTTCTGTATGTGAATGTAAATGTGTAACTAGCTATAGGATTGTCATAAGCTGTATTAAAAATGTTTTCATGCGTTCGAGGAAGACGAGTCAGTAGATGATGACGCAAGACATGGTCGCACATCGCGAACGTTGTTTAATTTGTTAGGTATTGTGCTTTGACAGGCTACAGTGGACGAAATAAAGAATTGAAATACGTTGCACGGCAGATGACTTGGCCCATCATTCTCGTCTGTGTAACATAAACAAGCTTATACAATGGAATAGTTATCAAATGCATAAAAAGTGAGAGACTGCAGAGGTGACTTGCACCATGTCAGCGTTCGATTTCATTTCAAATGTATGAAAAATGTATGATGCCTTTATGTGCTGTCAGCAGCTCAGCAATGTTTTTATTTGGACAGAATAGCTAGGATGCAAAGCATGCATACATACTATACATAACACACTGGCTTGTGTATAATAACCAAAGCAGTCATTTTATGGTAGGGTATGTATAAGCATGAATACATGTAAATTTTTTGTGTAATAAAAATAAAAAGTAAACTCCGACAAGCTTTTTTGTATGACCAGATGGCTTCTGACTTGTGATGTAACTAGAAAAGTCCATGGCAAAAACATTTTCTTCCCTTTCCCCGTTTCCTTTCCAAAAGATTTTTGTTGCTCATTAGCGAAAACTAAGCTACTCACTTAGCTTTGAATAGATGCTCCTTTTCCCAAACACACGCTTGAAATGCTGGCTCCACTCACTACTTGAACTTCTTTCCTGGACCTCATCTTGGCTCAGCTAATGTAAATCTCCTTGGGGGAAATGAAGTGGAGCCATCATAAGATGCCAGGAGCAATGATTGAACCATCTCATATGGAAATTAAAGTCACAAAAAAAGGCACACAGTAGATAAACACCACTTAGATGGGACGATATAACATATTCATATACAGTATAGTACATACGGCATATACTGTGATTATAAATATACAGTGGACTAGGGATGCACGATAACTATCGGACAAATGAGTAATGGACCAATATTGGGGGTGGGAGAAATTATGTCATATTCATCAGTCCGATAACAAAGCAATGTTAATTTTTGACCACCACTGTTGAAAAGGTAATTCATCAATTAATGTAATAATTCAAAACAAAATCCCCATTCACTCAGTTCCAACTACAGCTATACAGTATACAACATATATGTTGCTTGTTTCCATCTGCCTTTTTTTCCTTGGGAAAAAATGTGCAATGTGTCAGGTTTGAGAAAATAACATATCATTACATAGTTATGCCTTGCACAACACTAAAAATACAAACTTGACCTTCTAGTATATTTAGTCTCATCTGGACCTTTATACAACCAGTGATATTTAATAGAGCCATTCTTTGCTCAGGGGTGTAGTTTAAATGTCATGGAACCACGAGTGTAGCAGTTTTGTGCCTCAGACATCACATACAGGCTGTTAAATCGGTACTGACTGCTGACACTGATGCTGCCTGTCAAAGTATCAGCACACAATTTAAAATATGGCTTTGACAGTGGTGCCAACATGGATGATACACAAAGATTCTCAACAATGAAGTATGGTAATTTTCATAATGATAAACAAATTCTGTGAAAATGCGCAAAACAAACATGCGACTTATGACCGTTTACATTTGTTATTATTTTGCGAATATTGAGAGGAGAGGAAACTGACATGAGATTTGTGTTCTGCTACAAGATACTCGATTTACTGTCAACAAAAGATTAAAGTTTGCTTCTTTTATTAATTCTGGAAATATTTAATTTTTTTTCATCCCCCAAACATACCTTATTTTATCGTCCACCACCATTTTTTGTGACTACAATATGTACACGACATACGCATTTTTTCTTGAATTGATATGATGGAAAATAAAGCCAATTGTAGCCTTTTTTCCCACTGAATTTCTAGCATTTCCTTTCAGGTTTATTTCTGCAATTCTTGAAAATTCCAATAAAAATAAGTGGATAAAAACCCGCCTTCTTGCTGCCTGCACTTTGATCAAATCCGCCAAAATACACAACCTGCGCCACAACTTAGCCCTGCTTCCAGCAAATAAAGTTTAGCCTACTTTCAGCAACCAAATTGTCAGGTGCACTGGGGGGTGTATAAAAGAAAACACCCTCGGTATACAGTAATCTACTTTTCCTCATTTTAAATCTGTCAACCCAGAAGGATTACCATCTTTAAAATGAGGACTGAAAATATTTGGTTTTTGTGTAAGTGTGATGCAATACAAACACAGTCACAGATAGAAAAATAAGATATTTTTGAGACATGATTCATGAGGGAGAAAACTGAAACACCCCCTTCTCCGCAAACATTCGTCATCAGTTTCTTCTGCTTTCTTACTCTTATATTCATCATAATAATGTTTGGAGAATACACTATACCATCTGATTCAAGGTCCATAACGCAACAGAGCAGTGTCCTTCTCTTGAGAAATCAGTCAAACTTATCCCTACTTTGGTTTTGACAGGGATTTGCATGCCCAACTGCTGGGAAATGGATATTGGGCATTCTATCTTCAAGGGATGAGCGAGTACAGCTGTATCTGTTCAACTCGTAAAGATCTTTATTTGGGGGAGGCGGGGCCTAAACCGGAAGTGGGCGTGTTTTAACCAAAAGTTCACCACGTAACTTTGACAAACATACAAAATATGAGTGCACTGAAGAAAATTAAGGGCATTACGTAATGCAAGGGCATTAACATATCAGGGGCATTCTACAAGGCCGTCTCAATAGCAACCTTTTTCCAGCTACTCTTAATTCTATTTTGTCTTCCATTCTGTCTTCATACGCATCCGCCTCAATCGCTCAATGTTTTTCGAAATCACAGAGCTGCAGCCACCCAACTGTGATTCAGATCTCAGATAAATGGTCTTCCTCTATTTCAGTGTTGTTTAGGAACAATGCTGCAGCCTAGCCAAGCAGAAGGTTTCTAATATTGAGCTCTCATGGGTTATCACCCACCTCACTGGGCAAGAAAACACTGTCTGTTTGTGTGTGTGTGTGTGTGTGTGTGTGCGTGTAAGCCTGCAATCCCTGACATGCTCATTTTAAGGTCAAACGATGCTCATGAACGGCTGATTTACTCCAAATGTGATTGTACATGGTGTTCAATGCACATTTTTTTCTGATCAGAAGCACGATTATGTCATTAATACTCATTAGGTGGGGGGAAAAAATGTATAGGGAGGATGATGAAATTCAACCTGAGTGAGTTGGTGTATTACAGCAAAGGAAAAGTCTGACTCATTCATCATCACGATTATCAATAATTCAATTAAAGAGGAAGTCAACCCCCCCAAAATTTGACAATAATATGTTCTATGCAGCCCCACTAGTCTAAATACGGTATTTTGGTTAATATTGCAGAAAAATCTAGCCATTTTTATCCATCTCAGGGGGCGGCCATTTTGCCACTTGCTGTCGACTGAAGATGACATCAATGTTGCTCAGGTCTCAAGCAACAACCAATTACAGCGCAGCTTCAGAAACCAGGTCAGCTGTGATTGGTCGTTGCCTGAGCCCTGAGCAACTGTGATGTCATCTTCAGTCGACGGCAAGTGACAAAATGGCCGCCCCCTTAGATGGATTAAAAACGGCTGGATTTTGCTTCACAACTCATATTCCATAAATGTAATATTAATCAGAATGTAATTTTTTTATACAAGTGAAGATACATATAACATATTGTTAAGAAATATTTATGGTTAACTTCCCATTTAATTAAACGCTTTTTGTAATGCACTTTCTATATAATATAATGCAACTCAAAGTTCTTCACATACTGGAGTTAAAGTCAATCTCCTCCTGCCACTTCAGTGTTTTTCAACTTTGAGGAAGGTTTTCAAGACTGCGCTTATAATTCTGTAATGTAATTTTTCTGTAATTTAGGGTTATTAGTTTTTCTCCTTTGGCCCCAAAACCAATGACAAAAACTTCAGTTTCGTCCTGGTTAAATTGGAGGTCTCTGCTTTCCAGAATTGTATATCTAAAATACAGTTAAAAAAGAGTATCTATTGGACTGGTATCATCAGGAGACACGGAGATGTACAGCTGCGTATCATCAACCTAGCTGCAAAAGTTCTCTCCGTTCCTCCTGTTGGCACTGCCAAGAGGTACCATACAGTTGCTAAATTAAATAGGACAGGGCTTAAAATTGATCTCTGTGGCACACCACAATATTTGATGGATTTATGAGGAGCGTATATCCAATGTTGACCATAAAAGTTTCATCATTTAGGTAGGATAAAAAACTATTTACATGCAGCACCAGAGAGGCCAGCTACATGTTTTATTGTGTTTAAAATAATAATGTAGTGGACTGTATCAAAAGCAGTGCTAAGCAGCTGAACCAACAGTGTTAATTAACGGCTATCAAGATTGTCGACTCGCTCAGCTGGCATTTGTTGTGTTAATTTTGGCACAGATCTGAATATGTGTTGTTAAATTTGTCCTGGATGTTTTAGATGTTTGATAGGAACTTATGTTTTAGTGTTGCACAGTAAAAACAGAATATATAATTTTCTGTGAGGACTTAATAAATCGTTGCGGTATTGACGAGATGCGAGGTGTTCTGCCATTTTCTCTATTTGCATGCTTTCAGTAATCCAGATTGCTGCTTCGTGGGCACCGTCCAGGTCAGGTATCAGCAGGAGGTTGAAAAAACAGGAAGAGGAAGAAACAAATATGTAATTTTCTTTGATTCATGCTTAATCTAATTTGCAACAGTATAGTAGCAGCAACAGCCTCAAAAACACGCAGCAAAGTAGGCCTTAAATTGTAATTGGGCCTCTCATGCATTTCATGTGACCCCTTTGAGACTGAATTCTGACTGCGGGTATGGGCCCATGGAAAAATGAAAACCACATTACACTAAACTTTTTCCGTCTTTGCAACGAGGGCAGAAAGAGCTACATATAAAATTATGTAGCAGCTTTGATGCGATGCTAATGCTTTCGACACTTTTTCCCCCCCTCTCCATGAAATGTCGAATGGATGTGTCACACTTGATGAAAATAATTTGCAGTCAGTTTCCTGTCCCTCTGTGTTCCCGTTACCAGCTGGGATGCATGTTGCAAGCCATCTGCATTAAATCTTTTTAATCACTGCTCGGCACAAATGTGAAAAGGGCCACGCTTCTCCACTTCTAATGAGCACTGTTGTTGACAAATTTGACTACATACCAATATATCCACTAATATGACATCTTGTGTAAATTTAGTTGGAGCCTTGTCTTCTGGTGTACAAAGAGAGGCACAGCAATGTAGATTAGCCATTAACAGGGGTGGATACACATCAATTCTCATTAGTGCTTAAAATGCAGGAATTTTTGCTGTAGCCATTCATTGCCACCAGCTCTCTTTGCTTTTTTAGACGA
The DNA here is from genome assembly GCF_054856555.1 of Leptonotus elevatus. Classification (NCBI taxonomy): domain Eukaryota; kingdom Metazoa; phylum Chordata; class Actinopteri; order Syngnathiformes; family Syngnathidae; genus Leptonotus; species Leptonotus elevatus. The sequence goes on from NC_141256.1 coordinate 3,550,326, forward strand.
CTTGACCTTCTGTTCACTATTTGAAACCCAACCACTATAAATGGAATATTGTTTAGAGCTAATGTGGTCATTGTACACTTTTTCAGATTATCATTTTGTATACCACTTTAATTGAAGCAATTTGTATCTACACCCATTGTTGTGAAGGTTTTTAATGAATTATTTGCGTTGTCTAGGTGATTTATATCATTCCTCTAAGAAGAAATTAAAAGTGGGGAGTCATAGTGTTTCAATCCCATAATTCTTGTCATCATAAACATTTCGCTTTGTATAATTCTGGACTATATTTATTTCGCTGTACGAAACCATTTAGCAGTGTAAATTGAATTTTCCCTTCAAAGGAACATAAAGCATTGTTTTGTTTTTGTTCTATGAACTGATGTGTTCCTACTTTGGAAATTACAGTAGTTCATTAACATATCAAAAGATGCAAACGCTAAAGGCGCTGTCGTCACGATGGGAGAAAAAAATCGTAACTGTCTCAACACCAGAAGACTGTTTTCACATTCATCATCACGTTGCACTTTGATCAGAGAGAATGTGACTTAAAAGCATCCGAGCGGTAATTGCAGGATCACGCTTTGTGGATGTGGAGACTTTGAACCTCTAATATATACAAATACCTGTTTCTTCATAGATATAGAGTATGTTGTTATAAGAAGTGCAAAGATCACATTTGTACTTGAATGGCTTCCTCATACTTAAAAAAAAAAGTGTTCACTAAAGACTCTAAATTGTCTTAGAGTGTGTATGGTTGTTTATCTAGTTAGTACCTTGTGGTGTGCTGGTAAGGAGTCCAAATAGCCCATGTCTCGCTCAGTCAGCTCGGCTACCCAGGCCATTACCTTAATGAGGATAAACTGTATAGAAAATGGATAGATAGATGACTTGTCATCATTCAATTTATGAAACATAAATTTGTTATGATGTCAATAATCATAATAATTATAAATATATTTCTATCGACTCTGATTGCAAATACATTATGTGAGTGCATTCTATGTGCTTGTCATGCTGAGGTTGTTAATATTTATGCATGGTTCCATGTGGCGCTACTTTAAAACTAATCCGAAGGTCTTCCTCCAACCCCGGACATACACGCTGGGAGCAAAATGGAGGACACGCTGAGATGGAACACAAAGAACACACTCCAACACACAGGCACAAGTGCTCACTCCAACACACAGGCATAAGTGCTCACACCCTGAATCGCAGCGTAAGTGAAAGATGAAAACAGCTAGAGGGGCGTCATGTGATGTTACTTGGAATGGTAACCTTTTATTGCTATTTAATCAATCCAAATGTTATTTCTTAACACTGTTCTCTGACAGCAAAGGTTGAAATGCAATTTTATGATTTGTTATTTTAAACTCCACTTTTTTGTTAATTTTATTCAATTTGCTAATGTGCTGTGGCAGAGCCAATCAGGTCTTAACTTGCCAATGTTAAGTCACAGTCACGTGTCTCTGTTATTAGTCAGTTCAATTCTGTCTTGTGCACTCTAAATATTGATTCAATATTTTCAGCCACTCTTTTTTTGGGGGAAACATGGTCAATATTTACAGTAGCTTATTGGTAATCATAGTGACGTGCTAATGTTGACACGAAGTTGTCACTGTTGTCAATATGGTAAATAAACAAAATGTTCCCTCTTTTGTTCCAGTCTACTTTGTTCTGCTTCAGCTTCACTTTTTTCAAAATGTCCACTTGCCTCAGGTGTACACTGATGAAATAACCGTTTTAAAATGACTGCTGAAGCACTATCGTGTCAAAGCTAAAAGAAAATCAGAGCTGTGGTGTTAGCACAGATCAGCATTAGCTAACAAATTTACCAGCGTTAGCTTCTGCTAAGTTGCAGATGTCGGTTTGCGGTGTTGGCTGCATTTGTGATTATTTCATCACTGTTGGTTAGAAAGGGATTGAGCTGTTACAGGGTTGATTCAGGGTTCTGTTACATCGAGTTCACATTGTCTTTGCCTGAATTTGTTTTTGTGCTCTTAAACTTGGTCTGCTAATTTCTGGTTTTATTTTATTTCACATGGTGAAACATGAAAATGCGCTAAAACAAAGGTGAGACAGAAGTTGTTGGTGAGCTTCAGGGAACAATAAGAAGGTTTGCTCTACATTGCCAAATAACACAGTAATGCAAGGTTAAACACAACTGGACTTTGTCCATTCATACCTTATTGTAACTGGACAATTCATCAAGTTACAGTACATTATCAACAATCCAAGTGCAATGTAAGAATTTCTCAAGTAAATTATGCTCATTCATGAAGACATGCTACAGTCAATCATAATAATAATAATAATAATAACACGTTTTTGTATTGAGCATGTACTGAATGACTTGATCGAAACCCACCTGCTCAGTACTGAAATCAACAGTTTAGCCAGTTTTTATGTTCAAGTTACATTGTCATTACGTCATTTGTTTAATACATAACACATAATTCTGCTGCATTTGTGAAACATTTTTTTGAGTAAAGCAATCCATTAGTTGTGATGATTAAATGTATATTGTGGGAACTGCTACCGGTTGTCAGTAAAATGCCAACCGTTATATCTGTATTGATATTTTTGTCACACAAACATTGTAGTGTGACAAACGGCTGTCAACAGTACTGTATATATATCACTGGTGTCAGGCGATTAAAATGTTTATTCGTAATTATTCTTCAATAGTTAACTCACAATTATTCGCAAATTTTATATCTGTTCTAAATTTACAATAACATGTACAGCAAAATATTTTTTCTAAGGTTTCGTACTTTTGTTAACATAAAGGTAGAAAAAATGTTAAACTAATAGACATATGGCTGCATCTTTTAGTCATTGATACAGTAATTTCATAATTCACATAATTTAGTTTAAAAAGATGTACTTTACTGTCAAAAACAGTGTGATATTGATTTGTGTTGGTCATTTTACTCCCACTAGATGGCATAATTGCATTTGTAAGACATTGGTGACAGCTCAGTGTGTTTTTCTTTTCATATTAAGAGCTATCTAATCTTTAACATAAATTTCATAACTTGTGAAATTCTGCACATTTTTAAAATTGTAAAATGCAACTTGACCCCATTCTCCACAAATATATGCATTATTATTAAATTTATTACTGCTATATGATGACGTGTACATGTCTGCTGCGTTGCGACGGGAATTTCCCCAGTACAGGCTTTTCAAGTAAGGGGCGGTGATTAATTAATTAATTAAAACATTTGTGGAGTTAAAATAACTTTAAATAAACTCAAAATTAACGCACTAATGTTGACACCACTCTAAAAACAGTTGGGTCAAAAGCAGCCCAATTATGGATCAAAAATTGACCGATCCACTTTATGGGTCAATTTGACCCAACTTTCTGGGTTGTTTTATACAAAATGACTACATTTTTGTCAAGTAAAGGATCTGACCAATATTTATAAGTTGTTTCACGCTGAAAGACCCATTTCTAGACTTAAAATTGGGTCAAACCGACCCAAGTAGCAGATTGGTCCATATTTGACCCAAAAATGGGTTATTTTTTGACCCAACTGTTTTTAGAGTGTATAATGCTCTCTTTCCTAACTAATCAATCTAGCTATTGATATATTCAAGATATACAGATTTTTCAAGATGTTGTTTGTTCGCAACTAGGTCCTCTCCGACACCACAGCATCACTGAAAAGCAAATTATACACAGGAAGATGCTGACTCAATCACATCATCATCATGGCTGCTGGCTACTGAGCAGCTTTACTGCAGGTTAAAAGTCTCTGTGGCAATTGATGAAGGGCCGTTGTGTTATTTTCACATGCTGCCTGCCCACATTATACGCAAGATGGACCCCTTGAGATATCTTACCTCTTTAGAGCTCAACCAACTATCTCATTATGAAATAGTAATTCCCAAGCAACAATGCCTTGTTTAATTGAACGTGTCAGTTCTGTCAGCGGATGGAGGGCAGAAGTGAGATATTGCAGAAGGCTGGCCAATGTTGATAGCTTCCAGTAAAGCATCGGGTCGAGCGGCAGAATGGAGGTCGCTGAATGTAATACATTAGCCCAACGCAAAGACACCATTCAAAAGCAGAGTGCAAGGAAATTGATCTGCAACCGTCTCTGAGGAGTCGTTGTTACTGTCTTCACAATTTGGCCTCACCAAAAAGAGATGAGATGGTGATAGGAATGTGAGACAGAAAGTAAGTGGGCTGAGAACAACATAGAGGAGAAGGAGAAGGCAAGTAGAATAAAACTAACAGAAGACATATTTAGACACCAACATGAAGGCTTTTGAGCACCATTAAAAAATTAATAAAAGAATCATACTAGGCATTTTTTCATGTTGTCTTTGTGCTTCTGACCTTCATGTTGTGAGTCAGTGGGGAAAAGACTTCCTCAATTCACCAACATATCTTCCTATGAGGACACAGTCTCAGGACTCTGAGGTGGGATTGTTAGAATAAATGTACATATGTTATCCCATATTTACTCTTATAGTATTGCAAAGCATGCCTCATGTTCTTGCACCTGCAAAACAGGAAGTGTGCCCTTATCACAAGATAGCGACTAAAACACGGATGAAATGTTGAACTTTGACTGTTGAAACCTTCAGCGCTGAAGAAAGACACGTCTGTATTATTATCTGCACAATGACTCATATCCGTGATGGTTGCTGCTCTGTGTTCCCCTGACCTTTAGAGTAGCAACGACAGTGTAACCAGAGACCGCCCTAAAATAAATAAAAAGAGAGAACTGGGCAGAATGTGCTTCAGAGCGGTAGGAGATTGAAACTGTGCACATCGCTGTCCGTTCTCTTTGCAAGCAAAAATAATCTGAGTGTCTTGTCTTCCTTTGTCTGTTGTTTATTAAAGTTTCTTGGTTGACTGAACCTGACATTAACCTCTGGTAAAAGTCAAAGAGATGGTAAAAAAAACGGCCGGGCCCTTGGGTGGTTGTCAGCATTTTTCAGGAGGATCGGAGGGTGTGTTCAAACTAAATACATTCCTCAGCCTCCCTCAAATTCGAGGGTGTTCGAGAGCAAGGTCCACCGGGAAGTCAAATGTCAGATTCAGAAGGTGTTTTAGGATTGATCCAAATTAAAATAAATACAGAGCCAGTATCGACGATTTAATAATTAAGGTTGATGCATCGTCAGTTTCATGGCCTTAAAGCGTTTTGGCGATGTTTAAAAATAAATAAATATATATTTACCAGTTAAAAGCCACTGGAGTTGTTTGGAAGCGAGTTTGAAGCGATTGGGATGTGAATCAGCACCAATCAATCTGAGTCTTCTTTCCCTGGCATCCCTATTTGCATTTTTCTTGACACATTCAAACTATTTTTGTCACCACAGAAACGGCTTAATTAATTGCACGCTTAATCCATCCAGCTCAAGCATCTCTGCTTCTGTGCCAAGTGATGTTCAGACGTGTTTGTGGTTTATCTGTTATCTGTGTGGGTACAGACACACACGTTTACACCAAATTGTATTGCTATTTGCTACTAAATCGAGATGGCATTAAGCCAGACAGTCACACTTGAAATACTCAATTTACTTATGATAATGCACAATAACTATAATGTATAATAATGTGTGTGTGTGTATATGTGCAATGTGTGTTTTAATACAAATATTAAGAAGCTTTCAATCATGGCTTGGTCATCATCATCATCATCATGTGAGGGTGCTGCTAAATTTCTACAACATTGAAGGCACCCTGAAATGCAGTAAACCAACAAAAAGGATCAAATATTATGTGAACATAGATTTTGTTTTTAGCTTTTCGATTGAACATGCAAGCTTTGATAAACATCTTGCTTGGGTGTAGAAACATTAAAATAAATGAAAGATACAAGTGTACATTACAATATTGTGACATGAAACACCACACAATGCTCTAAAGAAAAGTTTATCAGGGCACAAAACACACACAAAAAAAAATTACAGCCTCTGAACCCTACTGTTCTGGATGTAAAACAGACAATTGAGACTAACCAGATTAGAATAACCAGAGACCTTCATTTAGGCCTCCAACGTGTTCCTCTGTGTTGTGGTCAGGACCCAACCAGTGAAAAATCACCCCCCCCCCCCCACACACAACAACAACAACAAAATAGCCAGTATCTTTTTTTTTCCATTACATTTGCGACAAAAACAAATTATGCTCTATTGTTGGCGATATTAATAAAAAAGCTTCACAGGCATATTACGTTCCCCTTCATCTGACGATTAGCATGGATTTTAAACATAGAAGGGCCAAAACATCCCTAATGAAAATGTAACTGCACTAAAAAAACAGCCATTAGAGGGTGTCAAAACTGCATAAATGGAAATCAACCTGACTTTTAAACAGATGTGCTGCTTTTAATATCACAATAGTGCCGTTATCGTTACATCCCCACTCATAAAATTAAATGACGAAATAACACAGGTGCTCTTCAAAATTGGCGGGCAAATTTTTTGGGATAAAAGGCCTTTTTTAATTGATTAATCTTGATCTGTTTCATCCCTCATTTGTTGGTAAATTGAATTATATTGTAAAGCCAATTTATCTGTTGTGAAGAAATCTAGGTATGTTCTTCCTTTGCTAGTAGATGTTGCTCTCACATGTGTGTTCACATATTTGATTTTGTAAAACAGTCTTGTAAAACTGGCGAAAACTCTCCCAACATTGTTTTTCATTTCGGAGCCTTGGCAGAGCATAATCTGTAAGTCATACCAGTCATAATGCTGTGACGTATTTTGTGTTTGTGATTAATGGTGAACTTTTGTTAAAACGGTAGCTCCTTGCTATTAGCCATTAACTGCTAACCTATGCTAAAGTCAATGTTAGCCTACATGTGCTACGCAGATGTTAAGTGATATTGGTTACATTGTAATGTTATTTTTTTAATGCAGAAGCACTTATGTTTTGTTCTGATCTGTATGTTGCAGTTTCACAAAATACAAAAGAAAAAGGAAGTAAAGACCAAATTATTTTTTGGGCAGCTCTAATTTCAGTACAAATGTTTAATATGGCCTATAACTGTCTTGTTTGAAGCTGTGTCAGTTTATAGCAACCTGCTGCTCCAGCTTGATTGTTTCCAGTACTTAACTAGGCGATTAAACTTCCCCACTGGAAGACTAAAAACGGGCTGTGGCAAAATACTCGTGTTGAGGTAAAATGCATCATTGTAGTGTGGGTTGCGGGCTCTATTCTGGGAGTTCAACTGTCTGAATCAGCCTCAGGACTCTGATAATACACAATCCCATGTTTACTGGGGGGGGGGGGGGGGTGGGGGGGTGTAGGCGGGGTGGTGCACAGTGCAGTAACTTAGTCAGGTGCCCCATGTGGGAAGATGATAAAGTCAGCCAGTTCATTTTCCAAAATGCTAATTTACAGCTAATACAGTTTTGTTGTACAGTATGTAGAACTAATATATAGAAAGGCATTTAATATGTCTGGCAAATCTCTGGCCCCCAATAAATAATGAACGTAAACCCAGTTATTAGCCAGTATGTATGTGATTTCTTGGCCGTGGGGGTAGTTTGCCTGCCTCTAGAGGGTGTACAAGACCACAGATGTACATAAGGTCAGGGTTGTTGTGGGCGCTTGTTTAATAGAACAGTGTTGAAGGTCAGCTCGGTGTTAAGGATAGGAACATATCTCAGCTAATTAGCACTCCCACAGAGGGCCTCGCATCTGCGTCTGTCTAAGATGTGCATGGTCATTGCTTACATGCGAGAATCACAGCTTTACAGAAATTCATTTTTCAGGATATATTTATTATCTATAGAATAAAAATATGACAATTTTCAACTGTATTTATTGTTGATTATTGTATCCTATTGGTGTCCTCGTGCTCAAAGTATAGCTAGTAATTTTACAATAATAGAGTACCTTGTTATTTGATTTATTTCAATACTATAAATTAACCCTAATCAGGATAAGCGGTATAGAAAGTGGATGGATGGGAAGATAAAAAAAGAAGAAGAATTCCCAGGAAAAATAAAAGATTTTCTTTACCATTTTTAATACCCATTCCCATTTCTTGATTCAATTTTAATGAAGCTTTGATTTCCACCCCTCATACTTTGTAGGTTTAGAGTTTAACAAGAGCTAAATTACAAAATAAAGCTTGATTGTTGTACATACACATCAACAGTTATATAAAGAATTGTGGTTACCTATAACCATGGATTTCTAGCTAATAATTGAAATATATTAATAAATTGTTTACATCTTTTCCTAAAGATGATAGCCAGCAAGAATCAAAATTCTAATTACGACTTTCATCATTGAAACAGTACACTGTTCCCCAGTAGTTTTTTTTTTATTTTTATTTTTTTTACCTGTCACATGCAGCCATGCTAATGTAAACCTTCTCTGTGCAAACCATAGCTGTTGGCAGGGCCACAGTGCAACCGTTGCTTGAAGGTATGTTCTTATTCCCTCTGACCTGACTATGTCACAGCAGATGTTCTGTTCTTATTGTTCTCTGTTCTTGATGCTACCTTTTACGCCTGCAGGAATGTACAAATGTGCTGTATTCTATAGCTCTACTGTACTGTAATATTTTACATGTTTAGTACATGTCTGTGTATCTCTTATATTTACATATTGTCCCTGTTCTGTGAAAAACATTTGCATCCATTTTTATTTTATTTTGTATTTTTTTTTTTTTTTACGTTTTTGGGATGTCTGCATTCAGTTGCATCCCATAAATGTAAAAAGGTCAAAAATGGACATAAGTGTTTTTCACAGGACAGCGACAATGTATAAGATTTGGCTTTATGTCTTTAACTCATTTAGAAGCTCCAAAATTACGTTCATTATAATTTTTGTTGGAAAGACAGGGGCAGAAAAATTCTCCCAGTCGCCTCTCATTTGGCTTGTCCTTTTAAACACAGTGCTATTCAAATCAGCCAGCACTAACAACAATTTTAATATTTTCGTGACATGATGATTACATAAAGTTAATGAAATGGCTGAGACAAAAAGGATCAAGCTTTTAGAATGATGAGTGAGAAAGTTTCCGTATCTGTTAAGTGTAGTTTATGTTTACAGCTGTTGAACTGTGAACCAAGATAGCATTAGCATAAGACAAAGTTTTAGTATAATCTACGGCCACTGGATTGACTAGCGATGTTCAAACATTTTTTTCTATATCTTTGGTTTGACTGTAAGCATTAAAGAAAGATACAAAGCACAAAGATAAAGATAGCTAATCTTGCCAACACAGAAAACATAATTTGGACATGATTCAGAGGAGCTGATGGGAAACGTCATTGAAGGCTTTTATAGTGGAAGGATTTCATAGTACAATAGACGGTACTGCAGGACACTATGAAAGGTCAGTTTTGTTTTCCCTGGCAGGAAAAGTGTCGCTTGTTATTTATAGTTCTAATTAGTCTTTAGAATTTTTTTTTTTTTAATAAGGGGTAGAGGGAGGGTTTGTTCCAACTACGCGGAGCTAAAACGTGTCAGCTTTCCTGCCAAGCTCGATTCAGGGGCTCTGGAGAGGAAGTTCTGAAGTCTGAGAAGGGTTCCGGGAGTCAAGTCTCAGATTCAGGAGGAGTGTGTGTTTTTCGCTCAAGCCGCAACCTTAGTTTTAATCTGTCTACATTTGAGAGAAATCAAATTAACGGATACACACCAGCTTCTATTGGAGTTTAATGCAGGTCATGTTGACTAAAGCCCAAACATTTTTCCTATTTGAGAAGATTAAAAAGTCTGAGTGGCATCTTTATATTATAGAAAAGCAGGCCACCTCTGCGAAAGAACATACTCATGGAGTGATGCTCTCAATCACTCTACCACCACAAGCTAACCGTAGCCCCTCCCCCAAATACAGAGATCTTCGAACAACGAAGATGTCATACTTCTTGACACCGGCAACCTCTCACGTCAACGTTTATTAGGCAGGGCAAGGGTAAGGCAGCTTTATTTATATAGCACATTCCATTCCCAAGGCAATTTGCTTCACACAAGGAAAGATACAACACCTATAAACATTTACAACACACAACAGTTAATGACATTCTGAAGCAAACCAGAGAGAATCAAAGTAGCTTACCAAAGAACGCAGTATTTAACCTAGTTTAAAAAACATTTACGCTCGGGGCTGTCTTTACTTCTGCTGGCAGCTTATTACATTTGCGTGCAGCATAAAAACTAAATGCCCGTTCACCATGTTCGCTTTGAATTCTGAGCTCCACTAATAGACCCGAGTCTGCAGACCTCAGAGGCCTGCTGGGTTTGTATTCAATCAGCATTTCTTGAATATATTCAAGACTCAAACCATTCAGTGATTTATAGACCAGTAGGAAAATTTTGAAATCTATTCTACAGCTGTTTGGGAGTCGGAGGACCGGAGTGATATGTTCTGATCTCTTTATTTTTGGTTTGCTTTGTTTTTACTAAATTCATGATTACAGTATTCAATCAGGTTCATATGAGCAAAATCCTTCAAGATTCCTTATAATGTTGGGGACTCATAAAGAGCTAAAACTTCCCATACAAATGTCAATTATTTAAATGTCATGATGCCAATAGAGAGCAAAATCTTCCCCAAAATGCTACCCTGTGCATCTGCACATCGCGCTACATTTTCTTGCGTGTTTAAGTACTACCACTGGCGGAGCTAAAGGGGAGGCCGGGGTGGCACGTGCCCCTGCCCAAATGAGATTGGACCCCGCAGGCGTCAAATGATTGACATGTCACGGCACCGGCCGTCGTGCCAATGCATCCTGCCATTTCAGACGCCTTCTAATTGTTATGCTGCACATTAGATGGCGTTATGTACCACAATATGTTGTAATCCACCTCAATAGGAGTCTGGAGAAGAAAAATCTCCTGAGTCCCATGAAGATTATACATTTTTGTCAATGTCATGTTGTCATATTTTTTATGTTCAGATAGATTGTTTTGAACGGACATCAATAAGTTAACGTTTTGCACAAACAAAATAAATGCATGAGCTGAACGACCAACGGAGACGTGAAGCAGGAAACAGAAGTACGGAGTGGCCTTCCAAATTAAAAGCATAGATTTAAAAATAAGATATTTGAACATAACACATAAAACAGCTTGAAGAATACAGCTTAGCACTTACTCACTTAGAATATATATACCCTAACGTTTTTAGTCTAGAAATGGGGGGTTTAAAAGAAGGATTTAATAACATTATTATTAAATAACAATAATAATAATCCTTAAAGGTGCATGTCACAAGATACAATGTGAAGATGACATTTTTTCTGGCTGCCCCGTGAGCCTGGGGGCAGTTTTTGCAGATTTTTGACCCTTCTGGCGAAAAGCGGAATGGCAGCCAGCGCACGCGCCCAGAGTGCCGGAACATTAGTTAGTGGTAGTTTTATTGTGCATTGCTCATCATAAATAGACATTTCGCATTTTCGTGACGAGGTCTTACCTTTTTAGCAAGATGTGGGTCCCGTTTCATTCTCTTAGATCGTTCCACATACTATAACACTTCTCCAATATTGATCCACATCCTCCAGCGACGCTTGTGCGACTTCAGTTTTGCACTTTTTGTCACACTTGACAAGTCTTATCCTTTCCTGATCGGTATCCAGACCGTGGTCGGGAGATGCAGGGGAGATTTTTTTCTCCAGGCTCATCAACGGGGACAACTCCCGTTGCATGTCGCCAAACTTTCGGCTCGATGGTCAAACAAAAGGAGCCACTGGGAGACAGAGGGCCGCACTGCAGTCTTGGTTTATTAATTATTTTATTTTATTGCACACTTTTATATTCGCTGTCGCGTCTTTCTCCACGGTCCACACACTACCAAACATTTCCGCCTTCCAAGCGCTTCCACCGAGCTAGAGAGAGAGCGTGCACGCGCCTGAGGTCAAGCTCAAGGAGAAACCTTAAGTTTAAATTTCAGTCCTGAAACCGTAATCATTATTTGAATCTACAGGAAAATAGGGGCAACAGCCATTGTGCCACAGTAGTGCCTTCTGTCCGTTATAATTTTTTTTAAGCATGTGTGGGTGAAAAATATGGTTATTTTAACATTCCAAATTGCGCCAACATTGCGACATGCACCTTTAAACGAAACCAATTTCAAATTTAAAAAAACAAATTGCAAATTTCATTCATGTTAAACACTGTTAATTGTTCATTGTTCGAATATTGTACATTTTGTTCAGCACTTAATGGGCAAAAATCTCCTGTGTGCTATAATCCAGCCATGCATTTTCTGAACCGCTTATTCTTCACAAGGGTCGCGGGAGCGCTGGAGCCTACGTGTGCTATAATATGTACTTAAATATATTTCAACATAGAGACTCCGATTGAAATTAATTGTAAAACAAATTGTATAAAACAAAAGTATATATACGCATCCTACGTATATATCCTTGCTCCCCCCTGACCCCCCCTTCCATTTATAAAAGTCTAGCTCCGCCACTGAGTACTATGCGCTTTTCTGGCTGCACTGTCTACTGTTATAGAAAATAACTATTTAGCCAGTATTAACATACGTTTATGTTGTATTGCGGGCACCTGTTTAACAATGGGCTTTTCACTTCTTTTACATGAAGCAATATTGAAGTGACCTTTTGACTGATAAGCCTGATCGGAACAGACTGCGAGCTTTCCTGTTTAGCTGACCCTCCCTTTCTCCCCCCAAAACCTAACCAGGCTGCATAAAAATCTTCCCATGATCATTTACTGTGCACACTCTCACAGATCACTTCTTGTAGACTGACTTGTGTATATTTGAAGTTTCAAATATGAAGAAACCCAAAAGACAAACTGTTTTCCAGAGTGTTTTACTCATCTCACCAAATTACTGCAAAATCCACAACACCAATTAATTCTATCACATATGCACTCATGGTGGAGAAACCCTAAAATTTCAGTGCGTCCTGACAAATCTGGACGTTCACGCATTCTTCAATTGACTTACCCAAGTTTCCTCTTAAGCACAATAGAAGCTGAATTAAATCCAGCAATCCAGGAAGGTGAAACATCATATTGAAGTTCCACACACTTTAAGAAAGCTATCTAATATGCAAAAGACTGAGCTTTATTTTTTTGCTCTGGGAAAGGCTCAAGCAACCCCGTGACCCTTGTGAGGATAATCGGCACAGAGTGGATGGCCGGATTTAGTTTGACACGATGGTCACCTGAGGACAGAAGAAATTACAGGGTTGCTGGATGGCTCATCATTCTATTGGCTCGCCTACGTTTGTCTGCCTTTTCGTGGCTGAGGATGCAGAAATCGCTGGGGACAGTGGTGACAGAAAGTGATGGACAAGCAGTAAAAAAGTGGGAAAATGTGTTTGTGATCAAACACTTTTAGCACCCTTGGGAATGTTCAAGATGACATGATATTTCTAGGTCTTTAAAAGCACTACTCTCCACCATCTTTCTGTCTCGAATGACTACTTCATTGTGATTTAGAATTTTTAACATTGATATCTGTATTTTGTAACCAATTCAAACATGTTTTATTCAGTCATTATTGTATTGAGCATTTACAGTGGTCCCTTGCTACACGGTTTACTTATTCACGATTTACTGTATCGCGGATTTTTATTTGGGTCCGTAAACCATAATATAGTAAGTCAATTTCTACATACACTGTAGCACCATTGCAAACAAAAGTTCATCGAATTATTTATAGCAACATCTCGACGAAAATCTGTATTAATATTCCCACTCGTATGCATAAAGTATAATAAAATGAAATTTACGGCATTTCTGCCTGATAATTCCATTCCGGCATTTCCATACTGCTCCGTGAAGGCGGACATGTTACGCAAACCGACAGAACAGATTAAACACGGGGTCTCCATCCATGGCCCGGGTCTTGTGGCTCCGGTGGCCGGGCGGGCGGGTGATTTGTGCCTGCCCCGCTCCGGTGGGCCTCCTGGCACCTCGTGCGGGCCCCCAGTATCCGGGGGGCGAGCCCTATTGCCGGTGGGGGTTTGAGTGGGCTGGGTGGGGGTTTGGTGCGCGGGTGCGCCTCCTGCCCCCGCCCAGCTGGTCGCTCCTCTTAACTCACTGCACTACTTTTGCACAATACACTTTGTTAATAGACACATAGGGCACATAACACACATTTTGGGGTTGGTGGTGGGGGTGGTTGGGGGCGCATGTAGGAGACACCGTCTTCGCCCTACAACTCCCCTCCAATTTGAATGCACCCCACAACTGGGATGGGGGGAGGTGCCATCTGTTGGGGCAGACCGCAGTATTAAGCAGTGCTGCGGTCCCCCATCCGTATCCCCGCCGTGCCACCACGCCCTCCTATTTATTATTTTTTTTATGCACCACATACACTCACTGACACGTCTGGGAGGTAGTTGGATCGGAGCGTGGGGATATCATTTCCCTCTGCTCCATCTCACCTGCTCCCAATTTTAATGCACCACACACACACACACACTTGTATATACACTGAATGGGGTCACATCCACGGTGTAGGGGTAGAGTTCACCAGTCGGCGAGCTGGCAAACTCAGTAACAGGGTTAGCTTTCACTAAGTACGCTGGCGTGACGACTGGGGCCTTTCCCCGCTGGGCCTGGGGTTCGGGGGTGCCGCCCATCCCCCGGTTGTGCTTGCTCTGTCCTGGCCGGAGTCGACGGCTCCCCTCTTTGGTGGAGGTTTTCATGCATGCCAGATCCACCACACCAGCATCTATCGAAATTCAAACACAATCTGCTTCTTCCTCTGGTCGTTGAATCGGTGGAAGCTGATGTCTGTGGATCTCACTCTGCTTCATCTATCCTTCCTTCCTTTCCTCAGTCTATCCTTTGGTCTCTTGAGGTCTCCCTAATTTGTTGGAATTTAGATGTTTCTGGGGCTGGTGAAAGATTCTGGTTGAGGTGTTGGTCCGAGCTGGATTTCACTTTTCTTTATTTTCTTTGATCCTTCCTCGGGTCTCCTGACAACCTCACGACTCTAGCTGGATTCTGAAGTATTCGGTTTAGGTGAACGGTATGGGATTTTTTAATAGGCTTTAGGTTCGTGGTGGAGTAGGAGGGTTTAAATCCCGAGGGTTAAAGTGTCCTAGGACAGATTATACCACTCTAGGATAGACTACCCAATATTTAGCAAATAATTATCTGCTATATATATATTTTTTTTTAATGTACTTTTTTTCTACACCCCTCTAAACGTTCTAGCGATGTGTTATTTTTTGTATTGTATGTTTCTATAAATAATAATAATAATAATAATATAGCTATGAACTTTAAGGAATGTGATTGTCTTTTCCCAATGTTTGTTAAGGTTAGGGTTAGCCCCTAACCCTGCTTTAACCCCTGGCGATTAATCTGTTTTAGGACACTTTAACCCACAGGTACTTTAACCCCCAAGCTAATCTGTCCTGTTAAACCGGAAGTACAGTGGCGGAAACCAGAAACACGTAATTCGAAACAGAAAGTATGTTTAGCGGTAATACTTTTCCTTTAAACATAAATAAATGAGTAATTATCAAATCCAAACAATTAGTAAACCTTTTTTAATGACAAATAAATATTTTTAACCTTATTATTTAAAGCCATGAATTTAGTCATATAGAAAAAGCCTTCAAGGTGTGCTCAACACGAAATCAAATTTGTGTTTTTTGCTGATAAACTGTAGAAACTGGTGTCTACAAATGCTGTCTACATGTCCTGGTCATTATTTTTGACATTTTAGTTGTTTGTTGAAAGCTTGAATTTGGGCCAAAACTGTGTGTTTGGTGCCATCTTAACTTGTTCACTCCCAGCCATTTTCACTGAAGCAAGCCCTTCACTCCCGGCTGTTTTACTGGATTTTGACTGATTTTGCAAGTGTCAAAGAATATTGTGTTCTATTGCTATGAAAACATGTAACCTACCAAAAGAAAGATTACAGTCTCTTCTTTCATCAGGAACAAAGTATATTTGTATCTGTTTCCATTTTGCAGCAATTAGCATTAGAAAATCGCTTCATCAAGTTTCATCATTATTCATATTCCTGTTGAAAACACAGGCAAAAAGAGGTTGTTGCAACATGGCCCTGGTTGATCTCTTATACTCTGCTGCCAAGAGGCCGTTTTTTGTAATAACTACCATTGCTTTAAGCCACCTCTTTATGTCAGATGCTGCATCAAAGCCTTCTGTTTGCTCTTGCATAAAACAAACAAAAAACATAAATACGTTTTTGGGAGGGATGGACAAAGTATTAAAATCGAGTTGCCGATTTCAATCACAGCCAGACAACGCCCAACCCTCTTCCCATTCGCAACCCAACGGTCCTCCAGGCAATACCCCCTTTGAGTGCCGATTTCAAATCTTAGTGAGGCGGCGGAGCAAGAATCTGATTTCATGTATTCAGTGTACAGCTATTTTTCTTAGTGAATGTACTAAGTAAAGAAGTGTGGTGGGTTCGTTATGGCTCAGTAGATTCTTAACTCAAACATCCCCCGGTTGTAGTTCTTTGCTGTGTTGTCATGTTTGTTTACCTCTGCTTGAGAATTTCCGGTGGCTTGCACACCAGAAGCACTGACTTATATACATGTATATATGTTGTTTGTATATCTCATTAGATGTCCTTTCAAAATAAATGTTATTACAATGAATGCTACCATCTATGACATTACAATTTTTTTGGTCATTTTCACTTTGACAAATTGTCAATTCACGAAGAAATTATGGTAAAATGCTGACTTTAGACTAATAATTTCTCAGTGTATATATATATATATATATATATATATATATATATATATATATATATATATATTCTTTTTTTTTTAGGGTTTTAAAAATTAATTTTACATTTTATTCCATTAAATAACAGACAAATATTTGTGAAATTACGATACATTTTAACAATCGATATATTCATTTCTAATGGAGTTTTGTTGTTGTAAAAGAACAGAAATGTTGTGATTTCATGTTGTTTCAAATTTGAAGAGCACCTGTTATATGTTAATTCTTTTAACATTTAATGTTATGAGTCGTCAACATCTTATGACCCTTTCACACTCTCATCCTCCTCTTTTTCTAATCGGTGAATTACTTGCATAAATTAAAATGGAAAAAAAAGACCCCAGTAGTTTGACATGAACAAATATTCTGAATGTCATACATAAACATTTATTAAATTATTTCCTTTAATGCATGTAGTTATGTTTATTGCTCAAACACAGCCTGTGCTACCTTTAACGTAACCATCCCCTGTCAAGCTAAAGGATAATCTGCGGTCAAAATTAATAGTGTGATTAATCTGCGTTAACATATGATTAATGCAATAATTTTTGTGATTAATCAATGAGCTAACACTTTAACTTTAACAGCAGTAATTATCAATAATGACACATTAAAGGTAATTTGAGCAACTGTGTATATTCTACCAAACTAAGAAACATGAAGAAGAGATTTATAACAACCCACTCATTGAAAAGCATAATTTTTCGACTGTCACTTGTGACAATTAAATCATCGTAAGCCTGCTTAACAACATACAGTAAAGATTACACAGACAGCTGTTTAAGCATTGCTGGAAAAAATAAATTTCAGTTATAGGACAAATTACCCAAAGAAGACTTTACATGACCTAGCAGATGGATTATGTCACAAATCCATTAAGGAAAGTCAATGTTAGGCACTCAGACGTTGCCAGAACTCAAAGTGCTTTTGTGCTTACAAAGGTAAGAAAATACATCTCCCACCACATATGATTCATTAACACTCTTGAGATAATGTGCTTGAGTAGAGGAGAGCAGAGGTGCCAAATCCAGGTCCAGAAAGTAAAAACCCTGCCAAAGTTTGGCTTTAGCCTCAGGTGCTAGTTAGCTAGCTCCCTAGCTAGCTCTTATAGTGCTCGTTTACCAGCTAAGGAGCGAGCTAGCATCCGTGGTACTCGTTTACCTGCTCGGAAGCTAGCACCCATGGTGCTCGTTTACCTGCTAGGTAGCTAGCTAGCACTAGGGGCTAAAGCCAAACTGTGGCAGGGGGATTTTACTTTCTGGACCAGGGTTTGCCAACTCTGGAGAAGAGCAATTATGCCTCTATAGTAGAGCTCAACAATTAATTGAATTCAGATCGACTTTGCAATGTAATTTTCATATCTTGAAATGTTCACATATCTCCAAATAATCTGTTCTGATTTAAAACTATTTTTCCAATAGGAAGTGTTAGAGTAGACAATATTAAGTATTGTACTCTTTGCGTGTTCAATTAACTGAATGGTGAGATTCTGGTGAAGAAGCCCCTTTGCAAAGGTAAATAATTATCAGAAGCTTCTGAGGACAAAAAGCTGATGACACTGAAGCCGTGTTCTATCAGGTTGTCTGTCTCGTCCAACGTGGGGCATCAATACTTATTCAGAAAAGTGGGAGACTAGAAGTCTCCTCCCATCAGCCCACAACACACCCGGCCACAACTCAGCAAATACAAGAGAATCTGTTCCCATGGGTATAAATCAGATTAGAAAAAATACAATAATAATAAGCCTGACTCCCTTCCGACCAGTAGAGACCGGCCCTCCCATTTAGAGATAGCGAATGAATGTATGAACTCGTTGCCCTTCCTCATGAAAGTAACACAGACAAGAATACAATTCATTGAGCCTACACTGAGTCAACTAAATCCAAAACGGCTAAAATATAAATTAAAACTAAAAAACAATGTTAATAACTCATCATTCCCTCATTTGAGCGCTTGAGAGCTCAACACATTAAAACATTTTTTTTTCAATGGTTGTGTGGTAAAAATAATTATCCTTAAAACATCCCTTTAGCAAAAGAGGAGGTAGTTTAGCAATCATATGACATAAAAAAACAATTTGATACATTTAAAAGATTTTTAGTGGAATAAGCATAGCATATGTGAGGCTTAACATAAAATGTTGTTCATTAAAAAGTGTCGCAATGTATCGGCAGACGAATATGTGTTCTTTGAAGCCATCTTGTGATGAAGTTTTGTTGAATAAAAAAAGTGACGCAATAGTTCTTTCTCTTCTTTAAGAATCTGGGGTAGACTACCCAAATTCTTCGATTTGTCACCGGGATTATTCTGCCCGAAAATGTGACTCTTCGTGGAATGATTGCCCAAGAAAAGGCACTTGACTTGATCTTAGTTGACTGATGTCCTCAAACGGTGTCGAATGATGTCGAAACGGCCGCTCCAGAACGAACACTGGGTCAGCTGACGTGGCTCCAGGTCGGAGGTGATAAGATTGATGATCATCAGTTGATGAGATAGCCGAGCCTGGCACGTCTCCGGAAGCCTTGTAGACCAGATGTGGAATTTCTCCATCCTTCTTTCTGTGCAGAGAACTGCACAAGATTTCCTCACCAACCCCCTGGGGCCGTTCTCCTGAGTGCAGAAACTTTTCATTTTTAGTTTCTCATAAACTCACATAAATTTTATTTGGAGGAAAAACCCTGATAGTTTTTGTTAGTTGGGATTAGTAAATGTTATTTGGTTAAGATCCGTAGGTCCTGTGCTGTTGGAACAGGAAAATATCTATTTTTGTGACATTAAAATAGAGCCCAGCCTTTGATTGAGTTGAATGACATTCGCTCATTCATTAATATAAGACAAAGCTTGTAAATATTTATTTTTCAAATAGGTTTTGTTCAATAATAGGTAATTTTTTACCACGACTAAATTTGTTCTAAATTTGCATAACTTTGCCTTTCATATCATATATTCTCTTCCCAGAATCCCATGATCGGCCGAATCCTGATGATCCTGGAAAAAGCTCACATATATTCATATTATCTATACTCTTTTGCAAACACTGGGCTCCAAACATTACATTTTTCAAATGTGATTCTGAGATAAAAGATATAATATAATATAATTACCTTCATTCGGCGAATATGCATTATTGTCCTCTTTCTTCAGACTTACTTTGCGATCGATTTCCTCTGGTAGATTTCTTCATATTCAAACTGTGAATTATCCCATTCAAACTCATCCTGTCAATTGGAGTGTAGGCCGATACCCCACAACCTTTTTAATTTTGTTTTTAAGTTTAATTTTAATTTTCTAACTCGTCTACATTGGTTAATTTCTTAAACATAAACTCCCTCATTTGACAAAGATCCACTGATTTTTTCAAAATACGTCATAAATAACACAATAAAAAAGGAGCACAAGCAGATACAATGTAAGACACTAATATATGATGACTTTGGGGCCATAAAAAATAGAGGTAACCATATTACTCTAATTCTCCTAGAGTCCCGAAAATTATTTAAACTGCCAATCAACCTCACCTCTTTTACAGATTAGTGGGGCTGAGGATAAAATCACACAAAATTCACAAATATCTACCATTTCCTTGATTTAATCAAACTAAAAATTATCTTCAAACTGCTAATCTTTTACATATTAGCGGGGCTCATAAAAAACACAGCACACTAAATATTTCTGGGATTCATAAATCACAGTGCTGTGAAATAAAAAATAAATAAATAAATAATTTAACCATCAAACTCTTAGTTAGTCTTTTACTTGTTACCACTCATGTTATTCTATAATGTATTTTATACTATAGCTGCAGCTGGACGAAGTCCAAAAAAGTTCCTCACAGGGAAAATAAAAATATATCGTATCATATCATATTAATAAAATTCCCATTGTACCAATTCAGAAACTGATTCTCCCAAAAATATAGGCAAAAATTTAGTAGGCTATAGATTGAAATAAATTTTCTCAATCCCTCATTTCAAATTTACATATGTCGTTTTCAATTTCCTGAAATATCTTGCTATAGATCACAGTTCCCCACTCAACACATTAAAAATGCCCTGCATACTCCGTGCAGCATTTTACTGAACAAGGATCACATCCCATTCCGACCACCAACTTTCATAGTCCAGTCCCCCAGCAGAAGGCAGGACGGCAGCTGTTGTCAATGTTCAGGGCGGGGCTGTGTCAGACAAAGTTCGATGAGAGGAGACATCTCTGTAATGAGGCTTGTACACAGTCACTGGGCATTTTGGAAGGTGAACATCATGTTTTTCTTAGGCACAGGACGAGAAGACTGTTGCTCTGCGGCTTTTGACCTTTGATCTCTGCCACATCCATTCAGACGCTGTCTGCAATGTGGATCCGATGACACACAGTCTTTCTGAGAGCTCACCTGATCAAAAAATGCACACTCGTTGATACAATGCATTAAAAATGCCAGACTGAGGATATGGGATCATAGCAAGACAGTTCACTTCCTGCTTTCAAAAATGTTTCGTAATAAAACAGCCTTTTTTTAAATTTTTTTAAATACCCCTTCAAAATAGCTACTAGCAATACAACGTATCAGCAGCTGGGGCGCATCCTGTTCGCAGTTTGTAATCAGTGAAGGCCATCAAACCCTCATCTGCCTTGGAACTCAAACATCAGTTTCTGAAATGACACACTCAGAGAAAAAACAAATATTAAAAATCATTATCATTATGTCAATTCCAAAAACATTTATAACTCCTTATTCAACCATCTTACTTCCAGCCACAGCTGTACAGATGTAGGCATCATTATTCTTTATACATTTGTCCCGAAAAGGGAAAGTTAACAAATTAACCGTCTTCATCAATCATTAAAGTGTAAAGACTATTGGCTCAGTCACTAAAAAAAAATAAAATAAAAAATAAAACACTAATTTAATATTCTTTTTTCAAAAACTCAACAATATCTTTCAAATACTATTACTTATTTTATATTGTTTATCATTCCTCTCTTACCATTTTGACAAAGAAAAAATTCCATTACGAGGACACATTATGCTCCAATGCACAGCCCCCACCTTTTTTTCTAACCTAGAAACGGGGGGGGGGGGGGGGGGGGATCTTAACATTATAAATCTCAAAACCTATTTTATCCCATTCCCATTAATAAAACAAACGCCACTATCACAACAGTCTCATCTCACACAAAACAACACCAAACTTAGTTAAAATATTGAAGAAAAACAAACAAAATCCCCATATGCACATTTCTCACTCCCAAACCCCCACCTTTCAAAAGCCAGGTCACACACTCAAATACATACGCACACACTCTTTAGTCATTATAAAATAATAAACGGTGTTATTCTATCAATTCGTCGTCTACAAATCTTATAGCATTTAAACCGCAGTTTTATACGGTGATTTCAGTAAACGGGTTAACTTCGAACAAACCACCCGTAAACTGCTCCAGAAATGCTGGAGTCATTTTAGCATCAAATTCAGCCACTACATCATTACCAACAAAGAAAATACAAAAGTCTGACATACCATTTTGTCCAGCGAAAGCTTTTTATACAATCGATCCATAGTTCGTTTTTTCATTGTTCATCGACGCTTTTATTTTTCCGCTGAACCGGAAGCGCATTCAGGACAAATCATTCTGTATCCGGGTCAAAATCGCCTCCATTTTGTTTATAGGCTATTTTTACTTTCGGTTTCGATACAGTGACGTCTCACTTTTAGTATTAATAGTTCAATATGTTAACACATATGGCCACACAACAGACACACATAAGAATCACGTGACCTCTCGTTTATACACAGCGGTTACCCAATCCCGCTGAGCTAAACTGTTCTCCATATATTGCAAAATTTTTGCAAGGCGCTCATTTTTTAAAGAAATTGTCACGCACTAACGAATTCAACCGTGGAACAAAAGGAATTCAAACGGGAATCCTGACCTCAAAACTACATATTGTAGAAGCGCCAAAATTTAAAATAAAAGTTTCACGTAATCTCTCGATTGATATACAGTGACACAAAATCCAATCATCGCTGTAATCAACCTGGACCCCTATATACTGTTCAATTTCAAACAGGCGCTTTTTTAAAAAACATATTACGTGATAGGACGTTTTCACCAAGAGCCATGAACAATTATGATAGTAGTCCTCAAATCGGCCAAAACTGCCAAAAAAGACAGAAGCGCATACCATAATCTTCAATATATATTATGGTCTAAGGATTCTTCATAGCGTTGACGAGAAACAAAACAAATCAAAAAATTAACCGCTATTTCTTCCTGTACAAAAAAAGCTTCATCTCTTTGAGTCTGCATTCACGTCACTTCAAAATGCACCACTCCACGACGTGTTTAGTTCAATATCGTCGGAATTATCAACTCCCTAACAACATCAAACTATAACTTGTTCACACAGATCTCATTTAAAATTTAGACAATTTGGAAGACGAAAAACCAGTTGCAGCGGACCCAAACAGACAGAACCTCTCTACGTGGATGAAAGTCTCCACTTACCGTACTTTATTTATTTAGGCCTAGAAGTTCCGCCCGTCCGTAAACGCCGCATCTAGCTCCACGTCAAAATACCACCATCCGTGTTCAATTCAGCGGAGGAGACCATTCGTTATAATTCAGCGTCGGGGATCACCATTTGTTAGAGTAGACAATATTAAGTATTGTACTCTTTGCGTGTTCAATTAACTGAATGGTGAGATTCTGGTGAAGAAGTCCCTTTGCAAAGGTAAATAATTATCAGAAGCTTCTGAGGACAAAAAGCTGATGACACTGAAGCCGTGTTCTATCAGGTTGTCTGTCTCGTCCAACGTGGGGCATCAATACTTATTCAGAAAAGTGGGAAAGTAGAAGTCTCCTCCCATCCGCCCACAACACACCCGGCCACAACTCAGCAAATACAAGAGAATCTGTTCCCATGGGTATAAATCAGATTAGAAAAAATACAATAATAATAAGCCTGACTCCCTTCCGACCAGTAGAGACCGGCCCTCCCATTTAGAGATAGCGAATGAATGTATGAACTCGTTGCCCTTCCTCATGAAAGTAACACAGACAAGAATACAATTCATTGAGCCTACACTGAGTCAACTAAATCCAAAACGGCTAAAATATAAATTAAAACTAAAAAACAATGTTAATAACTCATCAGAAGTAATGGAACTAGAATTAATCAGTTCCAAATTCAGCATATCAGCATAATAAATCCTTCATTGACTGTACAGTGGTCTTATGTGATATCTGACATTTCGTGTGATGTCATGTATGACCGCAGTCTATTTACAAAATGTTTTGGTTGAATTTGTAGGGTAAATCGGTTCAATTAATTAATAAATTAACAATTGATAATTATTAAATAAAAAATCAATTGACTCATTAATTGAAGGAGACTTAAATATAACATTTAAATAAATTTTGAGACTAGCCTGTGGAGCACGACATCAATTTTTGATAATTTTATCAGTATAACAGATGATAACCTCGTTAAATCAGTCATTAAAATGAAGGTTGCACCCTTTAACAATTTTGTGAGTTCTTTGTTCATCTTAGAGGTTAATATAAATTGATAAAACACACAATGAATTCTACAACCACATACTAGTTC
This sequence comes from Leptonotus elevatus, assembly GCF_054856555.1. Lineage (NCBI taxonomy): Eukaryota > Metazoa > Chordata > Actinopteri > Syngnathiformes > Syngnathidae > Leptonotus > Leptonotus elevatus. The sequence goes on from NC_141256.1 coordinate 3,574,613, forward strand.
AAAAACACAGGGTTGACATGAATATTTTTAGATTTGTAGCAATAATTGTGAATGTTCCCAGGTGGTTAAATGTAATTGGCAGACACAAATCAGCTCAGAGGTGTTTCATGCATTCTGTGGTCTGACATGCTTATGCCGCAGTGGCGTACTGGCGGAAACCGGCACGCTGTAAGCAACTTGATTCATCATTTATAATTTATACTTCCGAATGGCATTTAAAGTCTGTTTTTACTGGGCCTTTTTTTCACACACAGCCACTCCCCCCCCCCCCCCCCCTCCGACACACACACACGCGCACGCACGCACAAAATATCAATATGTATAAGTGGGCTTCAGTTCTATGCAGACGGGGATTAAAATCAGCTCCCATGCTGAGGAAACAGACAAGTTGTACAGAAAGACCTGAAGTTCCAGAAAGCTGAGCACTGTGTGCCAGAGCCGCGGGACAAGAGCTCAGTGTCATTCTTCAGCTTTAAGACGAAAGCTTGATGCTGGCAAGGACTTGTGGGAAAAGAGAGGGGGCTAATGCAGGAGGTGGGGATCCAATTCTGTAACTAAATTCATGCACACGCACACACACACGTACACAAACATGTGCATGTGATGAGGGGTCAGAAGGTAAGCAGTGGTTGTCTGGTGTAATTATGATGACCTGCATGGAATTGGTATGGAGTGCTTACTCGGAAGACAGGTTGTCACCAATCTGTCACCCTGTGTCTGCCACGGGTTGGATACACACACACACACACACACGCACACGCACACGCACACGCACACACCAGTTCTTGTTTTCCGCTGCATCAACCTTCAGGTATTATTATCCGCATTTATCCGTCTTCGCCTGTTTAACAGAACCCAGCTGCAAGTGTATGTGTTGTCACACCAGACAATTTCAACGTCATTGTTTGGTGCACTTCTTCCTCATGTTTCCTTTTTTTCCCCATCGAAGAAACACTAATTAACAGGCTTCCCGTTCTGTCTCCCCTCTGTTGGTCATTGTTACTTTTCGGGTTTCTTGGACGGATTGTCACTGTTTTTTCCCCGACAATATATCCTGGACTAAAAAAACAAACAATGGGGGTAAAACTTCAAACAAGGAAAAATTAAACAAATAAATAAAAGAGAAACTGAGTTAGAGCTGCTGCAGATTGCTGCTCACTCGCAGCAGCTGTAAGACAGACAACAATAAACATTCACATCTTGGTCTATTTTCTCTTATTTTAGAGCCAGCATCCAGAGATTCATTTGCATTGTCACAAGAAGAGGCAACATTTAGTACCAAGACACTGAAACAGACTTGGAATTTAATGTTTAATGTTGACTTTCACAAGTACTCCCCCAGCAATCACATCGGCCACTTAGCCGAACATTTTTCTGAAAATATTATCAGAAGCTAATACTGTAAAATAACTCCAACATTGCACAAGTTTTCTTTACTATGAAGTGATTAACCACTGATTATCTGTAGTTTCAGCCTGATCTATTTCGGTCAGTGGTCTGCAACCATGTGGCTCTTTAGTACATCTATTGTAGCTCCCTGTGGATTTCTTTAAAATAATAATAATAATAATAATAATAATAATATATATATATATATATATATATATATATATATATATATATATATATATATATATATATATATATATATATATATATACATACATACATACATACATACACACACACACACACACACGCACACACACATTGAACTGTTTAAACTTCAAAGGAAAGAGACATTCCAATGTTATGGTATTTAAAGCCATTACTCTTTACCTAGGAGTCAAAGAACAGGAAATGATTTTTCCTTATCACCTTGAGGTATTCGTTTAGTAAGCTTACCTGTGAGCCGTATTCTCGCGGTATTTGTGAGTTTACAAATCCCCTGAGAATTAATCTTGTACCGCTGATTGGCTTAACCAGAAGTTTGGTAGGCGTGACGGATTGACGATTACAATGCGCTTCAGTTTGAAATAGTGATAGATTGAAGATGACGGAAGGATGCCCTGACTGTTCACGATTACTTTGGAGATTCGCTCAAAGACGATACACAACCCTAGCAACACTGTAAGCCGATGCTAATTGTGCTTACACAGAATTCCAGTTTGCCTTTCAGCTTTGCCATAATAGTGCTCATGTCATCTTGCTTCTATAGCTGTTGACCTTCAGCTAACCTTGGTGATCATGCTATTGGTGGGGGTAGTTATTGTGCTAATTTGCCCCACTGTTATGTAACAGTGGAGTCGAAATGCTGGCTTAAAGACACATTCCAGGAATTGGCAGATAAAAGTTTTGAGAGCAAGAGCTAAAAAGAAGTCCGCGGGTTCTAGAGCATTTTCGATTCGGGCTCCAGTGCTTTGGAATGCCCTACCCTCGGGAGTCAGAGACGCTACATCTGTAGAAACGTTTAAATCGCGTCTTAAGACTTCTATACTCTTGCATTTGGCTGAATGATGTGTACCTGGTGACTGCCGCTGCTTTCTTTCCCTCCCTTCTCCGCGGCCTGGAGTGGGAGTTAGGTGTCAATGACCGATTTGGATGCTGCATTACGGGTTCTGTGCTGGTTGACCGGGATGCGATCCGGACCATCACCATGAAGTTGCCGCCATGGAGATAGCTGCTCCGAGCAACCGGGCTGGATTTGGATGAGGACCCACTTCCCTCACGTCTTCTTGCTGGGCTTCAATTTCTTCAATGGATTTTCGCACTATTCTAGTTAATAATGTTTAGCATCACACACTATGTACGTTTTTGCCCATTCGGCATCCATTGCAGTCTAATCATCCTGGAAGGGGGATTGCCACATTTGCGGTCCCTTCTCAAGGTTTCTCATTTTTTTGCCTATTTTTATTTTTAATTTTTTAGTTTTTCCTTGCCCTCTTGTGGTTTGATTAGGGGATGTTGTTGATATTTGTCAACTGTGGGCATGTGAAGCCCTTTGAGACTCTTGTGTGATTAAGGGCTATATAAATAAACTTACATGCCAGGTTATAATTGTAGTAAATTTCTAAAGTGATCAATTTCACACGATAATGTTTTAACATTGGTATGTGTCTTCTTTTTAAGCCTTGAACGTTTTAAAAACAATTTGCCCCTTTTTTTATTTTTTGTAAAAAAAACTTAAACTGTACTATTGAAGATCAGTTATGATCATCAACACAAAAAGGACTCTGCAGGTGATCTGAATGGGAAGAAATTGCTTCTTCTTTTTTTTTGTGTGTGTGTGTGGACAACTTCAATGTGGACCAAATCAACTTAAGACCACAAAGAAGAAAATTCTTAACTTTTCCACTCTGGTGAGAAAGCGATTCAGCCTTGTTCCAATGAAAAATAAACCAGTTATGTTTACCACATAGAAGTATTCCACTTTACTTTTCCTTCCTCTCTTTTGTGTTTGGTACTGTGGCTGTGTGGTCACAGATTTTTATTTTAGTATTTTGAACATATCTTTCACAGATAAATTTTTATATCGACAGTAAAATGCACAATTACTACCGATACGTTTAATTAATTTTAAAATAGTTTATTTCATAAACAATATCTAAAATCACATACACAGTCAGGATATAAAATGCTAGAATTGGAATAAGACAAAATACAGGGGGGGAATTGCAAGACTTCCAATCTACTCCATGTTGATGATGGGAATAGGAACAAGAGGTGCTTTGGACTAGGACACATAGAGGATGCAAAAATACATCTTTGCCATGTGACCTGTTGAGTATATCTTACTTTAAGGGAATCGTGTGTTATAGCAAGCATAAGGTGGTGTATTTCGTGTCAGTGGAGGTGACGCCTACATCAGCTGCTACAGTTGCTTTTATTAGATTCCAAATGAGTCACCGATTCCAATCAACAGTGTCCATTTGCGCTTCATTCATCATTCTAAACATTGGAAGAAATAATCATTCCGGTAAACATGGATGCAATAAAATCTCACACTTGACATAATAAATTATTACCCAAAGAGCATTTTGGTCCCTTGTTTAATTAAATAGAACTAGAAAATCGTCACATACAGTAGCTTCCCTGTTTGAAATTTTATATACTGGAAGACCTTCACCAGTGTGTACGACAGCGTATTTGGGCCACATATAAAAAATAAATAAAAATCAGGGGTGGGGGGTAATATTCAGAGAATACAAACTCACAAATTTGCGAGAAAAAAAAACTCATAAACTAAGCTATAGCCTAATGTGAGGGTTTGTTGGTGGTTGTCAAAATAAAAGGCTGGATGGAGACGGATTCATTCTTAATTGAGACTTTACTCATCATACACGGCAGCTAGAGCGACAAAACTTCCTGATCCCCTATCAGCTGACTAGCACTAATCAATCAGAAGCTAGCAAACTTTAGGTAAATGCAAGTGAAAGATGGAAAGCAGCAGATTTGATACAATTTAGCTACTTGTACAAAAACAATTTTTTTTATGAATGTGTAAATAATAATTCTGGAAACATAAATGCACAAGTAAATATAAATTTTAACTAACTTAAATGCTTGATCCTCGGGGTGTGGAACTTTGCAAAGCGAGGCATCTGTCGCTGGCAGTACCCAACGCTTCAAAGTGCGAATGGTTAATCTCCGCTAAAGCAATTACCGTACTATTTCCTTATTTGAAAACCTGACCGAAAAGTATTGCCACTAACATCAGAGTAGTACACTAAGTGTTTTTCTTGCAAATTTGCCACTTTATAAAATCTTTAGAAATGTATTAGTTTTTTTCTTGTAATATTGCCCCCACCCTCTAAACATATATATATATATATATATATATATATTTACATGGCCCGAATAAGCCGTCAAAGGTGTGCCTCAACTATCACTCATGATCATGAACACGCAGCCAAATATTGCGAACATTGTGTGAGATTAAATATACGATTTGTGCAAATGTTTGGTGTGAATGAGACTTCTATCAAGTTTGCTTTTTAGATGGGAGTTTTAGAAAATTTTCTTATAGAACAACACTAAAACAACATGAAGAAGGCAAGGCTGTATACAGTAGCTCCATGTTTCCATTGGAAATGCCTTTTGACAAAGAGTACATCAAAATGCCCACCACACTAAGTCATCATGAATGTATGTGCTGCTCCCCCAAATGTTTGTTTTCTTCCCTTTAGCAGTGTGATCCAATTGGTCCACGCATCCTCCATTTCTGACTCACTGTTGCTACGGTCGGTGAGGTTCCGAAGCGGGACGAGCTGTGCTGGATCGGGCAGTACTGCTGTGCCTGAGACAAACTGTGCAAATGCTACTGTGCTTTTCATCCTGTGCGCTACCATCACTGCTACTCGACAGTAAATACTGTTACTGCACCACTCCATAGGAAACTCTCTTGTGAGCGTGTTTGTTTGCGTGTGTATGTGAGAGAGTTCACATGACAAATCAAACTGTGAATAGTTTTTGTATGTATAGTCGAGCATCAATATGCCCCTTTGCTTTTGAGTTGAAAGGGAAGCAGCAAAGAAGCATACTTTTACGTCTCTTGTAAAAATGGCAGTTTGTGTTTCCAGAGGCTTTTTGTCTCTTCACTTGTTGATACGTCAGTTATGAGGTAACCAGGGAGTAGACCATACTGAAACACAAGACGAAGAAGAGGGAATAGAAGTGAGTGAACAGTATGATTTGTGTATGTATGTTAAATTATCAACACGTAAAAACTGCTGCACAAAACAATTATGGTTCTTTTTGTATCAGTGTATTCAGTGGACCCCCGTTTTTCACTTGGATAGGAACATCTGCCCATTGATGCCCATTATAAACATAATGGGAAAAAAATTAAGCTCTCATATAATTCTTAAAAAACAACAACAACAACAACACTGATAAACCACCAATATGTGTTTTTCATGGAAAAAAAAAAGTTTTGTTTTTTTATTGAAAAATAAAAACTAGATTAGGATCTTTCAGGATTTTAGGATGGGCTGTGGTCTTGGATCTGATGAAAGTAGCTCCGCCACTGAACAGCCGCAGAATCACATCGCTGCATTTAGAACCAAAACAAGAACAAACTGTACCAAGCTAATTACATTTAAACAGGCATTTGCTTGTAGATAATTTGTTTGACACATTTCGTAAATTGAACCTTGACACAGAGCAGGAAGTGCAGCAAACGAGTTTGATTCACAATATTTGCTGCGTTAATTGAATACATGTTTAAAACATTAAAATTTTTCATTTATTAATTATTGTCTTAGTTGCAAAAATAATTTGCATTTCTTACACTACTTATATAAACAGAGCAGAGCTCTAAGGTCTGCAGACCAGTTAAGTTTCAAAAGCAAACATAGTGAAGCAGCATTTAGCTGTAATGCTACACACAAATGGAATAAATTGCCATCAGTTTTAAAATCCACATTTAAAATGATGTTGTATTTTTTTTTACCCATTCCTTTGATAAACATCTTTAAAATTTGTACTGTCAAAGTCATTTCATAAAGCTATTTTTTATTTATTTCCTTTATTGCTTTTAAATTCTATCAATCTTTTGGTTGCAAATATGCTTAAATTCTGTAAATATACAGTATGTTCTGCGAATGTCTTCAGTTGTTCTGTTTGGTTGTGCATTTTCTCAAGATTTTCAGCATTTTCCCTCTATTGGTTGGTCGAATATAAACAATATATCTATTTTTAAATCAATAAAGGACATGATTGCAGGGAGATTGCAGGTCTTTATAGGTTCTATAGTCTTTCTAAGGGCAACTATGTGGCCAGCTGCTGTGCTTTCAACACTAAATCCATTTGGACTTTTCCGTAGATGTTATCAAGCTTAGATCTTATTCTGTTAAGGATAAGCTGTTGCCCCGATTGAGCTGAGGCTAGTGCCACTATAGATACCACCCTGGCTGGGATCTCCTGACTTTGGAATAGGCACTATTATCTGCATCAACAAAATAAAAACAAAATACATTCATAGTTCTCTGTTTTGTGTGTAAGATTTTGCCTTTACCTCAAAACAAAATCCTTCATGTTGTTTTATTCTGTCATTATACATAAAAGCTGCAGTTGAAAAGCAAAAATAATAACACAGAAGCATGTAATGGAGCTAGAATGTCCACACCAATAACCTGCAAAGTGATGTGTGCATTCATCCCTCAATACAGCGTACAATAAAATGAAAATAAAAAGTCACAGATTGTGGATTTAACACTTGTCTTCATGAGCTGTGAATTGACAAGAACAGATCAGCAAAGAGCTAACTAATGAGTCAGTGCTCATCCTTGGTGCTTTTGGGAGCTCACGACACTTTCTTTAATATTCACTCAAGTTCACTCATAAACTACGCCCTACTACGTGGCGTAGTAGGGCCACGTATAAATATATATACATATTTTTTATATATACAAATTTTTTGGGGTTGTAATATTCACAGAAAAAAAACTCACATATTTACGAGAAATAAACTTGGAGATCGGTGATATTAGAAAGTGTCAAATTTGCGAGAGAAAAACCTCATAAATTCATGAGAAATAAACTCGAAAAGTATTGCACAAACAACCGAGTAGTGTATTTCTCGTAAATTTGTGAGAATTTTTCCCGCAAATTTGCCACTTTATAATGTTACAATCTACAAGTTTATTTCTCGTGATTTGTGAGTTTATTTTCTCGTAAGGTCGCCACTATTTAATGTCACAAATCTGCGAGTTTATTTCTCGTAAAATAGTGATTTTTTTTTCCTCTCGTGAATTCGCCACTATTTAATGTCACAAATCTGTAAATTTGTGTTTTTTTGCCACAAATTTGCTAGTTTGTAATGTCGCAAATATATGAGATTTTTCTTGTAAATTTGTGAGGTTTTTTCTCGGAATATTAACGTTGATCATGGTGAAGGAGCTGGAACCTGAAATCTGAGATGGGCCAGCTCTGCTTTGGGTTGTGAAATCACTGGATGAACGAGCTTAAAGACTAGTTTGATTTAACGATACATTTAAAAGACACCGCAATACAATACATTTCATACATACTGCAGACAGTATTTTGCCACAAGAATCCACAAATTATTTTGACATTTTTTCCGCTGAAAATAGTGAATTGTGAATCAATTAGTTTTTCAGCGAATAATAGGTTGAAAAAAAAAAGCAAATTGGTGAAATCATGAATTCCAAACGGTAAATATGCATTGCAATTATTACTTGCTAAATTGATATACAGTAAATCACTGAGAATCAAAACTCAGCAGCCATGTTAGATTTGTGGTGATTGATGATGGATTGCGAGCATAGCTGTCTGCTTTGGCTAGCGACTGTTTCGCCAAACTAAGACTTAACACACCTTCATCATCATCCTCTCAGCGCTCAATCCAGCATCTAAGTACAGTATGTACATCTTTATTTCGAACGCTTTGGATGTGGTGTTTGTGACAGACAAAAGCTGAGAAATGTTGCCAACGTAGGATATAATCTGGTTCAGATCTCAAATGTCTGCGCACACGTAATACAATGACCACTCGTGCACATTGTAAATCCTCACACATTTCATTCAACCCAATCAAGTCATGGTGGCATTCAAAGGCAACATGTCATCTAATTCTTCTGCCTGTGTGACAAAAAAAGGGATAGACAGATTATCGGCCACGCCGATTATCTGCACTGATATTCAGCATTTTGACGAAAATTGGCATTGGCCTATTTTTGAAAAAGCAGACAATTGATAGTTCAATTTTAAACTGTTAACGTCAGGCACCCATTCATTTACATTTTTAGTTAACTTTATAAGAGGGTTGCTGCTGACTCTGGAAAACCTTTGCAACTTCTGTTTTTGTTTGAAATTAAAACTAAGATAAGTGAAAATATTAACATTTCAGATATTTTGAAATGTATTTACTATAGAAAACAATAGGGAGCTATTTACTTGTTTAAGTTTTCATTTAACTTTTTAAGACATGTTTATGACCCTCGGGCCTCCTTGAACTTTTAGTTATAATTTTAAAACAAAAATGTAGAGTGTAAAATAGTTTAATAAAAAATAATACAAAATAAACATTTTGGGAATCTGAAAAGTTGTTCAAAAACATATGCTCAAAGAAAATTTCAACCAAGTTAATATATATATATATTTTTTACATAAATAGAAATTAAAATAGGAATATTCTGTTTTTGGAGCTTGGGAACAGATTAATTGCATTTACGTTATTTCCTATGGGGAAAAATGTTTGGACTTTGAACACTTCACAGGAACGAATTGTTTTCAAACTCCGAGGTACGAATATTTTGACAGTCCAAAGTAGAGGATTCATTACTTTTAAACAACTGTTATAATATTAAAAATATATATTAAAATAGTAAATACTGGTTATACCTGTTGATGTTTGTTGCCACAACTCATATCCCATACTTAAAAATAAAATAAAAAATCTTTAACTGACATTTGGTTATTGTTGTTTTGACTTCCGGCTTAGTCCATGTAGATAAAATAAACTAGACAAACATATAATTATGCCATGTGAAATAATTTCTTGGCTGCTGCATGATGAAGTGACAGATGTCGCTCATTTCATGCCCCATTAGCTTTACACATCTGTCAAGTAAATGAGCCAAAGGTGATTTGTGTGTGTGTGTGTGTGTGTGTGTGTGTTGTGAATCTATAAAACACAGATTTGTATGCCAGGGGAAAGAGCAAGTGTATTAAAAATATTCATCCCAATGGTCCCATAAATGCCCACATCTGAAAAACAAATTAGAACAGCATCAAGACAACATGCATGCATTACATATAAAACAGACCGGCGAGAGAAAAAGATGTTGCAGGGAAGGGAAGTGCATTAGTGAGTGAAGAGCAACACATTCCTGTGACAGAAACAACACATTAGTGGAAAAAGGAAAAGGTAAGTAACGTGATGAGTTAAGATACATTTCTGTTTGCTCAAGCTTTTTTCTTTTCACGAGGTAATGTAGCTACATACAATGCTCTACTGTTTAAAAAAATTAATAAAATAAAACATCTTTTCATATTCTAAACATAAATTACATACATTTTATCTGAAATTAGTATGCTTACTTACAATAAAGTTACAATTTAATTTGGTTCACTACAGCATGACTTGGTAGTGTGACGGACGGTGCAGTGCGCCACTGAGACTAACTGCAACGTTAATGAATAAATACTACGACTTCAAAGCAGCGAGACACAGTGTAATTCACCAAATTGAAAAAATAAAGAAGATAAAATGATAGACTGTAAATTCTTCCATTTTTGTTCCTGTTGATCAAAGTCAAAGTGGTACGGGCGGGCCTGGTCTTGATTTTGTCTTTTTATGATTGAACTACCTACTACTATTTTACAAGTCACATATGAATTCCCCAATGGAGACAATGTCAGAGAGTCTGCTTCTGATATATTTGCTGATTTTTAATAGTAAACTACGACATTGTGCTTTGAGTTATGAGTTTAATTTGTTTCAGGACTACACTCACATTTCAAATCATCTTTTCCAATTGAAATGAATGGAAAAGTCATTAATCCATTTCAGCCTTTCCCCCCAAAATATTTTAAAGTGTATTTTAAAGGGATACTTGACTCATTCAGCCATTTTCAGCAATAAGAATTTAATATTTTATCTAGAAATAATTTGCTAACTTAATAATTTTCCAGGTACAATTAATACCTTTATAAACACAATTTGCCTATAGCTGTCGACTGAAAATGACATCACTTGTTCTCAGGTCAGGTAATGACCAATCATGGCTTAGTTGGCTAACGCCACATGAACAAACCCAGAAAACAGGTGAACCATGATTAATTGAGCTCTGAGCACCTGTGATATCATTTTCAGTCAACTGCAAGTGACAACATGTGTTTTTAAAGGTTAATTGTACAGGAAAAATAATGAAGTTATCAATTTAATTCTAGATTCTAAATTGTTGAAAATGGTCAAGAAAAATAGGGCTCCATAATATTGTACATTATGAAAGCATACAGTCATGAAATAATTCAATAGAATTAAAATAATAAACAACATTTGTCACACTGCATCAATTGAATGGCCATTCTGCTGCACCTGGTCTGGTGTGCTGCCTTGGTAAACTGTCGTCAATTTTCTTTTTAATATTACAAGGCTCAAAATAAGCAGCTTTGCATCACAGTTTACAAATACATTTATAAATAAGTGGGGACTGTGTCCGCACTGAACTTAAATTGGAGATGAATTAAAGTGTCTTCAGCAAAAAACTGAAACAGTGGCCGAAGTTCTCGTTGAATGAGAGAGATTAGTTAGCACTATCAACTGTACAGGAGATGTACTCTGTATAAAATTATTGTATATTGTTGGAAATTGATTTGTGATTTTAATGACTCTTATCTTAGGCTGTCCTTTACTGTGCATTGTCCCTTTTAAATAAATAAATTCCAATTCAATGCAAAATTTGCATTTTGTGCCTCATCAAAACACACTAAATAACAAAACTGAGAATCAATTATTATTTTATTTTTTAAAAAGATATTCCAACCCGCGGAGACTGTTCCAAAAAGCTTTCAGGTCAAGGTCAAGGAAAGTGCTGTGCTAATTATGATGCAGCTAGCTAGCAAGCAATGAGCTTTGGATGGCTACTACTACCTAAACAGGATCACTCCTAAATCATTAATCATCGCCTTTATGGTGGCGAATAAGCTACACTTCTAAGTGTCATTCTCACAAAGGCATGACGAGAAAAAACGTAGGAAGAAGCCATGCTAAATGCTAAGCTAACCTAAGATTGACACTGCTAGTGTCTTAACATAAGAATTAAGTGCTTGTGCGATGTACAAAATCGGTCAGTAATGTCAGTGTTGTAGAAATGGCATTCCGTCTTAAACTGAGGATCTACTTGTACGTATATTGTCAGGATGTGAGTTTAACACTTGTGAAAGTGAGTCGTACAAATTCATCAGTGCGTGCAAGTGAAGTATCGTAGACACATTGTGAATTGGACACAAATGCAGGTACTACAGCGAGGATTGGTGTACCAAGAAAACGAGCCACAAAGTCCAGGTTTCAGGCTGACTTCACATCCAGTTCAATCAGCTTTTAATACTGATGTGATTTGACATTTGACATTGTTGCTGAAATAAATTTGAATAATTTTCTGTCAAAAAATGTAAAATGTTTGGTAATAAAGTTAAGGTTGAATCAAAGATTTTTATTAGGTAGCCATTTTTGTTGTTGGTTTGCAGAATTAAAAATAAATAAAAAAATCAGGATTGGAAGTGAAATGACCATCACCCAGCACTTCTTGAAGATACCTCACTGCTGCTTTTGTTGCTGCCAGCGGTCTTTTAAAACAGCAAGTACGTCCAGTATAGCTAAAGGATAGATTAACAGAGGTAAGCCAAGTGGTTCAAGTCAAAGTGAATGTTTACAGCAAGCCAACCAGAAGCTCAGAAATATAATTACCCAATTTTATCTAATTATGGCTGCATAAATACTGCAACACAAAACCTATGTTTACCACGGCTTTGCGTCATAATGTTAGTCAACTTAGTCTGCATCGTTTTCTTTGAACTTGCCTTTGTAAGAAGTTAAGCACTTGAATATTTTTGAGAAAGAAGAAATTTGCATTTTTTTGTGTGACAGCTAGGCAAAAAATAAAATAAATCCCATAAAAATGAATGCAATATATGACTAAGTAGACCCTGAATTAATTCCTATGGAGAACCAAAAACTACGAAATAAAAAATAAATAAATGAAACATATACACACACACACACACACACCCACACACACACACACACACATATATATATATATATATATTCACACACGCACGCACGCACGCACGCACGCACGCACGCACACATGCCAGGAGGGAGTCTGCCAAAGTAATGGGAGTCAAAATTTTAGTTTTTAGTTCAAGTATAACTTTTCTTTTCTCTTAATATCAATGTTTAAAAAAATGGTGGGGAAAACCAAACCCTGGCATTCTAAATCCCAAAGATATCACCTTCATTTTGACTAAGAAGAGTGAATATGCTGTATTTTACACATGTTGGCGTACAAAAAAACAAGTAAAAGGTCAAGATGTTGTGACAACATCCTTCATCGGGGCTTAAAACTCTACCACATTATTTTTCAAAACTTCAATACCTACAACGTTAATTTAAAAGTACTACATTATCAAACACATACAAGAGCAAAAAAATAAATAAAAATAAAAATATATATTTAGCACAGAGCTAAAAGTATTCAAAAATCTACACTCCTAACATGGCGCTGTAAAAATCACATAACCACTGTACAGCTAGAAGCCACACATATGCACTTACTGGTCACAACGTTAGGTACACTTACACAATGAAATGAGAGCATAGACATTTATATTTTTGAATTGTTCTCATTTTTTGATGGATGGGGTATCTAATGTTATGGCCAGTGAATATTTATTATATCAGAAGTATTTATTGGCAAGTAAATAAAACATTTACAACTATGGTGATTAACATGACTGCATTGCCATTCAAAAGAATAAATACAGTATATAAATATACGGTTAAAAATGTAAGGATGGTACCTTTAAGTGTTCCCATTTGTAAGACCTATTAGAGGGATATATCCAGGTTCCACACACTGCAGCCCCCACATGACACATGGAACAAGATCCGTAGTGATTATTATCAGCAACATCAGACAAGAACAAATTGACAAGAGCAACACATTTCAATCAACATTTTAAAAAAATATATAAATTCTTCAAGTGCTTGTCAATGAAGTAAAGAATCAAATTCTCTCAACATCACATGCATTAGCGACAACAAGCCTAAATGTACACCCTAACTATTTTAGCAGACCTGAACTTGCATGTGACTGCTAGAGAAATGGTTACTTTATTCAGTGAGTTGCACTCATGCTGCTTGGCCGGACCTTGAAATGTTGGAATAAATGGTAGGCCTGATGTAGCCTCCTTCTGTATTTTATCCTCGTATATTACCTGCAGTTATTATAATCGACCGTTTGACCTGTGATACATCTACGGCTCCCACACTGTATGCTGAATGCTCACCAGTAGAGATAGTAGAAGAAGGACATGACAAAGAAGGACAGCTTGCACCAGGCCTCCTTCAGGCAGAACTTGAGCGTGTCGCCGTTCATGACCGAAGCTGGGTCGTAGATCAACTCCTTGGTATCCGTTGGGGAATGGAAGTACCTACCGCAGAGGGCAAACAACACACCACGGGTAGTTGACCTGTTCCACACATCGGCATGGGGTGATGCCTGAGGGATGGAATTCATGCTGGCAAGTAAATGATAAAGATGAACCCTATAAAGCCTGAACCATGAAATATATGAAAGAAAATTCTGATTTTTTTGTGAGGGAAAATTCAGATTCTTTGTAAATAGAGTTGTTATTGGTCCTTTTGAACGAACAAACAAACAAGAAATTTAAACTCAACTTCCACTTATGCCTTTTGATTTGTGTCATATTTGATACATCAGGTCACAATGCTTTAAATTCACACATTCATAACTGTCAAAAATATTATAATAAACAGACATATCAAACATATTAGTATTTCCAAAAATCAGAAATAACATTTTCCGCTATTAATAATTATAAGTGTCTGTCCTTTCTCAGTTGGTATGATCTTGCAAGGTCGCTGGAAAAGCATTTGGCTGGGTGATACTGCCCTCTAATGGATTATCCGTGCAATGCATGTGTCAGCTCATATACGCCAGGATTTTAATTTGAAAAAAATATTATACTCATGAAATAGAGAAGATAAGATATAAGATCAAAACAACAATATGAATAATGGAGACACTTTTTTAAAAATGGAATTGACTGATAAATTAATGTTATGAATGTTCATGTCTATTTTGAACTCAATTCTGGTAATGGTGGGAGTACTGTATACTTAAAGTTAAAAGCAGAAGAAGTGTATTCTCCTTCACAAAGAGTGTAATTTTACACTTTAACTAATGTGGAATATTAATAGCAGAATTATTTTGGTGGCATCATGGGAGGTTTCCTGGAGATTCTCCATTCTAGTGAGTCTTAATTAAGAGCTACGATTAAAAAACTAGAATGACCCAAGCAGTACAGTCCATAATAGGAATGTATCATTGACAAACAAAACATACAGATCATCTTCTAAGGCAGGGGCGACAAAATAATTTTAATTCAGGGGCCCCTTCCACCAAAAATTTAGCCCAAGTGGGTAGGACCAGTATGTCAGTGGCCCAACAATCTATAAATAACAACAGATCACAGTATTTCCCTTTTTCTGTTTGTGCAAATAAATACAAGTACATACTGAAAATATATCAATTTATTATAAAGAGGGTAGTCTGAAATTTCTTAACAAAAATGAGTAAAAAATCTGTGCTTTAAATCCTGAGTAACAGGCAAATTTCAGAATGTCATTTAAAGAGGAAGTCAACCCCCCAAAATTCTTTACAATAATATGTTCTATGCGCCTTCACTAGTCTAAACACAGCACTCTGATTAATATTGCTTTGTGGAATATGAATTCATAAGAAAATCCAACTTTTTTTAATCCATCTCCATTTTTCCACATGCTGTCGACTGAAAATTACATCACTGTTGCTCATGGCTCAGGTAACGACAAATCACGACTCAGTTTGCAAACATCACAGGACCAAACTCAGAAAGCAGGTGAGCAGTGATTGGTCATTCCCTGAGCAATTGGGATGTCATTTTCACTTGACTGTAAATGACAAAATTGCTGCCCCGTGAGATGGATAAAAACGGGTGGATTTTACTGCTTAACTCTATTTCAAAAATACAATATTCAATAATCAGCACACCCTGTAAAGACTATTAAAATAAATAAATAAATTAATTATATATATATTGTTAATTCCTCTTTTAAGTGGTCATCAGTGTGTGCCCGAGTGGACAAAACTAGCAAAGACAGCTAATTGTAGTGAAAAACTGCAGTTTGTGTTCTGGAGCCAGATTGGACAACCTGACGGGCCGGTTCCGGTATGCGGGCCATACGTTTGAAACCCCTGATCTAAGGCATGCCACACACCGAGCGACACGGCTGAATGCAACTGAAGTAAACCGTGGAGAAAAATTACAGTCAGCGATTCTTCGGCTTTGCCACACGCCAAACGAATGAGCACTGATCATATGTCAAGTTTTAAGGCTCTACATGAAACATACTGTATGGTGTTTTTATTTTTTAATGAACCATAAAACATGGCATGATTGTCATAGAAGAGGCGGATGTGTGCTCCAAAACTATTTGCAGAGTATTTTTTATTTATATATCTTCTATCTTATATTTAAAATTTGGCTCAGGAAAATATTTTTTGTTTTGTGACTCCACGCCTCAGGTTGGGGGACAATACAAGAGACAATTACTAACTCTTATTTATTTGCTCTGAAATGCGGGAAAGCCAATTTTTCACAAAAGCAAAACTTGAAATTTTTTTGTTGAATTACTTAATTTCAAATTTTAGCAAGGTTTGTTGCCTTGAAATTTTGAGTTCAATCAACTTTTTTACAATTTTTATTTTTATTTTTTTACAGTGCAGAGAATCTCTCTGCTTTGACTTCTAGCCACAGGTACGTATGAAACTAAAACTATAGATGAGTAATATTGTTAAACTAAATACTGCATATACTGTTTTGGTATGGCTTGGTGGTGCCGCAGTGGCCGGCGTGGTCTCACTTAACGCTGAAAACTTAGGAACTTTTTTCTTTGTATTTTTTTGTGAAAACAAAACCAGTTGCATGAGTCGGCTACAAAACTGGTTGCCAAACCCGACAAGCTGCCAGGTAACCGTGTGATTATCAACTTTAACTTCACTTGATAAATATATAAGGTAACTTGTGTGTATAAATTAGTGATGCACCGAATATTTGGCCACCCAAAATGTTTGGCCGAAAATTCATATCTTTGCCATTTTCGACATTCGGCTGAAATAAAATTAAACCCGAAAGAAAATGGCTGAAATAGGATGTTGTGGTGACGCAAAGAAAAAAACGCTGCAAGCAAGCGTCTGTTTCAATTAAACAACGAACGCGGGGGTGAGTGTCCGCTGCGCTTCTCGCTGGCTTTTTACGTGTGAGTTTGCACTGGTCGATTGCAGCCGCCCCTGGGGTCATTGCATACACTGGAGGAGAGGGGCGTCGACTAGCTTGGTGTACAACATTTAAGCAGGTTGAAAAAAGACAGAACTGCCGTGTACTGCAGTACATGTGAGCCACTCTTTCTCCTGCAGCGCCTTCCTTTTTTTATTTTTTATTTTTTAAATAAGAGCCTCTTGAACGCTTCCACTTTTTCACCGGCATCCCGGTGGCCATGCTAAATACTTTAGCTAATGCTAGCACTATTGCTATCAACACGGAAACACTTACCGCTATCTCAGGGTGGCTACAGACCTGTACAGGATGCTGTGTGACTTTGCAGTTCATTCCCGAAGCCGATTAGCTGGTGCGAACAAATGTATTTAATTTATTTTTAAACGATGGTGGATATCTGAATGTGCGTATTTTAAGTGCGCTGCACCTTGTCCCGCCGCGCGCATCCGTGCCCACCTGTGCGAACTACATTGACTATAAAGTGCAATCGCACCACCAGAAAATGCTCATACCTCCTTTGCTGTTTAATGTACCATTAGCCAACATGTCTGCGGTGTGGGCACATTTCAGTTCATATTGTGCTAAATAAATATTTTATAATAATATTATAATTTTAATTAATTATAATAAAAGCAATTATAGACGGAGATGGTTTGGACATGTCCAGAGGAGAGATAGTGAGTATATTGGCAGAAGGATGCTGAGTTTCCAAATGCCAGGCAGGAGGTCCAAACATTTTCATTTCGGTGCATCCCCAGTATAAATGTTGGAATAAATGTACACACATGAGATCCACAAATACATCTGTGATTTTCACGTGTTTTTCAAATCCACAAACATTTTCTTGATTTTCACATGTTTTTCAGATCCACAAATGTATCCGCGATTTTCACATGTCTTTTTTTAAATTTTTCCATGACTTTTGTTTGCGAGTTGTCGAAAGTGCGTTTGTGGATCGTTTTGCACGCGCATTTATTTTTGAGACAAACATCACGCTGTTTCGAGATATTCACACACAAGCTCCCAGATATTCACATGTGTCTAAGGCCCGTTCCTTCGCCGTCCATGAGGATGCAGTATTACTGTCTGCATTGAACGGGAACAAACGGTTTATGTTTCTCGTTTAGAATTGGACATTGAAAAACAGAAATCGAGTCTTTATCTGACCTTCCATTATGTGTTTATTTTGCACAAGTTGGGAAACAAAATGCAACCTTAGTTTGTTTCCTGAAGAGTGTCTTTCGAGTGAAGCTAATACAAACTTGAGGGAAACAAATTAAGGTTGCATTTTGTTTCCCGAATTTTGGAAGATTAACACATAATAGAAGATGAGATGACGGCTCGATTTCCATTTTTAAATTTCCATTTTTAAACGAGAAACGGAAGACGGCTCGTTGCTCTTTGGCCGCTGCACTGATCTGTATATATTACTGGATAGCCGATAGGCCAAGACTTTTGAAGTCGCGAGGCTGCCGTTACGCCTCTCAAGAACGGCATGATTTATGATGTTTTAAATTTGTTAAACATAAACAATAGGACTTGAGACATTACACAACTTGCCTTAAATACATGTATAAATTACATCCATAATGATATTTACAGGAGGAAACTTGTATATTTTTTTAATTAAAGAATTATAATTGTAATTCAACAAAAGATGCCTCTGCCAAATCTAATACCGGAGTCTAATGAACTGGGCGATTAAAGAAAAAGGGGGTTTTCAAAGCAGCAAATACCGTGCCGTCTACTTATTAAAAAATAGTGACCACCCCGCCACAAACTACAGTTATATCCAGATCAGTGGGCCGCTTCTGCTTTATTGGCATAGAAGAAGAAAATGTAACAGCAGAAGAAGAGTGTCTTTCGAGTGAAAGCAAAACAAGCTCAAGGGAAACAAACTAAGGACGCATTTTGTTTCCCGATTTGTGCAAAATAAACACATAATGACAGATCAGATAAAGACTCAATTTCTGTTTTTCAATGTCCAATTTTAAATAAGAAACAGAAACGGTTTGTTCCCGTTTAATGGAGGCAGTAACACTGCCTCTCCGTGGACGGCGGAGGAACGGGCCTTAGACACGTGAATATCTGAGGGTTGCTGTGTGTGAATATCTCGAAACAGCGTGATGTTTGTCTCAAAAATAAATGCGTGTGCACAACGATCCACAAACGCACTTTCGACATCTCGCAAGAAAAAGTCATGGAAAATGCACACACAAAATTAAAAAAGACATGTGAAAATCGCGGATACATTTGTAGATCTGATAAACACGTGAAAATCAAGAAAATTTGGGGGGATTTGAAAAACACATGGGAAAATCACAAATGTATTTGTGTGAATATTTTTGAGACAAATCTCTCCCCATAGAAGAAAGACATGCCTATTATTATCTGCACAATGACTCATATCCGTAATGGGTGCTGCTGTGTATTCCCCTAACCTTTAGAGCAGCTACCACTGTGTAACCACGGACCGCCTTAAAATAAATGAAAAGAGAGGGGTCGACAGAATGTGCTACAGAGCAGGTAGGAGATTGTAATCTGTGCACATCTCTGTCCATTCTCCTAGCGGGCAAAAAAAATATCTAAGTCTCTTGTCTTCCTTCCTTGTCTGTTGTTTATTAAATGTTCTAGGTCGACTGAACCTGACAATACGTATAAAGAAAAACAGAAAACAGAACTGGTTCAAATCATGTAGTGTAAACGAAGCGTTAATAAACCAGTGACAATGTGATATCATAATCTTTCAATTCAGGAGCTAAAATGAAATTGGTGTCAGGTTCCATCTGCTTTGATTGGCTGCTAATCCTTCTGATGACTAAAATTCAACTTTGGCAATCGGCGTCAACCCAGGAGGCATGCGAATATCACAAGAAGATGCCGCTGCACTCACACTCCCATCTGGAGATGTGTGTATTTGGCTCTCCATCACTGCCACTCTCCACTGAATCACCTTGTCTAGATGAGCTATCACTCACATGCTTTCTCTTCTGCCACATCGTCCAAGCCTCCAGCTGCTCCTCCTTCTCCTCTCCAGCTCTGCCTTACTCTCCCTCCCCCGTTTCTTGTCTTCTCATCTCAGCTGCATGGGAAGCAGCATCTGTAGCCAGGAGGCATCTGGCACAGTCTCCAATTAATGAAAGAGCAAGATGTGTTTTCTCTCCCTGACTCCCCTCTCCTTTACAACAACAACCAGCTGAGCTCAGACCCATCAGGTTGCTGGCGGTCTGCATCGGGATAACACTGACGGGAAAAACAGTCATAATGACGGAGAAAAAAGAATTAATGGTGACCCAATTTCCTCTTGATGCCTCCTGGCCCCCCAGAAATGTAATATATATTTGAAACACTGAGATAGAAAGAATAGTTTAGCTTCTGTGCATTCACATGAACAAGTTTTGAAGGCTTTGATGCAGCCTCAGAACTGAACAGAATGCTTGAAGCAATGGTAGTTATTACAAAAACGGCCAGTAAGGTGGCAGCAGAGTATAAGAGATCAACCAGGGACCATTTTTCCCACTGTTTTAAAATGATTTGTGAATAATGATGAAACGCTATATTCTTATGCTAATTGCTGCAAAATGGAAACAGATAGAAATGTACTTTTTTTCCTGATGAAAGAAGAGACTTTAATCATTCTTTTGGTAGGTTCCATGTTTTTATAGCAATTTAACACAATATTCTGTGGGCCTTGCAAAATCAGTTAAAATCCAGTATAACAGCCGGGAGCAAAGGGGGTTGCTTCAGTGAAAATGGCTGGGAGTGAATGAGTTAAACTAATGAAACCTTTGCTTGACATTCAGTAATTTACATTCAGCATTTACAGTATATTACTGTTACGAATGTGTGTCTAAACAATTTTTTTTTTTTTACATTTCTTTTGTGTGAATGTTTCTCACTGCGTTCTCCGGTGAATAGGTGTGTAGGTTACTGCAGTCCATTTTTTTCTTTTTTTTTCTTTGATTGTACTTTAATAGAACTCTCAGGCAGTGTTGAGGAGCTTTTGGTTAACAAATGACTGATTTTAGTTTTCTAAGATTTGACTCGAAGGAGCGACAATTTAGCTAGCTAGTACTGACTAGCTTGCTGCCAAATGCTTGACACAAAATGTGATTGTTAGACTATATGTGCTATGTTTTAGTGTTTTAAATTATGTTCACGGTAGATTTTGTGGCGGCTGTGGCTCAGGGTGTAGAGATGGTCGTTCAGTAACCAGAAGATCGGCTTTTTGATCCCCGCTCTCACCAAGTCATGTGTCGTGTCCTTGGGCAAGGCACTTCACACACATTGCCTACTCACACTGATGTATGAAAGGTGCGAATGTTTGGTGGTGGACGGAGGGGCCGTAGGCGTACACTGGCAGCCACGCTTCCGTCAGCATGCCCCAGGGCAGCTGTTGCTACTTAAGTAACTTACCAACACCACAGTGTGAATGTTTGAGTGCATGAATAATGTATCCATTCCATTGTAAAACGTCTAGTGTCTAGAAAAGCGCTATATAAATCCAATGTATTATTATTATTTTTTACTAGTATAGTCAACCCCTGTTATTGGGATCGCAACCATTGCGTATATGGGGGGTTATGCACTCACCCCGGAAGCGTTCAGCTAACCGGACAACTCACTTCCGGCGCTCGGCAGTAAACATCGGAGACCTGGAGAATAGCACTTCTTTTTTTTTTACACACGATCGCTATGGGACTTGCCAAAAATGACCGTGTCGGTTGTCCGTCGACTGAGCAGCATTGAAATATGGGGTTTTGTTAGTATGGCTGCCAATATGATCATACAACGCATATCCGCATTTATATTTTAAAAAACGCGGTCCGGCGTTTGAAAGGAAAGTTCCATACGCAGTCCGGAATTGGCCAACCATAATTTTCCAGGTCTTCTACGTTTACCACCGAGGCTGAGTGAAGCGCCGGAAGTGAGTCATTCTGTTTAGCTGAACGCTTCCAGGGTTATTACATAACCCCGATTGATGCCCATTGAAATGCATTGTGGAGGGAAAAACAGTTCTTTAAAATAGCGCTGATAAACATTCATGTACGCGTTCCACACAAAAAGAAAAAAAACACAAAACATTAAAATACATTAAATATACTGTAAAGGGATAAAAAAAAATTAGCTGCCAATATGCAATCCAAAATTCAACTTTACATTTAAAAACATAAAGCCACTCAATGTTTATTACCCATTCTCATTTATTTCAAAGGTGAGAATGTGTTTAAAAAAATGTTTCGTGGTTTTTAATAAACAGATAACTTGATAACTTCTGCTTAATAATATTAAAATTAAACAAAAAATCACTGCCTGAACAGTTAAAAGTGAGTAATGGTGGCAGTTTAGTCTCTTGAAGAAATGATTCCGCAAAAAATAAATGTAAAGTCATAAATTGATGTTTGTATATAACTCTGATTTGTATATCATCCGAATCTAAGGTTGACAATTATTTTTTCCCTGGCATATCGCCTTTGCATTTCTTTGCTGCTCCATGTCACCTAGATGCATCATTGTTATTGTCATGTATAAATAATTCTTGTTTGTTTTTTGTTTCTTTTATTTACATTTTTGTTTATACTCTTTAACTGTAATTCATGAATGAATAACAATTTTAATAGTAGTAAAAAGATCATCTATCCATTATATACTGTATAGCTTATCCTGTTCATGGTTGTGGAGAGCCTGCTTGGCGAGCTCCAGGAGTCAAAGAGTTTCTGCAAATTGGTGTATTAGTATGGAAGGCCATTCTTGTTGGTAAATAAATAAATAAAATAATGACTCTATTTATTTATTTTTACAGGTTTTTTTTTTTGCCATTGGATTTTTTAAAATTATTATTTAATGTTAGAAGTCTGTTTTCACCAGTTACTACAAACCACCCCCAAAAGTGCAAAATAGTCGTTTAAGAAAAGGAAAAAAAATGAAGAAACACAGAAATAATTTTTTTAATCAAATTATTAAACATGCTCTTAATTTCGGGCAGCTGTGTACACCATCTGCCCCTTAAACTTTAGTTTAGCTGTTTAAAATTAGTGACACACCCTCATTCACAAGGACAATATTTGTGACGACGGTATTCACCTCCATGTGTTGTAGAAGAGCAGGGGGATGTTGAGGCCCACTGTCAGCCATTCTTGGGCACACAGGAACATGATACAGAAGAGCACATGGATCGAGTATTCTGGTAGCACCAACTAAAAGATAAGACAGACAGAGATAGATGCACAGGAAAAGCATAATGAGTCACAGAACTCCCACTCCAAAGCAGTAAATCAGTTTGTGAGCATATGATATAATAACGTACAGTATGCACCATTTTAAGACAGCCACGGTTGGCATTGTGGTTAAAAAAAATAATAATCCCATCTCCAAATAAAACAGATTAGGTTAAGCTTTTTTTAAATAAAAAAATCCATAATGTTTTCTGAAACATCGAAAACTGTGAAAATATGACCATCACACTGCTCCATTGTGTAGTGATAAAGCTTCACCCGTATGACTTCAGGTTGTTGAGCATCATAACCTTCCACTTGAAGCATTTGGTCACCAACCAATCACAGGACACATATAGACAAACAATGACTCACGCACTGCCGCGCACATTCACGACTAAGAGCAATGTGGGAGGGCAGCGGAGTACCCAGAAAAAAACAACACAAGCGCTGGGAGAACATGTTGACTTGACACAGGAGGGCCTGAACCAGACTGCATGGCTGATATGCTAGCCACATGCGAAAACAGTGACGCACACTTTTTCATTATATGAATTATAATTATCAAAGAAGTAGTCCTCCACATGACTTGTTGTGCTTCAGGTAAATTTCAGTGTTGGTGAGCCCTATTTAGTTAGCTTCAGTTGATTCAGTCATATCCAAAATCCCTCCAAACTTAAAATTAACAATCCTTGTCCTTTAGTCTTAAAAAGTTACCCAAACATTTGTATCATGGCTTAAGATTTATAAAATGTCAAATGCAATGACAAAAATCATTCAGTCAACCAAATCCGTGAAGGCCGTGGCCTGAAATAAATATTTTAGAGGGGTCACTAGCGACGGCTGTGTTGATATTTCTTTCTTTTAGTTTTACTTTTAATACAGAGTAGTAAAGGATTGTCCAATAACAATTTTTTTCAGACTCATATCAGTACAGCATTAGTACTGACCTCACCGATACCAAGTACCACTTGTACTTTTGATGCATAACATTTCTGTAAAAAACCCAATGACAGTTCATTTTAAAGGAAGACCTATGCATCCCGATTTAGCATTTCGCCTTAAAACTGAATGCAATTAATGACAATTTTCTATTCTGTGAATCAATCACGTGAAAACAAAAAGGGTCCTAAAAAGCATCAGACATTAAAACACATTACTGTTGCTTTATGACTAATACACACATATTTATTTATTTGAGTGCTTCAAATAAAACAGTTAGACTTTCAAGATGTCTGCTGCCATTAGGAGGTTGTGTTCTGGATGCATTATTCATATCAAATGGCTGCACACCTTTATAAAAGCACATGGGCACATTTCTTCAGAAAAGCGCCTCATCAGCAAACAACATAAGAAAAATGCTGTTAAGACTAAACCTAAATTTATCCATTACCGCCCCCCCCCCCACCCACCATCCACCATGACCCCCGTAATATAGCATGCATGGATGAGTGCTAAAACACTTTTCCACTCCCCATATGAACAAAAAGCTCATTAAAAAACAAACACACATTGTTTGTGATGTATTCATTTTTAGTGCTGTGAAGCGATTAAATTGTTTTTAACTAATTTATCACACAGTTTTCTGTGATGCATCATGATTAATCACACTTTCTACTTTTGCTTTTAGTTTTTAATTAGAAAGGTTGATTTACGAGGGAACTCGAGCAGGTTATTTTGACGTACAACTATAGCATATTAGTTTAATATGCTATTTGAATTTGGCTGTGTAAAGTGCTCAAATTACTTGAAATTTTTCCAACAAGCATCAAACAAGTAAAACTGAAAGAAAAACTACTTAGTCTGTGTTAGTCCATCTTCGTGCCAGTGTCTACGCTTGGCTGCAGGTTATAGGCCGTAAATAAAAATGTAAAACTGAGTTAACTGAGTGGATTTTTTTAATGCTTTAAAGTCTTTAAATTAATCTCCAGAGTTAATGCTTCAATTTTAACAGCCCTAGTAATTGTGGGAATGCTTATGTTATTGTGATTTTTATTCTCAATACTTTTTTGCCGTGTAACTCCCACATTAATACTTTCACGCTTCCCAGGGTAAATATATAATAAGATTCCACATTATTTACAGTATTCGCACAATTTAACGTTAAATATAAACTTTTCTCCATTCATTTTTAATGTGACAGACATTGAAATTTTTCAAAGTCCCACTTTCCATGCCCATTTCCATACATACAACTGCTCATCATGACCAACTGCCTAATACTGCTCAATGGCACACTTTTTAAAGTGCATTGTCTAGTAATCAGGAGGTTGCCGGTTCAAATCCCATTGCCGACTGTACATTGCAAATGTATCCATGGCCATTATGCTAAGGGTTGGTTATACATGTATACCAACTGACTACCATATCAGGAAATGCATTATAATTTCAATGAAATGATTAAATGCATGCTAGCTTTCAGCATCAGACGACACTTTTCAAAATAAATAAACCATTAGCTATGGATCTGAACAAGTTTTAGTTAAGTTACCTTTAATTGTACTTTGATTTTAGATGTCATTAGTTCTTTTGTTTGTAAATGCTTTTAAAAGTTGTACTTAAAATAAGTAATGTACAATGCAAATCACATTGTGTATGATATGTGCCTTATTTAGAGAATTGTGACCTGCAGAGTTCTGCTTATATGACAATGATGAAAAACTATTCAATGAGGTTAGTTAGAGCTACTAAAAAAAGCCCCAATTTTCTGTGGATTTTTTTTAACGACTTTGGAGATTAAAAAAAACCATATTTTTTTCAATGCATTTATTTCTATGGCCATCAATTATACGTGATTTTCGGCATTCCCGGATTCGCCTGGTTTCTATCCCCTGTGAATAGTGGGGGTCCACTGTATTGCATATTACTGCTTTATTTTATTCATTAATCTAGTAGCAAATATTTTTGCAATGTCCAATATCTAGCTAACATGGAAGGAAATGGAACAAACACTTTGAGACTGAAGATTGATCCTTGGGGTCCAAATACCAGTACAGCCAGTTGGGGTGTTAAAAAAAATCTAATGGGGCAGTATATCGCGATATTACAGTGCACAATTCTCGAATCGATTCAATATGTGGACGAATAGATATTTTAACATAATTTTTTGATGGAATTATTCAACAAAACATCTTACTTAGGGTTAGGGTTCACACTTTAAGCATAGAAGAATATAATATTAATGGAGCATTAAGCTTTAATATTTTATTTCAGTGCTGTTCAAACATGAAACAGACTGCAACCTGTTTGTTCCATACAGTGGCTCAGTTATAAGCCTGAAGTTTCAGATAAATAAATACATTTTCATACGAATCTTGCAGTGTACATGTACAAGTTTACTGATTAGTATTTTCTTAAGTAAAAAAAAAAAATCACAATAATCAATTTATAGATTTGTATCGGGATTAATAGGCATCGAATCGTGACCTATGAATCCTGATACGGATCGAATCGCCAGGTATTACGCAATTCACACCCCTAACAGCCGGTAAATATTAGATGATCCTTTTGAGATAAATCACCTAGAAGAACAGGTTGTGATGGAAAGGAGGAAAGTTGGACGAGAGGGGAGTGTGCTGTCCGCAGCAAGGCAATATTGCTGAATTTGAAGCTGATTTTGAAGAATCACCAAAGGAGAAATGGAGGAAAATACTGTTCTCACATACTGGTCATTGCTGAAGTGTATGATTTACCCATGATACTGACCTTAAATTTAGCATTTGAGGCCATAGTGGAGTTAAAATACTGATAGAATTATTATAAAAGTGTCAAATCAGAGTCTTGTCAGTGGTTTGTTTTGTTGCAGCTGTGTTTGCTTTGCTAATCGAGCCACTGCAGCAAGAACAGCGTAAAAAAACATGCGGTGAAGCAGAAGTCACAGCAACCATAAACAGCAATGCTCCACTTGAACATGAACATGGTTGCGTCCAATATTTATAATAGTCTTATACTGTATGTCTAGATTTTCCTCTTTGAACTTAACTGTCTTACATTGAATGCCTGACATGATGACATTCCTATTGGAGAAATTGACTTGACACCTTGCAGAACTGAGGAGCAAGAAAAGAAGAAGACTAGGATGACCAGATGTCACCGTTTAACCGGGACAGTCCCATTTTGAGCCTTGTGTCATAAGTCCCGGTGGATTTCCCAGCCTCAATGTTTTTTTGTTTTTTTCCCCAGTCAGCAAGCTAATTGTTTGGGCCATGTGTATGTCAATCACGCAGTTGTCATAGGGATTCATACAATAATTTTGAATTCTCATTCTCATCTGCATCTAATCGCTAGCAGGCGTGTTTTTGTCAAACTGGAACTAGAACCATTTCGTCTTCCGTGTCTAAGAATAATCTTACTAGGCTACTGCTGCGGTTGCCGGTCAGACCGAATGCAAGCTGAGCTTTTCTGGCGACATATTTCCAATGTAACAATGCGGAACCAGCGCAAGGCAAATGGCCCAGCCAGTTTCCAATAGCTGTCGGGACAGAGCAAAAAATACTAGTTTTGCACTATTGATCTGTCAACCAAGATAGCATGTAGCATTAGCTGAAGCAGGGGTCTGCAACCTGTGTTTCTGGAGTCACATGTGACTCTTTAGTCCTTCTCTTGTGGATCTAAAAAAAATTACTAGAATTTATATATATATATATATATATATATATATATATATATATATATATATATATATATATATATATATATATCTATACATATATATATATATATCTATATATATCTATATCTCTCTCTCTCTCTCTCTCTCTCTCTCTCTATATATATATATATATATATATATATATATATATATATATATATATATATATATATATATATATACAATTGTTTATACTAAACATAAATTACATATGCAAGGTCTCTAGTGTCTTAAAAAGGGTACTCTTTGCTGATGATACAAATATTTTCTGTGCAGGTGAGGATTTGCACTTCTGCACTTTACAGACACACTATGCCGGTATTTGGGGCTCATAACGTTATCTCGTTTATAACCATGTTATTTGCAATGACAAATACATATTGAATTGAATTAAATAAGTGTAAACGAAGAACTGTACAAGCTGCAACAATGGTTTAATGCAAACAAACTCACTGAATCTTAACAAGACAAAATGTATGTTATTTGGTAAAAAAATAGGTCTTAAAGAATCTATAAACATTCAAGTCAGCTAGAAGAGCCCAAAATATGTTAAATCACAGGGCCCTTCAAATAATTTATTGCACGCTGATCCTGCCTTACTTGACCTATTGTGCTGAAATTTAGGGGAATACCTATATAAGTCGCCTACATCCTTTGATGGTACTCCAGAAAAAAGCAGTAAGAATCATACACAACTTTCCTTACAATGTACATACACACGATTTATTTATCAAAACTAAATGATTGAAATTATATGATTTAATAAACTTCAGGACTGTGCAGACAATGTATAAAGCGTCAAAAAACTGCCTCCCTTATAACTTGCAAATTCGCTTCTAGGCCAGGGAATCGAAATATGATTTGAGAAGGAAACATGTATTTGTACAAAAGCCATATCAGAACAACACTGAAATCATTTTCGATCTCCTGTATTGGTGTACAACAATGGAATAACTTCGATTTTGGAGTAACCAACTCAGGGACATTGGCTGGCTTAAAAAAAAAGTAAAAGAACTTCTATTTAACAGATACACTGATGAAAATCGATAGATTGTGGATATGATGACATTTGCACACAAGGTCAAAAATCTGGGTGAAAACCCTGAACTGTAAACAAGGCTTGGTGTTCCTAAAAACAGAACAAAAAAACACACAGCTCAACCTGATATCTTTGCTCAAGGACTTGGGAGTTATTACGTCTTTGAAAATGGAACTAGTGAACTGTTCTTTAAGTGCTCTGGACAAAATCTTCTCAACATTGAGAATTGGACCTGGTCAACGCTCATGTCCGGGTGGAACGTTCATGTCTGGATTTGCGGAAGATGGCTGGGGAAAATGGCGGCCGCTGTGTCTAGCCCAGTGGTGGGCAAACTCGGTCCTCAAGGGCCGGCGTCCTGCAGGTTTTGGAGGTTTCCCTGCTGCAACGCAGCTGATTCCAATCAACAGGATCGTTACCAAGCTTATGCAAAGCTTGCTGATGAGCTGATCATATATAAGCTGTGTTGGAGAAGGGAAACCTCCAAAACCTGCAGGATTCCGGCCCTCGAGGACCGAGTGTGCCCACCCCTGGTCTAGCCTCACTCGAAGTTGAAGACAACTAAGACATCTACCTGTTCATCACGCTGGTGGCTGGGATGCTTCTG
Organism: Leptonotus elevatus; assembly: GCF_054856555.1. NCBI lineage: Eukaryota > Metazoa > Chordata > Actinopteri > Syngnathiformes > Syngnathidae > Leptonotus > Leptonotus elevatus. Next base: position 3,604,150 of record NC_141256.1, read on the forward strand.
CTAGGGATCGGAGCCCTCTGGCTGCATCGAATCCTTAGAAAAATGCAGGATGGGCAAAAAGGTGGTGAAAATGGCCGCTGTGGCTCTGAGCACCATCACCCATCACTGGAGTGCAAGCTGGCTTGTCCATGGCTTGTGACGACATGTCACAGGTGAACAACGACCTAGCTGCATCCGACATTGCCACAAACAGAATGGCAATGAACTTGTCTACAAAGCTGAACAACCTGGAGATGATTGCTCATCGGAACGCAGCAATGAACAGAAATCGAGACGAGGAAGAAACCGACTGAAGGGTGTGGCTGGATGCGGGCTTCCATTTATCCTTAGCCAATCCAATGCTACTGGACCAAACTGATCAACAAGAGAAAAAAATCAACGTTTTGATCAAAGACTATTGGGAAGACGAACTTTTGCATCAATCAACAACTTGATAATCCACACAACTATATGTGACGAATTACCTCTTTGACTATGTGCGTCCTATTGCATTCTGGGATTATATATAATTATATATAATTATAATCAATAAGCGTCTGCTTCATCCCGTCAGCCCTTTTTCTTTTCGGCTATAATTGTATGTGAATAGTGAATGTTGTAAATTGTTTCTATGATTGTCCGAAAGAAAAAATGAACAAATAAAAACGAAACAAAAATGGCAGAGAATTTAATAAAAAATAAGGCAGAAAATATCCAAAAAGTAACCATAAAATGTCTTAAAACAAAAGAAGAAAGGCAGAAAATAACCCTAACTCCCATAAAGCGTACACAAAATTGCCAAAAAGTGAGAATTTTTTTTTTTTAATAAGGCTGAAAAGAAAACATTGAAAAATGTCCAAAAACAAAAGAAGAAATCCTCCAAAATGTTAGAATTTTGACAGAAATTCTGAAAAGTCTAAAAATGTATGAAAAATGAAGCATGAAAACAAAATATATCTCCAAAAACAGAAGATAAAAGGTAGAAGAACATTAATTTCTACGTATCGGATACTGCCGTCATATTTTTGTGTTATGGTTAGCTCTTGGGCACTCAGTACATCAGATTAACACACGGTTTCCTTCATCACAATGTTCAAATGTTTTGTTATTTACTTGACCGTACAGGTTGCTGACCCCTGAGCTAAAGTATTAACACAACCACTGGTCACCAGATTGACCAGCAATAAAAATTGTTAACAATAGTTCCTGGTGAGAATTTATTGTACAATAGATTTTCAGTAACATTTTTGTGTCCCGTTTTTTTATTTTTAAAGTTCGTTCACCCTAACTAAAACTATGCTGGTATCACATAACTCCATCATTATATTTGGCTTGTGTGTCGCTATGGGCACCCATCAATGGTAACAAATGAAGAAAATAAGGAACTTTCAATACAGAGGTTTAGGTATTATGCTTCACTTCATAAAGTTTTGTTTTGACCATGCCACACCTCATTAGCTGTAAGAACCAACTGATCAAACTTTGGAAGGACAAACAACAAACAGAATCCTTGGCTCCAGTCATGAAATATTCACGTTTGAGCGCACGTGTTGTATATTTGTGTGAACAGCTGTGTTTGACTATAGTCATTCAACAGAAACGTAACACAATCAATGTAACTGCATGTGATGCAGTCCACCAACACCAAACTCCTGCCAAGCCCATACCCGCCCTTGAAGTACTCTTCTACAACTAAAATTTTGTAAACTACGAGTCAATAAATCATACTGAACACTAGGCAAACACACTAAGCAAACATGTTCACTACAGGAGATATGAAAGTGAAAGTGTGTATACACCTTCGATTTAATTGCTAGGCGACTATTCTAAATGAGTGAGTGAGTGTGTTGACAGAGGTGCCCATCTGGGACTGTGTCCATCTGGGACTGCAGTAGTGCATCCCTCGCTGCAGTGTTACAGTGCCCGGAGGCCATCCTAGCATCCATCTGATCCACCACAAAGTCGCTCTTCTGTGTCACTGGCGAGGCCTCATTCATGTGCTAATCTGAAATGTAATTTTACTCCTGGGACGTGTCTCATGATAGAAAGAATCACTATACTTTGGACTACGGTCATTCGCACATCCACAATCCTGCTGTTTGACGCCAGAAAACTACTCATCATGGGAATTCAGGTGTCAAGCGATAACCACTCCACCACTGAGCCATGCAGCCCCTTAAATACTTGAAATCATTTAAATTGTGGGCGCTGAATCTATAATCTATGAAAGTTTGACTTTTTCAATGGAAATTATTCAACGTTTTGAGGATATTTTCGCTGCCGTCGGGCCAACCTTGTACGGTTGTACCTTCAAAATACCCTATTTTCACGACTATAGGGCGCACTTAAAAGCCTTACATAAAAAAAACAAAAATCAACGGGGCGCCCAATAGTGAGGTGCCCCTTTTGTGTGCAACGAGTTCCAAAATCTGTAAATGTTGGGCTATTTCAATAAGCGCAGTGCCGACATATTGCTTACATACAGGAAATCCGGCCCTGGTTGAGGACTGGCAGGCATGAGAACACAAAAGACTTAACTTAAAGATGACGTCAGTCTTTTGGGATCTCATGCCTGCCAGTCCTCAACCAGGGCCGGGTTTCCTGTATATAAGATACAGTAGGACGTCATGGTGCTCACTGCTTTCAATTTACGGAACTGCTAGAGTGAGTTACGCCACAATTTGTGAATGAATTGTGCATGCTTGGGCGTCTGCTTGCACTAATGTTGGAGCTTTCGCAAAAGCCGGCATCATTTCTGAGGAGCCGCACGGTTAAGAGACACTGACAATACTACAATGACGAGAGAGAACCTGGTGTGTTTGATGGAGAACTAGCCCAGCTGTTTGCTTCAGATACAGATGAGGACTTTGAGGGATTTGTGGATGAAGATTGATCAAAAGTAACATGAGTACATTGTTAAATACTTCAATAGAGTACAACCGAACTCAGTTTTGTTCCGCTGCCTTTTTAAAAACATATGCTAGCATGCATGCTAACATGTATGCTAGCGTATGTTTTAACGTGAAAGCATGCTACCATATGTTTTGAGCTAGCGTATGTTTCACCATGCCTGCGCCCAATAGTGCCTTATCTGTCTGTTAAATACAGAAATAGCACCCGTAACTGAGACTGCACCTTTTAATACGGTGCGCCTTATGGTCGTGAAAATATGGTACTCATTTTTCAGGAGACCCCAAAAACGGTTGCTAAACCATTAACATTGCAAGAGAGCAAGCTATTTTCAACACTTTAGATTGGTCGGTTTTGTAAAAATAACACCCACACGTGTGGACTGACTAATAGGATACATTTTTGAAAAAATATGAAATTTACCAAATTGTGACTTATGATGTTGTGAGTGTGTGCTAAAAATGCTAAATATTAAAAAAATGGCACCAAGGGGTTGAAACAAATATGTACTTTGTATTTGGAAATTGTTCAGTCAAATGTACAGTACGTACGATTTTAATGGGTGTTAAGCATGAACATATTGACGGAAATAATTAGGCCAGCGAGAAACTGATCTGGATGAGGTGAGAGTGTGGACATTTGCCAGTGTTCAAAGCTATCGAGAGTTTAACCACTTCAGACCCATAGATGGTTGCAATGGACATGACATATTTGCGTGTCTAAACCATTAAATTGTATAATTTGGATGATGTCAACACTTCTGGTTCATGATTGGATCTTAACTAACCAATCACAATCGCAAGTTGATTTGCATGATGTTCATGTTAAAAATGTTGCACATAAGCTTGGTAAGTTTGCAACACGTTACAGCCATATTATCCTGGCGTCCACTATAACAACTAAAAACATGAGATAACCCTAAAGAAAAAAAAAATCCATGTTGTTCATATGGTGGGAAAATAGTCAAAATCAGCACAAAAAAAAGAAAAAAGAAAAAGAAAAACAAGAAATCTTGCCCAGCACAAAAAAAATGCGGGTCTGAAGGGGTTAAAGCTGCCAGCTGATTCTGCAATATACATTTGCCAGGATAGGGCTGAGATGCTGCAAGTTGGTTACGTCTCTTTATAGCTGATAGTGGTGATGAATCAGAGTAAGATCATAAAAACACCCTCATCTGGGAATACATTATGATGGCATATGCTGTACGAATGAGAATGTTGAACAGTTCACATTACAGTAATTCCTTTGGAAAATTATTTTGAAAAATGTGCCACATTTCTGTTTTCTGTTAGTTTTGTGGGCCCTCCTGGAATGGAAAGAATACACCAAATTCAAGTTCTGAAACAAACTTGATTTTGGACTCTTGTGTTACATTCACACCCACACCCAGAATTTCCCTTGACAAAAGGGGCAGTGCACTCCAAAATCCTCTTACAGGGAGCATAGTCAAAATGCTTTGTATTTCACAAAAGTCTATTCTCAAACCCAAAAGCCCAAAAGTATAATATCCTATCTTAAAGAAAAAACAAAACCGTAAAATCCCCCTTTCCCATGTTCAATGTATCATCATCTCCTTCTGTTTATATTTCTGCTGCACATGATGAGTGACATCCACCCTCTCTTTCACCCGCAGCGACTCCTCTGATGTGCAGGTACTGTACATCCACTGAATATGAATGACATTGCATCATCATTGATTCCCTTTACAGATATACAACATCTAGCTCTTGCTTGCGGCACTCATGAGCTGTGTCACTGACCGCTCATACATATTAATTGTAGGGTCAATATCTGCTTTTATAAAATAAGAAATAAATACTAGAGCAAAGCTGCTATTTGGGATCTCAGTAAATCAGGTCCTAAATGTTTCCTCTTATATTAGCCACTGAAAGTTCCAAGGTGTCCTACATGGTAAATGAGAGCGCCTGCCCACGTTTCATTCAGTTGCTCAAGGGGTCTCATCTTAGCCTCATCCTCTCCAACTCCAATTAGTGAGGCCACCCGCCTTGGTGTGTGCACACTCACAGATAACAAAAAAGGACAAGAGAGCTTTTCAAATGTGACTTTTCAGGCACGTGCTCTCACAGGTGCAGGGTAACCACATGGAAAATGTTGATGATTGAAATAGCAATTACCGTAAGCCAGTCTTCTATTTTACAGGACTGTTGTTGGTTTTTTAATAGGTTATGCCAGCACTTGGCTTCTCACCACCTGCTTGCAGAGACACAACAGCCTATATGCTCTGGCACTCGATTAGGTACACCTACACTCTAAAAAGAGAATTGTTGAACCAATTTAAAATCATGAATTGAATTGTTGACCAACTTAAAAAAAATCGCTTCAATTGGTAACACAATTGAATTAAGTTAGTCCAAAGTGAATATATTTAATACTTTGGATTAACTTAATTCAGGTGAATATATTAAGTTGAATGAACTCATAATTAATTAAACTTAATATATTCATTTTCAACTAATTTAATTCAAACGTGTGTTACCAATTAAGCGATTTTTTTTTTTATTCGGTCAACAATTCAATTTGTAGTCTTAAATTGGTTCAACAATTCTCTTTTTAGAATGTAGTGGAATCTAATGCCACTCACAATGAAGGAGTATTTTGCCAACTTTGAGGGGACCGCTCAAATTTGCAGCATTGATTGGTCCTGTTTTACGGAAGCGTGTAACTGCCAAACATGTTCAAACATATTTAAATATGTTTGAACGTACTCGCAAATACGTTCAAACGTACTTAGTGCTCACAAGTACGTTTCAGGTACTTGTAGGCGAAATGTTAGAAACATAGCATATCTTTGCCTAACCTAAATTACGCAATGCAGAAATAATAATAAATCATAAGTTACGAAAAAAGAATATTTTTTTATTTAATACATTACTTTACATTACAAATACGTTCAAACATACTCACAAGTACGTTCGAACGTACTTGTAGGCTAAATGCTACAAAAATATAGCATTTTTTTGCCGAACCTAAATCACACAAATGCAGAAATAATAATGAATCATAAGTTATGGAAAAAAACTATCTTTTTTATTAAATTTTTGATTGTATGTGGACCAAATAACCCGTGGCATTATGAGGAAATATGCTATGTTTGTAGTGTTAGCTTACAAGTACCCTCCGAACGTACACATTTTAATAACTATGTTCAAATGTATCTGCAAGTACGTTTGAATATACTCGCCAAGCAAACATTTATTTCATATTGGCAGTTGCACGCTTCCGATCTGTTTCCTGTTTACTTATTGACACATTCTACTGTGCTCCATAAAGCTGACTTTCACACGCACATTTGTTACTTTGCCATTAATAACTTGGGAGGGCCACAATGCTACACTATATTAGTGTAACACAAGCGTTAGTCCACAGTCAGCCCTCAAGGGGAATTAGTGTGATAGTGTCATTGTGATTTAGTCGCTATGCAAGATGTGGTCATCATGGGTCTATTATGTACTACTTCACTGCCTATAAAGATGTCCACTGACAAATGATACACTATAACCAAGGAATGTAAGGGAAATAAATTAATGTTCACATTCAGCTCTAAATTCCTATTTCAATTTCTCAATGGACTGTTATGTTAAAGCTTTACTAGCACTGAACGATGTGAGAACTGTGTGAAGTTGCAACAAAGCCCAAACAATGTATCCACAATATAACCAAAAAGTCATGTAAAAATATAGAAACAAAAGAGTACCTGGCAGCATATATATATATATATATATATATATATATATATATATATATATATATATATATATATATATATATATACATATATATATATATATATATATATAGACCAATAAGTATTCTTCCAACTATTTCAAAAGTAGCAGAAAAATGGGTCACTGAACAAATTGTCCATTATTTAGACAACAATGGATTGAATCCTACTTAAACAATCGCTCTCAGTGGGTTTCAAATAACAACTATAAATCTGAGTTTCTCAAATTATCAACAGGTGTTCCTCAGGGATCAGTTATAGGCCACTTTTTATTTAGTCTTTATATTAATGATTTTCCTTCCGTTCTGCCCCCAGATGTCAAATGCATCATGTATGCAGATGATACAGTTGTATTTGCTTACGGTCGTTCCAAATACATTGTTGCAGCTAAACTCACTAAAGCAATGGATAATGTTATTACATGGCTGCAAAAACGCTGTCTACAATGTGTTTTTTAGTAAAACCAATACAAATTCCCATGATCCTGATATATGGGTTTCAGGTAAAAAACTACAGACTGTTAATCAATATAAATATCTTGGACTATTGATTGACTCTAACCTTTCCTTTAAAGCTCATGTTGAAAAATAATGTTACAAAAATTAAGTTAAATCTTGCAAATTTTCGTTCAATCAGGAATGGAATGTGTGCTGAGGCGGCAAAACTCTTTTTACACTCAATGATTTTTAGCCACCTTAATTATTGTGTAATGAGTTGATCTCAGGCCTCAACTAGCACAATGAGACCAGTCGAATTATTGTATAAGCAGTGAGAGTGTGACGAGAGGATTTGCGAGAGGAGACTTTGTTATCCCTCTGCGTAAGAGCACCTTCAGTCAGTCCGCCTGGTCTGCGAGCGGGGCCAGGAAATGGAACTCACTACCAGATCAGATTAGACAGTTAACAACATATAAGGCTTTTACTAAACATTTGAAAAAGTGGCTTATTGATTCATTTACTTGTCAACACTAAAATACACCGAATCTTTTGTGTTGTCATGTGTATTTGTATTGTTTCTGTATTGTTTCGATTCTTAACAGCAAAGTTGTGTTGTCTTCTTAGTGTGTTCTGCCTTTTTTAACTCATGAATTTGCTGCTGTCAGTGTTTCACCGCAAAGTACAGTATATTGGATCAGGCTGCCCACTCATACTTGAGGATCACTGCCACAGAACCATTATCTCTCTGAGGTCCAATTTGTTCTGCAACCCAACAGGCGATGGTCACTAATGTTTAATTGCCTGGTGGCCATTCCAACATTGGCCCATTTAATGAACTGCTGACCTACTTCAGTTACTCGATTGAAGAAGGATGGAGGTAATTACTCAGTAGTTCAAGGAGGACCCTTGCTATACAGTATACATCTTAATTACCTCAGCTGGAAAACAGTATCTGTTAGATTCTGCCAAACTTTTTTCAAATTCAGAAATGAATGGCAATATTTGCCGTTTACCATCAGGGGAGCAGTGACTGTCAGAAAGGAACATGTCTAAATACAACACAACTACAGCACCTCTTTTTTTAGAGTAACACAGCATAAAAAAGAATTAATGAAATATACTGTATGGTGTATTTTAACCCATTTAAAGCAACAGCAGGTACAATTAAACTATGGCTAAATATTGCATGAGCTGCATATATGGCAGGTTTTGCAGAATTTGTATTTTGGAAACTGAGTTTTTGTTAAAACTTTCGTTTTAGCTGAAACATCAGTCCTCTTTCAGCACTTACTGCAGTATTCAGCAGCACGATGCTGATGGCCTTTCAACCCGAGGGCAGCAGTGATAGGCATGAAATTGAAGTCTCCTTTTTGCAATTGAGTTGATGAAATTCCCTCTGCGCATGAGTTGTCAGGACAGCTGCTTTGGGCTTTGCTACATTCTAAACGCCTTCATACACTTGGGTGGAGATGTGAGACGAGGAACGTATGCAACATCACTGTCAGATGGGAAATCTAGAGGGAGAAATGCAAGTTTAAATCCTATTTATCCCTTACGATATGTATCTGGAGATTTTCCCTTAAAACAGTTTTCCTCTGGGGAGTGTGCTATAGCTATTTTACTAAGTTAAGTGCTCTTCTTGAGCATTTGAACAAAATGTTTAGATTTGTTAATAAAAAAATAAGGTGAGTAGACTTAGGCGAAAAATAGTATAAGGATTTTGACGTGTATACCGCACATATGTTGCCGTCTATGTTATATTTTGTATTTAATGAGGTCAGCAGATTAATTAGTGGAGCCCAAAATTCAAAGTAAATATGGTGAAGAAGTATTTAGCTGTTATGCTGCACACACATGGTTACGGAATAAGCTTCCAACAGTAGTGAAGTCAGCCCCACTGTGAATGCTTTAAAGCCCACGTTAAAAAGTCTTTACTCATGCCGACGATTGAGCTCTTTGTAAGCATTTTCAAAGTAATTTTTTTTTGTATGTTTCTGCCTCTCCAAACACACTCTTTACTGCAATATGATATATAGTTTCTTTCTTTCTTTAACGCTACGAGGCTTACCTCACTTTTTCATACCCGTTTCACATTGCTCAGCAGAGAGCGAGTGGCCATTTGACGTCATTTCGCAGAATGTGTTTGCGATGTAAACAACAATGGTGGCAATGGTACATACAAATAAAGTTTCTACAAAATCTATTAAACTGCAGGTGATTTTTGAAAAATTAATCTCATAGATATGTTAGTAACAACCAAATAAATCGTATGGAGCAAACTTGTCATTACAGTCGGGGTTCCTTAGAAAGGTTGTAACAACATCACAACATACTGTTTCGGCCATGTTGTTTCGGTGGCAAAAGCCTTTCAGACCGAAACAAAAAATGCACTTTTGGATCATTTTTAGCAGAGAATTTTCAGTGGAAAAATAATTTTTTTGGTACAAAAAAGTGTAGATGAAAAGTTGAAGACTACGGCATAATGATATGCGTTGTTGCTTGTCATCACATTAATGTGGCTAGCAATATTAGTGGTACAGTGTACAGTAGATTGCTGTTTTCATGTTTCCTTTTTAATCATATAAAGCCTGAACCATGAAATATATGAGAGACAATTCTTGAAAATGATTCTTTGAAAATGAATGTGTCAGACCATATATGTGAGGGTTTTAATGGGGAAAAAATATTATACTCATGAAATACAGGGGGTTCAAAATGTCTTGTATTTAATATGATACGTTTGGCTTCATAGGGCTAAAATGAGATGTGAGGTGAATAAACGTTAACTTAAAAGTAAAAATAATAAAATAAAATATAATGGAAATGCATATGCAGCAGCAAAAAAAAGTACTGAAAATCCGTCGAACTAAACTGGGTTCTTTATTCAACTCAGAGTTTTAAAATCAGTTGAGAATTCAAACCAAGCCCGAAACTTGGCTAGCCCAGTGCAAAATCCTTTGTAGTATATTTGTAGGCCAGTTAATATAAATTTATTTGGAATGTCTTTCTCTCGTTCACTCTCTCACAGCAAATACAGCCACCATCTGTATCGCTATCCTTCTACAGTATGTGTTTTGGCAAACTTTATCAAAGTATGCAGGACAGGTCCTCAGTGGCACCATCTCAGACAATCTACTTCACACTGATTAAAGCAACAGCAAGCCCAGCTGCTCTGTTTCTATGGCCAATGTAGATACATATTGAGTGTGCGTGCGTGCGTGCGTGCGTGCGTGTACCTAGTTGGAAGATAAAAGCTAAAGAGAGGGTGAGTAGCAGACTATAAGATGTAGAGATGGATGTGATGCATGATGGACACAGCAAAAACGAATGAGACAGAGGCAGGGTCAAGAATTAAGTTAAATTAAAGTACCACTGATTGTCACACCCACCTAAGTGGGGCGAAATTCTTTCTCCGCATTTGACCCATCTACTGAGGGAGCGTTGAGCAGCAGCAGGAGCCGCACTCGGGAATCATTTGGTGATCTAACCCCCCAATTCCAACCCTTAATGCTGAGTGTCAAGCAGGGAGGCAAATGGGTCCCATTTTTATAGTCTCTGGTATTTGTAGAGAAACATCAGAAAGCATCGTGGAAACCTCTTCAATTCCAACCCACAACTATGACTCACTACGAAACTCCCAAACCTGATTGGCTGAGTTTTTTGCAGAGGGCTTCACCTTGACATCACTTTTGCTGAAAAACACATCATAGTCCAAAATTTAAAAAATCCACTTCTTTAGCTTTCTCCTCCTTTCTACAATGTGAGCTTTAAACGGGCAGATGAAACTTCCGTGACTTAATGACATCAATAAGACACGGAAGTGCACTCGACCCTGCCCCCTCGGGTTAGTGGCACCGCCTCTGGTAAAGGTTTGTCACACCCACAGAAATTCTAAAAGCTGCTCCTTTTATTGTAAGGGGGCGCGGGGGTTCTGTTTACTACTGAGGGATTTAGCATGAAGGTGCAAGACTGGACAGGAACAGACGATGTGCACAATGTAAACATGCTTAGTAGAAGAAGAAACGTTAAAAGGAATATTAATTAACCTGTGAGGAAGTGATCTGAGCAGATCTTGGAGTTTTTCTTTGGTTCATCCTTTCTGTTGACACTGGCTAAACACAGTCTGCGACGGGATCACTGTTTTAGTGAAATCCCCTTCATGTGCTCGGATCTTTGGAATGGAATAGAATTCCAATTTAAAAGTTTGTCAGCTTTCTTAGGACAACCATGTACCCAACACGAAACAACCATATTGGTTATGAAAAGGAACACTTGTTTGCTGAAATTTACAAGCGCATAGTGCCGCGCACCGTGCCAACTGCTAGGAAAACCCAAAAATATGGTGGATGCACGGGTGACCACACGGGAATTATCTATTTTTGAAGGACGTGTACCGACAGCATTTCTCGAAGGACTGTTTTGTTAATGAAAAGCCTGTTCAGAGCTGGATCGGTTCCAACGGTGTTTGACACGACTGCAAATGTGAAAGATGTAAGTTTAACATTTTATTTTGATTTAGCCTTCCTTCCTATCCTTTCAATTAGAGATGTGCCATATCATACCTTCTACCATATTACCGGTGTATTTTAGTGCAAGTGGGAGCTACATTTGTTGTGTGGAGGTTGTTTGGTTACAAGAGGTCAGATATGATAAAGCAGACGGTGGTTGGATAATAATGAAGCGGCTGTATATTGTTTTGCTCAAATACAATCCGCGGCGGTTATCTTGCCATGACTGGCAACTCGCCACCTAGTTGACCTGACTTTGTGATGTTAACCGGCTGCTAACTAACTGTGCACATTTGTGTTATTCATAACCGCTTGTAAATGTCTACAACCATTCACGTCAAATCAGAGATATTCACGGCAAAATAATGCTCACAGGAGACTTGCCGGTTACGGCAAAATAACCACTGCCCGAACAATCGCAAACTAACACTACAACATAGTCTCTGTAGTAATTTAATGCTACTTCTTCTTACGGTAAAACATTATGCCACTTTTCCACATATCAAAATCGTTCTCAAATGTGTAAAATACATGTCTATATGGCTTCTGCTCGCCATGGCCGAGTTGTTTCCATTCACAACATTATCACATGGCTACCGGAGCCAAAATCAAAGCCCTTTCGGGAGAGAAGGGTATGGCCAGAGCCATCGGCCGGAGAGCAAACCCAGGAGCAGGAGCGCCCCCCGCCCCAACACGGCCCGCGCCCCCCCAACCCAACGCAGCAGGACGGGGCACTGCAGGCCCGCCAGGCACCCCACCGGTCCACAGCCCCCGCTCCCCCCACGACCCCCCCCCCCGTGAGTGTATGTGGTGCATTAAAAAAATGTATAGGGGGGGGGGGGCGGCTGGGCGGGGACACGGACAGGGGACCGCAGCACTGCTCTATACTGCGGTCTGCCCCAACCGATGGCACCCCACCCAGACACAGTTGTGTGGTGCATTAAAATTGGAGGGGAGTTGTAGGGCGAAGACGGTGGAGGGAGAGGCAGCAAGGGGGAGGAAGGGGGAGGGGAGAGGGAACCACGGGGCACCCCGGTGGCCCACAGGCCCCGAACCGCGTCGCCGGGCTCAGAGCGACGGACCGCACCGCAGCGGCGCCGCCCCGGACATCAGGGAGAGCCCAAAACAGGCTGTCTTGAACAGAGTTCAACTTAGGGATAGCAATACTATTAGATCCAAAGTCAATTTTGAAAAATGCTTGTTTTTTACACATTTGAGAACTATTTTAGTATGTGGAAAATTTTAATAATATGAGACCTTTAAACTTTAAACAAACTGGCCAACAGCAGAACCCAGGTTGTTTTTTTCGTTTAGGTAAAGTTTTAACACTAGCACTACTAGAATTCTAAAACAACTGGATCTCCCAGACCGTCATTTTGACAGCTTGCTCTCTCGTACTCACATAAACGGCTAATGCGGTTATTACTCGCTGTTTTGAGTAGCAAATAAAGCCCCTCTCTTGGTTTTCTGTGGAAGATGGGTGTATTAATTTTGATTATCAGGCTTGTACTGCCAAAAACGTTATGACTCCCTCACATCTAGGAGACCATTTTTTTTTCTACAAGCTTTTACTATAACTTGAACTGCGTCGCCACTTCCAGTGGAGCGGATAACACGGCTCCTTTTAGCGGGGTGGGCTGGTCTTGTTTGGACTTGCTGTCTGAAACTGCTGAGCGATCCAGGGACCACTCATCGTGATTCGTCAAACCCTCTGTCAGCTTCTCAGAATGGAGCTGTAAAAAGTCTCCTCCTTTTTTTAATTCACCATGGTTATCTATCTTGTATCCAAAGCCAAATGACTCCGCGTTAAATGGTAGTTGCTACAGAAGCCCAGCTGCGCAAACTACGGAAGGGTTCTCGGGCTGGGGAAAAAAGTCAACTTTAAAAATAGGTCAAACCATGTTTGGGCCGTCCAAGTTTTATACACTGAGGGCCAAATCCACTAAGATATTTTTTTTCTTTCTCAGAGGTTGACGTGGGCATACAGCATGCATCTTTCACGTGAAAATTATCGCAAAAAAGCCCCCCCTAACCCTTCTTGCGATCGCCGATCATCCCGGGTAACGTCATCTGTTGTAAACCAACACAGCAGAATCCACCACCACCCCGCCGCTCCTCTCTCTCACCCTGCGCACCATGCGTGATCAGCGTTAGGGGGACGGGCACTGCCTTCTCCGTGCCACAACCACTACTGCTATAATCCACAGGATCAAGGAAGTGCCAAATTTACATCAGCCCTCCATAAACGTTGTTTGCGTCACTCAAACTCCGTGTGGCTATAAGCGCTGGTGTTAGCGAATTAGACGCAGTTTATCAATGAGACTCATTTGAATAGAGGTGGGCAATTTGTTCGCCAAATGTATGCAAATTACCTAATTTACTACGCAAACCTTTAGTGGGTCTGGCCCTGACTATTTTTTGTTTTTGTTTTTTTGCAGATGCACGCAGTATTGGAATGGCGGCTGTGATCTGATCTTTATTTCTTCTATTAGTGCACCATCTAGTGACTGAATGGGGGGTGTTATTTGTCTGCTTAAAAACGCTCACTGTCTTAGTACTTAGTGGGTTTTTAGACAATACATCACATTGAGGAAGTTATTGACCTCATGTAGCTAACACTTAGCTCTATCCTTGTTTACTCATGGAATAATGTTGAAGCATCATCTGTAAGTGACTTTTAAGACACTATTACATGTGTAATGTAGATGGTAGTTAGTGTTTGTTTATCTTGAGTAGTAATTGCTAGCGCACTAATGCTAATTGTGATTGCTAACCGTTTAGCATAGGCTAATATGATGCATGTGTAAACTCAATGGTAGTTAGTGTTTGTTTACCTGAAATGGTAACCGCTAGTGTGCTATTGCTAATCGCGGTTGCTAGCCATTTAGCATAGGCAAATTTTGTTGGTGTTTAATAATACATATGTATAGACGATATTAAATTATGAGTACTTATATCCACTCAATTTAACTTAGGTCCAACCTAGTGGATTAACAAGAATAAATAATTAAATAAATAAAAATGTTACTCAATTATTGGATGTAATTAGGATAATCGATTAAAAAAAAATTCATAGGGGCAGCACTAAAGGGTTAATTTCCTAGGTCTAGCATCTAAGTTTGCAAACTCCCTCAATATAATGCTCATTAGCCAGCCAAACAATCCCGTCCACAAGCAAACACTTACACGTGTCGCTCTCGGACAGCGCACCTCAAATAACATGCACTCCTCACGAATGTGCATACGTCACATGTGTTTTCTGTGACACTAGTGTACTTGTCAGTATGCTTTTGATTCATTCTCAAGTCGAGTCACCACCGATACGTGCACAGCTCTTGATGATGTTGTCAGTTGCTATGCAGTTGCTATGGTTCTGTAATTGTCACTCTTAGTTCTGTATTTAGGTTCTATATTTGTGACCCTTGTTTTGTCATATATGCCTTTATACTGTCATATCGATTTGTGCATAGCCCTAGTGAGAGTCACTGAATGACACTTTTGTCAGTATGTCAAGTTTTTCTCCCAGCACGTTGAGGTTTCTTAAACCTGCTCTTCCATACAAGCTGTCTTCCATATAATAGAGGTTTCTATGCATCCAGCCCGCTCAAGGTTCTTAGCCAAAGCTTTCTCCATCAAGTGTTTTCTTCGCCTCACTCTCTGTTGATACTTGGAATTGTTGTACATAAAGATTCTCTGTTTCCCACCTTCCGTGTCTTTGTCTGCATTAAGGTCCTAATTCTGCACCTGGAGTGACAGCTCTAATCAATATGTGTGTTCTCAACACAGAGTGACCTACGTATATAAATAATATACTATTGTACATTTCAGCTGTTGTACATCATATTCATACAGTATGTTAGATCAGTGAAAACAATCTTGGGCATGCATATATAAAGCACTTTTTCTATAATTATCCAATCTGCTGGATTTCATAAACTCCTCTGCGGTGTAGAATAAAATTATAATGACATTACAGATTAATACAATGGCGGCAATCCTGTAAATGTATGCTGTTTACAGCGTGAGTCATGGCACGATTAATATTAATTTCTTACAGATCCCCGAGTGGCTGCTATTTTCCTGTCAAAGATGGGGTTCCCTTCCCCCAGTTCTCCTCTCCTATTATTATCCTCTTTGCTGCCTGGTGCTTTATCTTCCCTTTCTCTGCTCCTGACACCATTCCTCTACAGTGTTCTCCACATCTGAGGACTTCCTG
This sequence comes from Leptonotus elevatus, assembly GCF_054856555.1. Classification (NCBI taxonomy): domain Eukaryota; kingdom Metazoa; phylum Chordata; class Actinopteri; order Syngnathiformes; family Syngnathidae; genus Leptonotus; species Leptonotus elevatus. Next base: position 3,619,945 of record NC_141256.1, read on the forward strand.
CCTGCTACACTGCGTGGGACCAACGTAGTGCTGTGGTTTGCACATAAGCTCATTATTCGGAGTGCCTGATTTACAATGTTCCCACGTGAGGGATCTCACTCACACATACAGCACAGCTTTTATCAGCAACACTGGATAATTTTTGTTGCACTTAATGGAAATGTAGTAGGTCATATTTAGTAAGGGTGTTAGAAAAAATCTATTTGGCAAAATATCGCGATATTACAGCGCACAATAATGCCTGTTTAAAGGGGACTTTTGTAAATGTATTTTTGATGGTAATTGTTAAAAGAATATATATTTATATAGATATAAATATATATTTTAGGGGTGTTAAAAAATCGATTCTGCAATATATCATGATATTATAGTGCACAATTCTCGTAACGATTCAATATGCGGCCGAATCGATTTTTAAACATACATTTTTTTATGGGACTATTCAACAAAACGTCTTAATTAGGGTTGGATTCACACATTAAGCATGGAAGAATGTTATATTAATGGAACTTTAAGTCTTAATATTTTATTTCAGTGCTGTTCAAATTTAATTAAAATTCAATTTAACTGCAACCTGTTTGTTAAATGCAGTGGCTCAGTTATAAGCTTGAATTTTCAGATAAATAAATACATTTTCATACAAATCTTACAGTGTACATGTACAAGTTTACTGATGAGTATTTTCTAAATTTGAGTTAAAAAAAATCGTAATAATCAATTTATATATTCGTATCGGGATTAATCATTATTGAATCGAATTGTGACCTATGAATCGTGATACGAATCGAATCGCCAATTACTAGGCAATTCACACCCCTAATATTTGTCATGTCTGGGAAGATCTGGTTTCGGTTGAGGGTCCCGATTGGTCCTGAGTGGGTTCCAGCCCTTCCGCGGGTTGACCAATCCGGGCCCTCAGCCACTTGTGCCTGGCCCCAGGTGTGGCTAGTTACCTAATTAGTGTTGGTGTATTTAATTCCCGGGTGGTGATCAGTCGGCGTGGGATCATTGCCGCTTGTCACGGTCACCCCCGGAGTTCTGTCTGTCATTTTGATTTTGTATATTTTCAGTTTGTTGTTTAGTTAGCATTAACCAGTACCCTGGTTAGTGTTTTCTGTAAAATAAAGCACGGCAGTCTCGCCTGCACTCCTGCTGTGGTTCTCCTGCCTCCCTGCATTTTGGGTCCTCCACTTCACACACCGACAGACACCATGCCGCTCCGTGACCACACCGTAACAGTTACTTCAAGTTAAAGATTAGATAGCTCTTAATATGAAAAGAAAAATGCACTGAGCTGTCACCGTCTTACAAATGCAATTATGCCATCTAGTGGCAGAAAAATTACCTCAACACAAATCAGTATCACACGTTTTTTTTACAGTACAGTACATCTTTTTAATTTTAACTCAATTTTATGAATTATTTTGAAATTACTAGGAATATAATATTCAAACATCATGATACGATATTATCACAAGATTAAGGTCACAATACAATAATTATCACAATATTGTGGGGCGGTTGGTGATACAAAAAAAGGTCACAATATTGTAAAAAAATAAGAATTCATACTAAAAAAACACAAACAATATTGTGCTTTTGTACATTACAGCAATGAAAAATATAATACAAATATAAATATATATACTGTATATTAAGGCACTTGCTAATGCAAGCACACATTGAGTTCTTACACATATTGACTCTGTTCACAAGCACATTACGCTCCCCTTCATCTGACAATTAGCATGGATTTTAAATATAGAAGGGCCAAAACATCCCTTATGAAAATTTAACTGCAGGGTGCTAGAACTGCACAAATGCAAATCAACCCAAGCTTTTTTAAACAGATGTTCTGCTTTTAATATCGTGACATGACGGCGACGATATATTGTGGCAGTTTTAATATCGCAATATCACATTATTACCGTTATCATTTGAAGGGGAAAAAAAACATGGTTTGATATGTCCTCATGTAACCTCTTATATAAGGATATGTTGTTGTCCTGAACTGTTGTACGAATTTTTACTACAGTTTTCCTGTCATGTCTGGGAAGATCTGGTTTTGGTTGAGGGTCCCGATTGGTCCTGAGTGGGTTCCAGCCCTTCCGCGGGTTGACCAATCCAGGCCCTCAGCCACTTGTGCCTGGCCCCAGGTGTGGCTAGTTACCCAATTAGTGTGGGTGTATTTAGTTCCCGGGTGGTGATCAGTCGGGGTGGGATCATTGCCGCTTGTCACGGTCACCCCCGGAGTTCTGTTACGGTGTGGTCACGGAGCGGCGTGGTGTCTGTCGGCGTGTGAAGTGGAGGACCCAAAATGCAGGGAGGCAGGAGAACCACAGCAGGAGTGCGGGCGAGACTGGCGTTCTTTACTTTACAGAAAACACTAACCAGGGTACTAGTTAATGCTAACTAAACAACAAACTGAAAAGATATAAAATCAAAATGACAGACAGAACTCCGGGGTTGACCGTGACAAGCGGCAATGATCCCACCCGACTGATCACCACCCGGGAACTAAATACACCCACACTAATTGGGTAACTAGCCACACCTGGGGCCAGGCACAAGTGGCTGAGGGCCCGGATTGGTCAACCCGCGGAAGGGCTGGAACCTACTCAGGACCAATCGGTACCCTCAACCAAAACCAGATCTTCCCAGACATGACATTTCCCTGCTTTGCAAAACATGTTTTCGAAAGGGCTTGGCTATCCCGGTTTCCCACGCTAACGAATAAAAGACGGAGCGGCCCACGGTCCGAATGGAGTCAGCTGTGGAACACGTACGATTGCCCAGCCGTTTTGCAGCTCGCTTCACCCGGACCGTAGGCTCCCCGGTCTAGTGTCAAGGTAAGCGCTGATGATGATCATATTATGCTGCTCAACGTTGTAGTGTATAGATTGCTGTTTGCGGGGAATAAAAGGTACAATCATTCTAGCAAAGCAAGTTGTGAATATTGCTGTTTGCGGGGAATAAAAGGTACAATCATTCTATCAAAGCACAGGTGTCGATTACTGTTTGCGGGGAATAAAACGTACAATTATTCTAGCACAGTATAAAAATGTTGATTGCTGTTTGCGGGGAATAAAAGACACAGTTATTCTAGCAAAGCATATCAAGTCTCTGTGTATTCATTGTTGCCGCCGACCACTCACGATCGTGCATAAAAATATAAAGGTGAAGTAGTGTTTTCCACAAAACATTTTGCCGTTGTCGGCACATTTACTAACTTCTCGGTAAAGAGAAGTAAGTGAGTGGCTTCGGTACAATGTTTCGGAGAAAAGAGAATAAGTCGTAAGACAAAAACGAAAGTGAAAGTATACCCGGTTGGGATGAATGTTCGCCCACGTATACAGTAGCTCAGGAGCTGCGTAAGGGGGGCGGGCGAATGGAGTCGTGAGCTGAAGTGCTGAAAGACGGGGTCCTACAGCGCTAACCGCGGCTCTACAGCAAATTTATGTAACTGGCAAAAAGCCGATAGATGCTCTGCAAAGACGGTTGTGACTAACGGCTTCTGCATGGCGAAAACAAACGGAACAGATTAAGCAATTGGAAAAACAGTTACATGAAAAGGAGGATGAGGTGATTAAGGAAAAAGGTGATAAAGCGGTAGCCCAAGCACAAGTGCAAGTAATACAAGTGCAGCTGGGGAAATACCGAGACATGGCTGAGCAATCTGTTCTACATGTGGCCAAAATAAATAAAGCAAGGAAAAAGAAACAACAACCATCCTTGAAAATTGTGCGCGCCTTTGTAACCAAAGCTGCACTACAGGGTGGGGGGGGGGGGTTTGATCCTTCCTCATGGGATGGTGACATTTGTAATAGTGATGAGGAAGACGACTGGCGTGATTATATCTGGAATTATGAGGAGTGTAAAACCGAAGTAAGGAGGGATACAGAACTAAAGGCGAGACCTGTGTTGAGACGTAGGAAATTGCAGGATGTACTGCCTGATGAGAGGCGAGTAGAGCGGGATTTGCAGGGCGTCCCCATGGTGGATGGAGAAGGGAATAGAGTTTTGGGACCACAGCCAGTGCCACAGATTAGCACGATACTAGAGGATTACACTCAGGACGAGATTGCACATCTGACTAGTAAATATAAGTAGCAGTCAGGTGAAGCGCTAGATACTTGGTTGGTGCGTCTGGTGGAAATGGGTGCATCAGAGGTTAAGTTGGACCATATGGACATTTAAAAGTTTGCACGGTTGAGTACTGATGCAGGAATTAAAGCTGTGGTACGCGTTGGTGTTACTGAGGGAGGAGAAAGTGATTTATTGGAAGCGTATGATTTGGCTATGTTGTAACAGCGGCCTTACGTGAGTGACTGGCCGGCTAAAACAAAACAATGTCACACGCTGTGCACAGTTGAGTCAGGAATTAATGCTGTGATACGTGTTGGTGTTACTGAGGGAGGAGAAAGTGATTTATTGGAAGCATGTGTTATGGCTATGTTGGAACAGCAGCCTTACGTGAGTGACTGGCCGGCTACAAACAATACAATGTCACACGCTGTTCATGAGATTCAGGAACCTGACAGTTCCTTGTGTTCAACATTCTTACGATTGTAATGTAATTTAAGAATAATTACGATGTGATCTTGTGGATTTAAAGGGGAAATAAACCAATGTGTGATAAAATGCATATTATGTAACGCGATTTATAACTAGCTCTGTGTGAATTTGATGTTTAGACAAAAATGTCTGATGTTATCTTTTTAATTTCCCAGAAGTCAAAACATAGGGCAAAGGTGTCCAAACCTCAGCCCTGGGGCCATTTGCCACACACCATCCATTTTTTTTTTTTAAATAATTTTTTTTCTTTTTCTTTTTTTTCTTCCATTTTTGGGCGGCCCATGGCATGCACATGCGTGGAAATTACACGGGAATGAGGTATGGGGTGCAGAGCTAGGGAAAGACATTTGGGACAAAGTACAGGGTGTGAAAATTACGGTGTCACATGTAGATGCACACACTAAATATACAGATTCTGAAGCACGACACAATCAAGCGATAGACCAGTTAGTAAAAGCGATGATAGTGCAGTGGGAATCCACTGTGGGCCTAGCAAGATGGGCACATCGGAAAAGCGGACATTGGGGTATCCAGGGGACCAGACAGTGGGCCGTGGATCGAGGCATTGATCTAAAAATAGATGATGTAAAAACAGCGGTCGAAAATTGTGAAAAATGCCAAAACGGGTGTTAACAAAAGGGGAAAATTTGACCGACAAAGCTGGAGCAATTATAGCGCAGGGGAAAGATAGCTCTGTGGCCGTAATGTATCCTGGAGACGAAAAGTAAGTGTATATTCCCGTTAACAAATGTTATTTACGAGAAAACTAATCCAAGCGTGTAGTTGTCTATGTGTATGTGTACAGGTATGAATTCTCCTCGATTGGGGATCCAAGTACAACGAGATGATGTATGCTGGCCGAAGTCATGGTGGTGCCGGACGATGGGGCATCGGAGGCCTTGCAGGTGGTGTGCTCCTGATGGGGATGATCGTCCTTTGCTGGGAGCCGATTCAGACGGCCACCATTGGTCGAACGCTGGAGCACGTGTGGTGGTTTCGGTTGCGGTAGAGAAACGCTGCTGACAACCGCACCCAGGACGACTTTACTTGTCCAGGGGGGCAAGCCTGCCTGATTGCCAACGTAAGCAGTGATTGTCCGCTCCAGGTGTGTCGGAGGTGCTTCTGTGGCCAGGACATTCCTCTGATAGCCTGAGGGTGCCAACTGACGGTGGATGCCACGTGTTCTTTATATGGCACATGGACTGATTTGAACTGAGGTACGTTGGACAATCAAGTTCCCTATCTTACCAGAGTGTCATCGTGCTCAACGGGCGTGGTATGACACTCTTCTGGGGGGGGGGATGGGAAAGTTGCTGGGATTCGCCAACCTGATTGACAACCAGATTACTACAAGCAAGCTGCACTACACTGGACAATACACACATGAAAAGTGGCACGGTGGATGCCAACTGCGGTGCAAGGTCAAGCACAGAATGTATTAATTTGGGAAAAACAAGTGCAGTTTCGAGAAAGAGTAAACAACTCCACTGATGAGGTATTGCAAAATATGACTGATTGGATGAATTGGACTGCGTGTTCATTGCAATACATGCATGCCAAAGTACAAAGAAATCGATTTAAAGCAATTGTAATGACAAATAATTCCGAAAGTACCATTCTCTGGCTGCCTCTAGGATGTCTACCTGTGGACATGGAACAATCATACTTGATCCAGTGGGAGGTGTTGCATGACAACCGTTTGGGTATCTACTTGGAGAAGTACAGTTGCGCACTGAGCGACTCTAAGGTGCTAAAACAGATAGTGAAAGACCACCGTCATAACATTACTAAATTAATGACAGTGGTAGCCAGGGAACAGGTACTTGCAGTGGCAAAGACGGTGGAACAATCACCGGCGTCGCACTGGTATGATATATTCACAGGATTATCACCCTTTGTACGAAAAGTAACGACTCCTCCATTGATTGTACTTATTGTGGTATTATGTGCGATATCTTTACTCAATGTATGTACTTGCTTCTATGTAAAACAGGTAAAACGCGCCATGGATGACAAATTAACTAGAACACTTTTGGAATAAGGGGACAATATTTTGTAATAACATGTATGGATAATATCTATGGGAAACAATCACTTTCCATACTGGTCAATTATGGGAGGGTCATCAAACGACAAAACTATAACAGAGGTATGGGTCTATAATGAACCCATTTTTGATTTGGACAAATGTGCCAGGACCAATGCGTTATCTGAAAATATTATATGGTTTCATGAGTCCAGGGGGTGGAATGAAGGGAAAATAACCATGGTTTGCTATGTCCTCATGTAACCTCTTATATAAGGATATGTTGTTGTCCTGAACTGTTGTACGAATCCAGGTGCCCAACAATTTGTAAATAAAGGGCGGAATCAGCCTGGGAGTGAATACCTTGTTTATACTACAGCCTTCCCTGCTTCGCAAACATGTTTTCGAGAGTGTCTGGGAGAGGGCTTGGACAGCCTGGTTTCTCACACTCACAACTTTTTGCTAACGAATAAAAGATGGAGGGGCACACGGTCCGGACGGAGTCAGCTGTGGAACACGTACGATTGCCCAGCCGTTTTGCAGCTCGCTTCACCCGGATCGTAGGCTCCCCGGTCTAGTGTCAAGGTAAGCGCTGATGATGATCATATTATGCTGCTTAACGTTGTCGTCTATTGATTGCGGGGAATAAAAGGTACAATCATTCTAGCAAAGCAAGTTGTGATTATTGCTGTTTGCGGGGAATAAAAGGTACAATCATTCTAGCAAAGCAAAGGTGTTGATGACTGTCTGCGGGGAAAAAAACGTATGATTATTCTAGCACAGTATAAAAGTGTTTATTGCTGTTTGCGGGGAATAAAAGGCACAGTTATTCTAGCAAAGAATATCAGTCTCTGTGTATTCATTGTTGCCGCCGACCACTCACGATCCTGCATAAAAATATAAAGGTGAAGTAGTGTTTTCCACAAAACATCGTTACATCCCTAGAAATTACTGTATCAATGACTAAAAGATGCAGCCATATGATTATTATTATTAGTTTATTTTTTCCCTATTTTTATGTTAACAAGAGTATGAAAACTTAGGGGAAATTTTTATTTTATTTTATTTTACATTTAGAACAGATATCAAATTTGCAATTAATAGTAAGTTAACAATTGAAGTCATAATTAATTACGATTAGAAATTTTAATCATCTGACACCCCTAATAATGACTAAAAACAAAGAAAAACCACCTGCAAACCTGTTTTTGTGAGGACACGGTCACAACATTATGCATCAGAATAGAACATCACTGATTTAGGAGCTCCATTTAAAAAAAATGAAAACCACATAGCATTCATTTTATCTTGCCCAAAATATATATTTATTTATATAACACATTTTTTACTGAAAATGTTCAATTGAAAAAAAAAGTTTGCAAGCCATTAGGAGTACTTGGTCCCTTTTCAGTTGAAGACATTTTGTCGACAGCCGCAAGTTTTGACTGAGTAGAGAAGAAGGCATTCAATGCCTCAGTAGGCTAATGGTCAAAATACTGGCATCATAAACAAGGAATTCAATTGTGGATCTGGGGACAGTCATTCTTAGTCAAGTCGCCGATTACATCTTTCATCTTTGCTCTTGTCTCACTGATATGTACTTACACCGATTTTGAGGTACATGACTGAGATACATTTAATCTGAGACAGCCCAGTCGCACAGTATATACTGCACACTCTTGAGGTTTTGGGACTTACTGTAAAGCTGTGAAGGTTAGTGTGATCTTGTGGCTAAATTGTAAACAAGAAAGTATTTCTTTGGTTTGGCTTTTACTCAGCCTGAGTTTATTTTTATTAACCATCTACTTCACTTCAAGGTCAGATTAAATCATTTTACTTATCCTTTAAATAACCCACTTTCCTTAATTAGTTATTTCATCCTTACAACAAAGCACCCATGGGGCTTTTGTTCAGACATAAAGCATCCCTGCAGACTTCAACCTTCCAGCACACTGCAGTCAAAAGCGCCATGACTCTGTGTGGACTGATTGATTGTGATGGTCAGAAGCATCTGAACAGCTAGCGGGTTTTCGTAACATTAGCGTTGAAGCCGTTTCTCAAGTGGTCATGTCTTTCCCCTTGGTTGCGCTTGTCTGGCTTTTTGATCTTGGTGACTTGAATCAATACATATTGGATATATTGGATTCTCGAGCTGTTGGTAGTTCTCGAGAATCTCTTCAGCCACCATTGTTCATAAGCTGGCAGTTACCAGTTTTACAATATTTTCTTTCATTTCTTTCTCCTTAAAAGAGGTGCATTACCAGCCACAATCCGAAGCAAGGAAAGTTTGAGATGTGAGATAGAAAGCTTTATAAAATTAGATGAAGGGCTGGAGCAAAGCTTAAGTTATTAGAGCACTGACAAAAAGTTAAAAACATAGAGAACATTTAATCAGGACAACTCGTCGTCCATCTGAAAGTCGCTTGTTTGATCATCTAGGAGCTAGAGAGTGCATTAAACTAGAGAAGGAAAGTGAGGAAAAGCATGTAAACCAAAAATACGAGTTTTAATGAGTACACTTGCTCGGTTGCTATGACAACGTGCTGGCTCATTGCTCCAAGCCACAAGACTGAACAGCTAATGAATAACATTCGCATTTGCATCAAAAGAGCGCAACACTTCTCCTGGTGATGTTGTCATATACACCCCTGCTGCTTGACAAAAAATAAAAAATTAAATCCAAGAGGTAAATTATTTTAAATCACGATTAATCAAAAACATTTTCCCGCCAAATTTAAAGAGCACCGGTTATGTGTTAATTCTTTTGACATTTGAGGTTATAAGGACATCTTCAACATTTTTTGATCCACTGCACATTCATCCTCCTCTTTTGCTAAACAGTTAATTACTTGCATAATTTAAAATGGGAACGAAAATTACCCCAATATTTTGACATAAACAAATATTCTAAATGTAATACGCAAATATTTATTAAATGCTTTACTTTAATGCATGTAACTATGTTTATTGCTCAAACACAACCTGTGCTACCTTAAACGTAGCCATCTACTGTCTCGCTAAAGGATAATCTATGATCAAAATTAATAGTGCGATTAATCTGCATCAATTCATGATTAATGCATTTATTTTTTGTGATTAATTAATCAGTTAACGCTTTAACTTTGACAGCACTATTTTAAATGTAACTGTTGGTTTGCCAACATATATTTAAAAAAAAAACGTTATCCAACGCTTTTATCCAAATCAATCAAGATCTGTGACTGTGACTGTGCCAGTTGGAGTGAGTTGAATAGTTCACTAGAGAGAAAAAGAGTTCTGGATAAAAGAGGGGAAACATTCACAAAACCACAAAACCTCCTGTTTCACAGCCTCGGGCATCCACTAAACAGAAAGAAAATATATTCTGTGAACTCTCGGCATTTAATGCATGAATAGGAAAATCGTCTCTTGGGGGCTGTTCAGTCACATCATACATTGGCAAAACTTTGCATATGGGAGAAAACGTCTCTTTTGCTGGTCATGGAAAGTAAGTGTTTATAAGCTCTATTAATTATTATTATTATTATTATTATTATTTTAGAAAAATATAGTCAAAGAATGTTGCTACTATGTAAATAAAATCAAAGTGTAGGCTACTTTATGAAGATTTTGACTTTAATTGCATTCTTGCCCCAAATGCAAGAATTTGTAACTGTTGTTACAAATGAAAATAAATTACTATTACTGTATATTTGGTATATTGTGCATTAACATCCTGTTAAATACAAGACATTTTGAGCCCTATATTTCATGAGCATAATATTATTTCCATGAAAACTCTGATGTATATGATCTGACACATGCACTGCATGGATAATCCATTAGAGGGCAGTGTCACCCAGCTGATGGCTTTTCCAGCGACCTTGCAAGATTGATTGATTGTTTTTTATTGATTGGCAAGATCGCCCCAAATGAGAAAGAAGAGACAACTATACTTATTAATAGTGGGAAATGCTCTTTCCGATTTTTGGAAATACTATGCTTAATATGTCTGTTTATTATTATATTTTTGACAGTTATAAATGTATGAATTTTAAAGAATTGTGATTTGCTATATCAAATATGACACAAATCAAAAGTAATAAGTTGAAGTTGATTTATCTTTCTCAAACTTCTTAGTACATCTCTTCAAAGTAAATATTTGTGTATGCGCTCGTATGCGGCTGGAGGCCTAGGAGCGTCGGCTAGCTGTGTGCTATGCTATCATCGATTATCCTCGGGTTAAACCAAATTCCCATTTGAAACAAAACACCTCAGTCATGAACATAGCGTTTCTGGCCAGTTGTAATTCCGATGTCCGTTTCATGTTCCACAAATCATGTGTTGGGTGGATAAAGACTTGGCAGCGATGAGTGATGGCTCTGGACGCTAGCGCTGGTAGCACCGTAGTCTACTACTAGCGTCATGAAACCGGAGAACTCGACAAGCCTCCGAGGCGCTACCCGCCCGCTGCAATATGATGGGCTGCAGCGTCGCTGACGGTTATGACGCACATGTCATGAATCGCCGCTGTAATCATGGATGGCGCCATCATGGATTAGAGCTCATAAGGGGAGGAACAAAAGAGTTGGGTAGAAGGACCAAACGGAACGCAGACCGAATTTTAAACTATTGACCCGATCGGTTTTAACGTTTTTTAAAACCTGTTTCAGCCAAAAAGAGAGATAGGTAGGTAGATAGATAGATAGATAGATAGATAGATAGATGGATGAATCGATAGAAACATAGATAGATAGATAGATAGATAGATAGACCAAAGTGTGAGTTTCAGAACAGCAGCGAGAGTAATCTCATGTTAAAGCTCTGAGTAGGCCTTAGTTCTACCTCGAAATGCATCCTCAAGGCAAACTGTCAACAGACGCACACTTACACACACACACCCACACACACACCCACCCCCGCACACGCACGCACGCACGCACACACACACACACACACACACACACACACACACACACACACACACACACACACACACACACACACACACACACACACACACACACACAAACACACGCACACACACACACACACACACACACACACACACACATGATGGCTCTGCAGAGCATGTCATATTTCAATCTGTGTTGCCTTAATGCCAGTTCAACATGAGGCAAGAAGACACGGGAAGCATCTGTGTGCAATTATGAATGATTAAACAGTCCACGACTGACTCTAAACTCCCAAATTATCATCATTATGGAAGTATGAAAAATAAATCAATAGTGCAATGAAAGCAAATATGTAGAGCCATCAGAGGGCTGTAAGGTGCTCACCTTCCTCAGCAGGTTGCAGATCCTCTCAATGTTTCGCAGTCTCTCCCTCTGTAAGACGACATAGCAAAAAGAAATGAGGTCACTTACGTGCGTTTACAGAATACTGTGGCTATGTTGCATTATCTGCTATGATGCTATCTGTTTAATGATGAAACAGAGTAGAAATGACATTCAATGTTTTTGTTGTGTTGCTGTTTTAGTCCCATGGCCGTCTACTCTTATGGGATTTAAAAGTAATCTAAAAGGTAATATTTCATCACTACAAAAATAATTGTACTCTTTACTGTGCTTTCTAGAAATACTTGATTACTACTAAATACTCGAATTACGACCTCATACTTGAGCTATGTTGGTCAGCAGATGTGGCAAATCCAGATCCAGTAAGTAAAAACCCTGCCACAGTTTGGCTTTAGCTCCAAGTGCTAGCTAGCTAGCTCCCTTGATGCTTGTTTACCTTTTAGGGAGCTAGCTAGATAGCTATCAGGAGCGAAAGCCAAACTGTGGCAGGGTTTTTACTTTCTAGACCTGGACTTGCCATCTCTGCTGGTCAGGCCTAACAAACTCAAACCACCATGAGGGTCTGCTGGGAAAGTGCGGCAGAGTTGGAGCAGAGTTTGACCGTGGAGGCTGTGGACATTGAGTGCGAGTGGCCCTCTTTCCATGCCGCAATTATTGAGGCGGTCAACCAAACCTGTAGTTGTAAGGTGGTTGGTTTCTGTCACAGTCGAAACAGGCAGTACATTTTTTGAATGCTGCCTCAAAAAATAGTACCTGATAAAATGCGATGCATTTTACATGGAAGTGAAAAGGGAATGTTTTACATTTCCAGCAGTTCTAAAAGTTTTTGACTCATGAAAAATGTTGTGGAAACTTCACATCAAACAGTGTAAGAGCACAACACATCAAGTACTAGTATATAACCACACCGGTTAGTCATGTGGTGTGACATCAAGAAGCTCACAAATACTTCAATAAAAAAACATTATGTGACTGTATTAATAATGTGTTGGCTTTTCAGCTTGTTTAATAACGTGTAAAAAGCTTCAGAAGCACAAATCAGCACTCGCCAAAGTGCTGACTTGAGCAGCCACTATTTCACTTAAGCTTTTAACATCATCATCAAATATTAAACAAATTCCCACAGCATCACATTCTGGGTTTTTCCTGGCTGTGTTGCTAGTTCTAAAGAATGGGGTGTGTATAACTTTGGCTTCTATTTATGGAGGATTTCTATTAGTGTCAGAATAGGTGTTCATGTGGTTAGTTGATGACTTAAGCTCTACTTCTTATTAGCTGACCACTGCCAGAAACACGAGTTTGCAGTGAATAACAAATTATATAAAAATGTACTGCATCTGAAAGCTCCAGTATGTGTGTACAGTACACATATATTTGCGCATCTGTATAGGCTGGGCATAGGCGAACTAGGCGGTCGCCAAGGGCACCATCTAGTGGAGGGGGTGCCAAATTGCAGGGCAGGGTTTTCAAAAATAAAACATGTTATACAGCATATATTTTTTATATGATAATTTCTTCTTTCATTTTCACCTAGGGCACCAAATCACCTAGGCCCTATTGCTTTTGCAATACACTTTAGTGCAAAATTAAAAAGAGTCTGATTAGTTGATTAATTGGTTGAATAATCGATAGAGTAAACGATTCTAAAATTATTTGATAGTGACAGCATTAGTTGCCATGAAGCTCAACATTGAGCTGACATGCATACTGTTTCCGTTAATCATCTTTGAGACGTTTCTACAATTTGATTGAAGTCTGTCTGTGCCAAATTCAGTTGATTGGAAATTATCGGGTGAGGCAGGCACATCTATGAAGGGCCCTAGAACCCAATAAGCACTCTGTCAGAGTTCCATTGTGCCTTTTTTGAAAGAGAATGTCTTTAAACCAGTAATCCACTGATAAGGCCTCTGTGGTAGAGTGGCCAGATGGAAGCTACTCCTTAGTATAAGGCACATAGCAAAAGGCATATGTGGCATTTAAAAAAAATGGGAGCTATATTTGGCATATGTGAATTTTCAATTTGACCAGTCAAAATTCTCCAGTAGAAATTGACCAAAGTGCTATTTTGGTTCCTGAGCCTAAATTTGGAAAGGTAAGAGTGTCTGCAGGCACGTGCACAGACATTGTGCAAGCCAGTGCTCAAGCCAAAAAGAGGCACCCATCACCAAAAGTATTTGAATATGTGGATATAAAAAGTCCACAAAGCCTTGTTCAAACAACAGGTTTTTGTGATATACAAAAATTAGATCAAGATAATTTAAAAAAGGGTTTTCCACTGTAAAACTATAACCTGCACAACTCAATTGAAAAAACAAACAAACAAACAAACAAGACTATACATTTTAGTGAGGAAAGTAAAAAATAACTGAAATAATGTGCTTGCACAAGTGCGCACACCCTCGGAAATGGAGAGAGGGCTGAGGTCAGAAATAAACTATTACATTCAAAGTTACGATGAATGAGACTCAGCACACACCTGATACAATTTAGGACGTGTCCACACGAAAGCCCGTTTCAATGTATCCGCACAAGTTTCTTGCCGTTTGGGCAGTTCGTCCACAAGGCGGCGCTATTTTGGAGCTTGAAACTGATCACTTTTAGAACCGGGCTCCATAGTGTACGAATGTGGACACCATATGTGGGATACTCCTCCAAGTTTGATGACGTATGCTCCAATTCTCGTGCGACTGCGTGCAAATTGCCAGTCTGTCAGCAATGGCGGATAGCCGTGTCGTAGTCATTTTGCACAACCTCCTTTGCTTTCACAGCAAAATATTTTACGCGATGTTGTTGTACTGGAATCACCCGCCATTGTCACTTCTCCTGTGTTCGTCTCACTGATCTGTATATACTACTGGATAGCCGATAGCCCAACACACCCGTGCAAGCCGTTGAAGCGACAGGGCGGCCATTTTACTACTCCCATCTCGCGAGCAGACTACTGTATTAAACAGATTAGACATGTACAGCTCGTAGGCTAGTATATATATATATATATATATATATATATAAAACTAAATTAAAAATAGTTTTTGGTCAATTCAGGTCGGTGCAAAAGTAAGTGAACCCTGAGCTGCATTGCTTAAAACAAGCAGTCAAGTAGGATCAGATAGGACAAATTGGTAGCTAAACTAACCACTGAAATGGACCAATGAAATGAGAGATTTAGCAAAAATATATTGTGCATCACTGACTGAAACAGAGACAAAACCACATCACTTTAGTCTTACCCAGGTGAACAGGTCAGTCATGCTGAGAGGAAGAGAAAATCTCAGGGGACCTCAGGAAGTGGGTAGTGACAGCACATCTTTGTTTTTTATTTTCTTTGTTTCACCCTGTATAACACCTGAACTTCATTTGGGGTTAACCAGAGGCACTTTAAGGCCCTGTTCACACGTTCCTCAAAATAATCTTTTGTACACACAGAAACGTTTGAAGACATTCGTGTGTACAAAAGAAGACTTATGCCAAGTCTGGAGTTGCGTTGTAGCGCAGCCACAGGGAATTAACGGAAAGCGTAGACGAAGAATCAGAGAAGAAGATGAACCACTGAACTGAATAGCCGATAAGGCCAAAAATTTGAAGACACGAGGCCGCCATATTACTCCTCCCAAGAAACGTTTCTCGGCATACGATCTTATACATTAACAGTATCAAAATTGGAGAACATTTGAGACAGTACTTAGTAGAAACAGCATGATTTAATTTTAAATTTGTTGAACATGAACAAGAGGACTTAAAACATTTTACAACTTGCCTTAAATACAGGTATAAATTATATGCTTAATGATGTGTACAGGAGGAAACTTGTATTTATTTATTTATTAAAGAATTATAACTGTAATTCAACAAAAGATGACTTTGCCAAATCTAATATTGGGGTCTAGGAACTGACCGATAAAAGAAAAGGGGGTCTTCAAAGTAGTTTATACAGTAGTCTGCTTGCGAGATGGGAGAAGTAAGATGGCCGCCCTGCTGCTTGCACGGGCGTGTATGGGCTATCGGCTATCCAGTAGTATATACAGATCAGAGAGACGAACACAATGCCGGGTGATTCAAGTACAACAACATCCCGCAAAACATTTTGCTGTAAAAGCATAAACAAGCTAAGGAGGTTGTACAAAATGACGACAACGCGGTTATCCACTATTGTTGTTGACAGACTGGCGGTTCGTGCACGAGAATAACATCATCACTGGAGAAGTATCCCGCATATGATGTCCACATTGGAACGTACGGGGCGCGTTTTGAAATCTTTCCACTCTGGAGCCCCGTTCCAATATTGATCGGTTTCAAGCTCCCAAACGGCGCCGCCTTGTGGATGAACTGCCCAAACGGTAAGAAACTTGTGCGGATACATTGGAACGGGCTTTCGTGTGGACGCGGCCTTAAATGGCATGTTTTAGGGTTTCAATTATTCTGAATTAAAAAAAAATTACTCTTGATTTGATTGGATTGGTAAAAAGTTCCCGTTTTTTTGTGTGACCCTGTAGTATGCATTTATTGACATTTGTTGTGCATTTATTTTGTTTATTTATCATGTAACATTGCTTGAATGAATGAGTTTAAATGTGACTTCTTGCTCCTGAACACCAAAAGGTCACACTTAAAACATTATCTGACTTCCTTTGGTTTTTGTTTATTCTTAGTTCCCCTCTTGAAAATATTTGATTGTTTTTTCAGGTAACTTGTACAAGTAAAGGTCATACTAATGATAAAAATAGTTTTTTAAAGATTTTTTGTTTTTATTTTTGTTTGTTTTTTGGGGGTGTTAAATTTAAAAACAAAACAAAACATGGCATTTAAACAGGGTTGCAGACATTTTATAGCCAGTACATTTGTTTGTATCATTATTATTTTATTATTTGGCCATAGTTAGTTATTAGTTAGCTTGATACCGTGAGCACAAGGCGCTCTTACGCTAATTACCATAAAAAAACGTAGTTACCGGGAATTCCCGTCGACAAGCGCTACTCGTTCGTGCTAACGTTACCGGGAATTCCCGTCGACAGCATTAATAGTTAATTTTTAAAATCTGTGAGAATGCATCTCCAGAAAATAAACTATAGAGACATTTCTATGTACTATGAAGTGATTGAAACATGGCTTTGTACGTGTGTGTGTGTGTGTGCGTGGGTGTGTGTGCGGGGGGGGGGGGGGGGGGGTGTTTGTGTGCGTGCGTGTGCGTGTGCGTGCGTGTGGGGGAGGGGGGGCGTGTGTGTGTGTGTATAAGGCAATCATGTCTTCAACTGCTACTATCTTTCATTTATCCCAAATGCCACATGGGACTCTATCTCATTTCAGATTTAGCAAAGAAGACGTGGGAGTGGGAAAAGAGCATAAAATGTATCTTGCTGCTTTTTCATTATTTTAAGTGTTTCAGAGAGGAAGGAGAAGTCATTTCAGGGGAAGAAAGTTTGCCTCTGGTGTCTCATGTACAGTGGTGGCAAAACTGAGGGGAAAATGATTCACAGAAGAACGGTGGAAAAAAAACAAATTGCAGATCCTTTTAGTATGCTCAAGAAGTCTCTGATCCTTCCTCTGTCCTGAAGATGACCTCATCCAACGCAAACACATTATCATCCTAACAGTCATGATGTAATGTAAATAATCAGTAATAACTAATTACAATTAGATGAGACACAACACCCCAACGATTTCAAGTAACATCTCTTCATATCATACAATCATAACAAAATTGGTTACAATTAGACAACAGTCATTTTGAATTTATGTTTATTATCGATGGCAATTAAGAACATTGACAGGAAGTGCATTGCTCATGCACGGTAAGCTAACGAAGGCCAAACAAGAGAAAGTGTTGAATGTGTTAATGGTCGTGAAAATGAACTGAAGTAAAAGGTGTGAACGTATGTAGTGAAGCAACAATGGCAAAGGATGCAGAGCAGTCACTTTTTTAGAACAAAATTCTGATCATACTGAAATGTCTTCCAGTAAAGTTGGTGTGGAAATCAGCATTCAGAGAAATCAGGATTAAAGCAATTAAAACAAATATATCATGCTCTTGTTTCGTGAGGTGAGGATCGTTATCAGGCTTCACCAGACCTTGCTGATCATTTGAATCACCTCTGTTGGAGGAGGGATACATCAAAAACACGCAGGGCTGTGGCTCTCTAGGACCAGGTTTGCCTGACTTGTGTCCCTGTCTTAGGTCTCTTTCACCATGTCTCCATACTTTTACCGATTTCTCACGATCTTTCCTCTGGATGTGCCGAAACCAGTCTGCCTTCTCTAGATTTTTCCCTAAAACATCTAACCTTGGCTGTCCCTCTGATGAGCTTATTTCTCATCCTACCCATCCTGGTTACTCCTAATAAAAAAAAAACTCAACGTCTTGATATCTGCCACCTCCATCTCTGCTTCTTGTTGTCTCTTCAGTGCCTCCGTCTCTAAACTGTACGTCCTGACTGTCTTGGAATCTTTTCCCTTCATCCTAGCAGATAATTTTCTACCACATAACACGCCTGACACTTTACTTTGCACGCTCCAACTTGCTTGGATCAGTTTCTTCACCTCCTTACCACAGTCGCCAATGCAATGTGTTGGTGGAAGGAGACATTGGGTTAGGGTAACCCTAACCCATTGAAAACAGGCAAGATAGTGGATCCCGAGGACCAGGGTTCCTTACCCTTGCTCTGAATTATTAACCCCCTATGTCTTCACACTGTTGCCTCACTCTTCCCCCTCTGGCACTCTCATTCCCACACATATAATCTGTCTCACTTCTGCTAATCTTCATTCCTCTCCTTTCCAGTGCATGCCTCCACCTTTCTAAATGATCCTCCAGATGCCCTACTTTCACATCACAGTATCATCTGCAAACATCATGGTCCATGGTGATTCTAGTGTAACCTCATCTGTCCTTATATTCATCACTATTGCAAAGAGGAAGTGGCTTGGAGCTGACCCAGGATGCAATCCAACCTCCACCTTAAATTCACCTAAAGGCCTAGATACACCAATCCGACTTCGGGAGTCGGACAGTGTTGGGCCGACAGCATGCGCCGTCCGATCAGTGTTCAAATTATTGTCGTAAAGTCGGATCGAGTTGGAATATGTTGGGGTCGGGGGAGGGGCGTTTCCAACAAATTCGACATGTTGAATCGCCGTCGGGGCATTTGATCATCAGCGCACGGGGCAAGAAGAGGAAGTGACTAACACGGATAAACAGTCCTGATGGAAAGCCTGGACCATTTTTTCCCCGCTCATTTTGCCTATTGTCACAGTGTTGTACCCTCCACATTTGAACATACAATGTCTGTCTGGACAGAAGATCGGGAAGATGACTTCGTCTCTTTGGTTCAAGAGAGACCGGCATTGTATGATATTACCGTTAAAGGGTATGCCGACAAAGGTATGAAAGCCAAACTATGGCATGACATGGGAACGCGACTGGATATAGCAGGTAGGATTTACTTTTATGCTTGAGAAGTATAGCAACTTTTTGTAATTAGTAAAAGTAACCGTTATGCATTGTTTACGTTTTTATATCCCGCCCCCGTAAAGAGGTTTCCGGTTACCGACGTCTAGGCCGACGCCACAGGGGGTAGGTGTCGGTCCCATTTGTCCGACGTCGGGATTGGTGTAGCTTGGCCTTAAAGTACACCTCACTACTGTCCTGCTACCGTCCTGTACTATTATTCAGACATACTTCTCTGCCCCTCCAGACTTCCTCATGCAGCACAACAACTGAAATAATGTGTTTGCACACCCTCTTGGCTGTATTCAGAATTAATCAATTTCATTCACCTCACCTCCCTGAGCCATCACCACATTGTGATTGAGGGGTTTGTGTGTCCCAATGATCCTAGGAGCTTTATAGCGTTGAATGGTCCCAAATGGAAAACATGTCGTACCTAGGTGAGAGACCGGACAAAGCATGGTTTCCCTTGCCCAGACAGTGGGTCACCGAGCACCCCCCTTTCTGGAGACAGGCCCAGAGGTTGAGCTTAATGGCAAGATTTTGGTGGTTGTAATCATCATGGAATAAGTGGCAGTCAAATGATACAGCTTGAGAGACATTTACAAAGTGGTCAAAACTCAAGTGATTCAATGATTTGTTATTTTAAATCAGCGCTGAGATGATGAAGTAAAAGTGTAGTAATAAGACTCAGATGACACTTTACGCTTGAGGGAGTTGTAAAGGCCAGCTAAAGTGACAAAATTGAGCTAGAAGTGTCCTTAGGTGAGTGGCTTAGTCCAAAATGGAGCCTATAATATTGAAATTGACTTTAAATAGCTGCGATTGGCTGGCAACCAGTTCAGGGTGTACCCCGCCTACTGCCCGAAGCCAGCTGGGATAGGCTCCAGCAACCCCCGCGACCCTTGTGAGGACAAGCGGTACAGAAAATGGATGGATGGACTTTAAATAGTTGTTGGCTTACACTTTCCACCAAATAAATTGGCTATAACTCAAAAAACCTTTTTAGATAGTCTTGATATTTACTTATTAAAGCAAAAGTCATGGTCTGTAAAGGTCATAAAGAGCCTAAACAGCATATTCTAACAGATGAAATCTAACTAACATGGTGTTAGCCTACTTGCAAGTACTGAATGTGGGTGAAGCCTGCATTGGTAGAGAAAAGTTGAACAATGTCACTAATGTGTCAGAAATGCAAATATGTCGCAGCTCCTTGGTTTATATGACGGCATTGCATTAATAGAGTCACATAACCTGGCTTTGTAAATAGGCTGCCAACCTGCTTGCTCTAGTGTTCAAATGGTCTGTCAAGTAAGACAACTTATGTAAAATGAAGTTAGCACCAGTATTTTTAGCTATTGTGGTTAAATGAGGTGCCATGCAGCGCTATCTTTACAACGAGGCTTTGTGGCTGGCTAGACTAAACGGTATTTTGAAAACAAGACATTGTAACGTCTTCCAAGGTTCAAGAACGATGTTAGACATTAAGCTCACATTTATTTACAACAAAGCACAGCTACTGTATGGTCGTTCGCTCGCAGTCAAACAAATTGAAATTGAAGTACAGGGAGTCGTCAAAGTTACGGCCATGTTCTGTTCCTACGCTGGCAATGTAACCCAAATTTCGATTTAAGTCGGCTTTCACCTTTAAAGCCGATATTTACATCAAAATACTTTGCACAGTAATTTTAAAAAATATATTTGCGTGACCCGGAAGAGCCGGAACCAATATTTCGTATTTCCGCACGGACATTCATTGCTACGAAAAAGAAGGTGCTACGGATGAGGCGTGGGTGCCATAAAGTCAAAACGATGTAGGTCGCGTAAGACGTAACTCGAGGACTCCCTGTACTCAAATTAACCGAACATGGCATGCTTGTCACAACCCCTCCAAAACACGTAATAAAATATCCATAACCCAGTTCATTACAATATGCAAAATGCTACAGTGCTAAGAAAAAAAATGATTATTTTTTTTTAACTAATCTTTACGCTTACCCCCCCCCCCCCCCCCCCCCCCCACCCCACACACTTTCGGGATGCATACCTCATTTCGATTAAATTATACATACTAGTAAATCCAATACATACATACAGTAATAACAACATATGTAATAAAACAAAAAAAAGAAAAATAAAGCCCAAGAAAGCCCCCTTACTGCATGGAGTGGATTTCCTTGATCGATTGGCACCTTGAAGTCAGCCTGGAGCTCATCAAAAGCGGTTATCTGCGAATTAAAAAATAAATATAATGACTTTGTGATCAGTGCACCACTGAATTATTAAAGGCATGAGTTGAGCTACAGTAAATTCTTACAAATCCAATAGTGAAGTGTCTAATCACATTTTCTATATTGGGATACAGTAATAAATCTCCTGTATCTCTTATTCCTGATGAGTTGGAATTAAAGGCAGAGGACACCGTGGAATGAATGATCACCTGTCAATCACAGGACTAAATTAAATCACTTAACTGGTGGCAAGGAGAACTTCCAGAAGCAAAATAGAGTGTGAGAACCCTAAGTAAGACTTCGAAACCAAACTTATTGCATGCTGTTTCGTCAATATATCAACATTCACTCGCTCGACTTTGGCTTCTCGATACAATTGCCATATTGTTTCTTATTCAAAGAATGCATTGTTTGATTTCCTTTTATCTCAGCATTTCTGCACTGCTTCATTGTGGGAACTCTTCCAATCCAGAGTTGTCCCTGAAACGACAAGCATGCTCCTTCCTCTGCGTCGGAACGGGTCTTGGCTGTTCTTTGTGCCTATGCACCAAAAACTCACATTATTTACACTTTTTGGAGTTCTTTAATGGGGTGCTGGAGACTCCCATATTCTGATCCCACATTTATGATCACGTGGCAACGGCAGTAGAGGGGTTTCTATCCAATTGTTTCAAATGTTTTAAGTGAATTTACTGAAAATGCACAAAACGGAAATGCGACTTATGCCCGTTTCCATCTGTTCTTCTCGTGAATATTGAGGGAACTCTACCGCTGTAGGTGGCGGTATACACCATAGAGATGGGATCTACCAGTAATTTAAAAGAAGAAGAAGACCAAGAAGCGACTGCGCCGTGCGATGACGTCGTGTGGGATTTATTTTTTAATTATTGATAAACCGTAGCGTTTCTTTGCTGTTTCCCATCTAAAATAGTATTAATATTCGCTTCTTTAATTAATTCCAAAAATATTTCAGTTTCGTCGTCACCCCAAACATACCTTTCTTTATCGTTCGACATTGCTTTGTGACTACAAACGTACGTGTGACGTAATATCCGGTCAAATCGTGTGACGTGTATCCGGTCTTGTTTCCATAGCCAAAATTTGCATTTCCTTTTTCTGATACGCTTCAAAATCCACCCCCTTTAGCATAAAAACTTTCTTTTTGCGAATTGTGGGCCATTTTTTGAATTTTTAGCGTTTCCATTCAGTTTTATTTTCGGATTTCTTGAAAATTTGAATAAAAATGGGTGGATGGAATCCCAACTATTGAGATCTGGTAGGGCATCATTGGGAGGAACTGAGTGGTGCTTTGTTATTGGTCTTCTGTGATTGTCATGGGTTGTCCTTAAAAAGCACCATCTTCAAACAGATGGGTGTCACAGTTTGATGATCAAGTTTTTAGTCATGTCTGTGATTAACGGTGAGCAAATATTATCTTATATTGTGGAAATGTGTACTATTGGACATTAAACAATATGTTGGAATTAAATTACACTTTTTTTTCTTGGCACCGATTAACATCTAAGCAATGTGAAAATGTGTTCTTTCATTCTAATCTGTGTAATACTTCCCGTTAATTTGCGATCATAGGTTTTGTGGAAAAAATACATCTTATTCACATGATTTAAGGTTTTGGTGGGACTCAAAGGATTTTCACATTTCAAATTGCACCCTAGCCCTGTATCATTTTGGGAAGAACTGGGTTGGTGCTTAATTTATTTGCCAGAAAATAGGCAAAAATGTTAACCAGTTTTCTCCAGTCAGTTGATATCCGTAAAGTCTGCTTTGAACAAAAATATTTCAAAATGTTTTCATCGAGGACTAATAAATTGGAAATATTCACATTTGAGAAAATAAAATCAGAGGATTTTAACTTTTTAAAACAATTATTTGAATAAATCCATTTCCCATTTTGTTTGGACTAGGCTGGCTGGTAAGAACCATATTCATTTTTTTTACGCTTTGTTTCATTGTGTTTTACCAGTCTAGTTCTTTGGCCACTACCAGGCCTGGCCCTGGGCATAGCTAAACTACCTAGATAGTAAAATATGTTAAATCAACATTGAAATAGGGTTAAGAAGGTTGATTTCTGGTTACGGTTGAAGATTGATTGGTCAATCAACATTGATTCAACAACATTATGTCAGCATTGAAGTTTGTGTTTAAAAGATGACATTGCATCTACATTGTATTTTGGTTGAATTTAAACATTTGAAAGGTCAATGTTTAATTAATGTTGAATCTATTTTTGCCTCTCTCCTTTTTCTCCTTCAGCGGAGAAAGGGATTAGGAGTGGGGGTATTCTGTGGACAGGCCTGCTATAATTATTGCACAATCATACATATACATATTGCATAATAGCAAGCAGGACAATTTCTTGTTATTTGAGGGAAACTGAATCCTCTACAAAACTTCTAAATTGCGATCTTTCCGAAAGAAACATTATTTTCAATTGCTGTCTATATATATATATATATATATATATATATATATATATATATATATATATATAATGTGTTTTATATTTATATATATATGTTTTTTTTTAAAGACACTTTTTCTGAACACATTTTTTGCCTTGAACATGTTGGTGTTCATCCTGTTGCATAAAACTTAACTTCTTCATTTCTAGAGCTCTAACTAAAAAAAATATCCACCTAAAAGACCATCCTTTAGTATGTTGTTAAACTCGCCAAGACAAAAGTGGACATTTGTATAATTTCTGTGTGACACTCCTGCGCAAAGTTCTCACTCTTTAGACTAACCCTAATTCATACTTCAATGCTTAATAACTCAAAACCTGTGGGGAGTTAATGACAGAATGTTATACAGCTTGCTGAGACGAACACTGTATAATTTAAACTTTAGATCTCAACGTAGATTCAATACTTAAGCTGAATTATGTTTCAACATTGATTCAACCGCATTTTACTATTTGGGTATGCTGTCGCCTAAGTCGCCATCTTGTGGACGGGGCGCCAAATTGCAAAAAAAAAAAATACAAAAATAAAAAGATTTTAAATAATTATTTTTCCCCAAAACCCTTTACAATGAAAAGGTCCAAGCCCTGAGGTGCTGCATTAAGAGAGCGGCGAAAGGAGTAGGAGGAAAAACGGGCTCAGAGTAGAGGCATGTATATCAGTCAATCATCATTGGCTATAAAAAATAGACATGAAAATAGCGTTAGCTTCTTAGCTTGCTTGTAACTTGTTTAATCCACCATTACATCCATGCTGCTCTGTGCACCAGAGCGTGGCAAAACTTGCTGGCTTTAAAACAACGCAGTTCAGATACCTGCAAACTTATTTGCATGAATCATTGTTTCACATAACCATGTTAATTTAGCAAGATAAGAATTGCGTGCTGGTTTAATATAAACAAACATATAGTAGAGGCATACTTTTTAATTATTTTTTAAAATTATTTGTAGTATTGTTGTAAATGTTTTTATTTATAGTGTGGTGTGCTATAAAATTATACATCTATATATGTATTTCTTTATTTGCTGCGGGGGGGGGGGGGTGGGCTGCTACAATCTGCATTTTCGCTTGGGGCACCAAATCACTTAGGGCCGGC
Source organism: Leptonotus elevatus (assembly GCF_054856555.1). NCBI lineage: Eukaryota > Metazoa > Chordata > Actinopteri > Syngnathiformes > Syngnathidae > Leptonotus > Leptonotus elevatus. The sequence continues at coordinate 3,645,091 of NC_141256.1, forward strand.
CCTGGCCACAATGGAGGATACTTTGCTAGATATAAATACAGCCATTTCGGCTTGCAACAGCTATGAAAATGGGACCATTCGGAACACATGGTGCCTTGTCAACCAGTGATTGTCTGACTCTAGCAATGTTCATTCATGTGCGTTGTACTTGTTCAGTAAACCAATAAATAAAATGGAGGCATGTTATCCATTAGAGTGGAAGACACTATTGGAGGACATAAGTCTCATTTTAACCCTAAAAAAACAAAATAAAATAAATGACTGCTGTGCACAAAATGTTTTACGTGAATGTGTTACCTACAAAGACACAACAGCGGTTTGCTCCAATCCTGATTATTTCCCCTGACTCCATAACTGACAGGCAGCTTTTTACATGTTATTACCCAGTGGATCCCAAGTGTGATCCTGGTTCATTGCCTCACTCTGTTACAGTGTTAGCTACCCCTGGGCTATCCTCATGCCTGATGAAATTACATATACAGCGTTATCATGTGTGCACAGATCGCTGTGTATTGGGAGGTACTGTACATAAACATGCATACTTAACCAGGTTTATGTCAGGGTGCAAACCCTGTGGTCAACCAATAGTCGAGTTTACCACATGCCCAAACCGAATGAAAATGCACCACATAAACACATTAATAGGAATAAACAGGCATAATCTGAATGTAATTCCATTCGGAGTAGCAGGGGTGGTAACAAATTCATATATGGCTTCATAAAAGGTTATTATTTTGAATGCATTAATCGATTGTATGTTAATGAAAGTGCCTATTTTGTACATTCTTGCACATTCTTACTTGACTAAATATATTTTGTTTAAATAGATTAAACACTACTACGCCTCTTGTGCAGGATGCGTGTTTAAACTATATTTAGGGCAATTTAGGGTAACAAGAAGCCTAGTTTGTTTGTCTACTAGTATTACTTTTTAATCTTGGTCTTAAAGGGATACTTGACTCATTGAGCTATTTTCAGCAGATAAAAGTTTATATTTTGTTTGTCTGGATTTGATAACTTCATAATTTTTCATATGCAATTGATACCTATAAAAACAAAAATTTCCACTAGCTGTTGACTGAAGATAACATCACCTGTGCTGAAGAAGTAGGTAATGACCAATCACCTGTTTTCTGGCTTTGGTCAGTACACTGAGCCATGATTAGTCATTAGCAGAGAACGAATTTCACCCCAGTGGTACTTTAACTTTAACCTACTTCCTCAGCACAGGTGATGTCATCTTCAGTCAACAGCAAGTGGAAAAAATAGTTTTTAAAGGTATTAATTGTACATAATGCACAAAATATTCACTTTTTAGTGCTGAAAATGGTTAGATTAGCCAAGTAAAGATATGTTGTTATGCATGGCGGTTTTTAATTCAAATGTAAATTAAAAAAAAAGTTTGGGTATTAAAACATAACATTAATATATTTCCTTGTCAATTCAAACATGCCACTCAACCAGATTTTTCTTCTCTTGTAAAATTGACATAGGATGTCCTACAGAGACTGAAACGTGCAGAAAGCTGGCTCCAATATTTAATCAATGAAAGTTGAATAAATGCAGCTAGAGGAATTTATTTTTTAATCGACTAGTCTGTTTGTTAATCCAATTTTTCGGTAGAACATGGTCAGGTTAAGGTGTTTGTTCCTCATTAAATTCCCATCAAGTGACGGTGCCCACCTTTCGGTGAGTGCTTGATGACGACAATTCTAAAAAAAATAAAATACACGGAGTGAGCCCTGACTCAAGCAGATTTATGTCCGTCGAACGGGGCGAAGCAGACGGTCATTCTCATTCTGTGTATTTTTGCGAGGCTTAGTATCATAAAGCATTTGCCAAAAATGCAGAAGCACTCAGCGAAAAGTGGGCAATTGATGGGGAATTGACGATTAACGGAAGCGCCCATCTCTGCATTTTACCCATCAGACGGGTTTCAATTCATGTCATATGTCTAGGTGTCAACTAAAATGATCTCAAGTTAATGTTAAAGTTAACTTTAACTTGAGATTTTTTTTATCTCAACTATGAGGAGGATTTTCCTGAATAACTTGGCCACAGAGTGAAACGCACCAAAGTTGTGTGAGATGTGTGTGAGTTATTTTGTCTTGGTAATCACAAGTTTTTACACAAATGTTTGACAGTGCTGAAATAATAAAAATGACAGTGTGCACGAAAGGTTTACAAGTTTCCAGACACAATATCCAAACTGTAATTACCTTTGTTGGAAGTGTTTTATAGAACAGCTCAGAAAACTAATTATAAAAGATTCAAAAACAACCGTTTTTTGTTTTGTTTTTCCTGGGTGCAAAATTTACCTAATCCTTACTCGGATTTAGCAAGGAATATCGAAATCTGTGCTGCAGACTTACCAGAGGTCAATGGCAGTCCATAAGCCGGGAGTTGGCTTCTGCTTTAATCACTTGCATGTTCCCTACAGGGCCTGTATCTGTGCAGAACACCTTGGCAGAGGGAGACAGCTGGAGAAGCCAGTTTCCCTGATGTTGATAAATAGTGTTGGCACAGTTAACCCTTTACTTCACTCTGAGGAAATCAAATGAAACTAATCGTTTCCTCGCAGACATCTCCTACGAGTCTTCTGTATGCTGCTGTCAGACTTTCTGTAAAGCGTGTAGGGAAAATCGGAAGGACATTTAAGATACCATGGAAGCGTTGCCACATTCATCTGCATATGCATAATAACGCTTCCTACGTTAATATTAGCCAAAATATTGCGAGTTTCGTTCTAATATTTTCAGACTCTTATTAGCATGTGTGCGGCACGGTGGCTGACTGGTTAGCACGTCCGCCTCCCAGTGCAAAGGTTGTGAGATCAAGTCCGGGCTTCGGCCTTCCTGGGTGGAGTTTGCATGTTCTCCCCGTGCTTGCGTGGGTTTTCTCCGGGTACTCCGGTTTCCTCCCACATTCCAAAAACATGCATGGCAGGTGAATTGGACACTCCAAATTGTCCATAGGTGTGATTGTGAGTATGGTTGTTCGTCTCTGTGTGCCCTGCAATTGGCTGGCAACCAGTTCAGGGTGTACCCCGCCTACTGCCCGAAGCCAGCTGGGATAGGCTCCAGCAACCCCCGCGACCCTTGTGAGGACAAGCGGTTCAGAAAATGGATGGTTGGATTAGCATGTGTGCACATGTACTCGTAAATTTGGGGGACACTCAGTCATGGTTTTCATATATGGCACCAAAATGGACCGACTGTACACTGCTGTGCAGTGAATGGTGGGTTGTATTTATCTATCTTTTTTTTCTTGAAGGAAGAATATGAAACCTGCGATGGTTTGAAGTGACATCTAAATTATATCAATATTTGACAACGCTATATGCCATTTTTATAGCACAATAGACAAGGAAATAAGATGCCATTAGTTGGGTTTCCATCCACCCATTTTTATTTGAATTTTCAAGAAATGTGAAAATAAAACTGAATGAAAACGCCAGAAATTCGAAAAAGGACCCAAAATTCTCCCAAAAAGTTTTTACACTTAGATGGGGTGGATATTGAAGCGTATCAAAAAAAAAGGAAAATGCGAATTTTGGCTATGGAAACAGGTTTTGCGAATAACCGCTGGCAAGACCAGATACACGTCGCACGTTTTGATCGGATATTACGTCACATGTGCGTTTGTAGTCCCAAAGCAATGTCGGACAATAAAGTAAAGGTATATTTGGGGGGACGACGAAACAGAAATATTTTTGGAATTAATTAAAGAAGCGAATATTAATGCTATTTCAGATAGAAACCAGCAAAGAAACGCTACGTTTTAGCAAGAATTACAAAAGCAATCTCATCTGATGTCATCGCACGGCGCAGTCGCTTCCTGGTCTTCTTCTTCTTTTCTTTTAAATTACTGGTGGATCACATCTCTATGGTGTAAAAGCGGCGGAGTACCCTCTCAATATTCGTTAAAGAAGATATGGAACCGTTTTGCGCATTTTCAGTAAATTCGCTTAAAAAATTTGAAACAATTGGATGGAAACCTGATTATTGATATTTTCAATGTTCATACACACTGCCTCATAGAATGAAGGAAAAGGAACATTGAGTCATATGTTCCTTTAATAAATTACTCCAATTTGTAGTTTCATTAACATTCCTTTTATTCACCCTCACAGGTCTAAAAGGCAACAAGAGGTCTTGGCCCCTTGTTTGCTACACTCATTGGTTCAAATGGTAGCTTTCATACATATTCAACGAAACAACTCACTATTTCTTAACCTAACCTGTCAAATGAGATAGTCAACAGAATGTTTCCAGCTTCTGTATCACTGATGTTATTCTCCCACTGTCTTTATAGCAATGCAAATCCTAATGATTCCACAAATTTTACCTAGTCGACTGTGATCACAGCACAGATAAATGTTAGGTTTGACATCATGAATATGTGACCAATATAATAAATTAGAGAAGCAAGAGTTTCCTGCTTATACTTTCTGATGAATGATTAAGTCGCTCTCCTGAAACAGTCCTATGATACGTGGCGAGCCAGAGTGTTAGCCAGTTTGGCAAGATGGGAAAAAAGATGTAAAAAAAAAAAGGATGAGGATCACCCATATAATCCCCAAGCGCGTGCATTGTGCAATGAAACAATAGAAACCGTGGAGTCAGGATGATGGATGAGGAGCCGGCGGGGGTTAATGAACACGTGGATCAATGCTGAGCCAAGCCAGTTATACACCAAACGCCACCTCCATTAACCTCCATTTCCTAGTGCCAAAAACTCTGTTGACTGTTTGCTTCATTGAGATTACAGTCAATTGTAGCACCTATGAATTTCTTCCCACTTGATGTCTCACTGGGGCGCCTTGTCCACACGTTTCAGCTCAGTGCACATGGCAGAAACTCCCACCATGCGTATGAGGAGAAATCAATCAAGACCTGCATTTACTTTACCATGTTTGTTATTGTTGTAATTCATAAACATCAGCGCCCATGATGTTATATACACTTGTTTGTGATACATCACATACAGTACTGTACTGTTTGGTTACTTCATCTAGGCTGGATTTACACTGCAAGTACCCAATTCCAATTTAGATTCACATGTACGTACATTTTAAGTGACACAATGTAATAAATTTGGGTTTACATTCGGTGAACACATGAAACAACCCATACGTGCTGACACTATAGTTGGCCTGGTCTATCCCCCCTCCACCACATTTAAATGAGAGTAACCTTGGTATTACTGTACTGCCAATTATTTCTATTCGTTAATAGATGATACACATCTAATGTACCATATCTAGAGCACATTTAATGGTTTAGATTTAAAGCGGGTGTTCTTTTGAGTTGTTTGGGCAGCCTATTTGATGTCAGACTCTCATTGACGGGATTATCCAAGTTATCTGTTTATGCTGCATTTACATTTATCTACTATCTGATTTTATGTATTCTTTTTCTATTAACACTGCTAATAGGTACAGCCGGATTACTTTGGAGCAAAAAACACGAAATTGTCACTACAAATCAAGCAAGGCAAAATACATTATACTGTACCTCTTAGTGTGCTTGATTTTCTAATCTTGCTATTTTACTGTTGTGAATTGATATTATAGTGACAGTGTTCTGCATCATTTGTCCATTCATTTTCTTCTGCTTATGCTGGGCCGGCTATCAAGCATAGCAGTTAGGTTGTTTTTGAGAACCGTTTCCCAGTAAATTCATTTCTTGACGAAAAACTAGATAGATAGCTCGCTAGCTACCTAGCTAGCTAGATAAGTAGATTGCTAGCTATTACCTATTGTAAGAGTAGACAATATTTGTATTCTACTCTTTGCGTGTTCAATTAACTGAATGGTGAGATTCTGGTGAAGAAGTCCCTTTGCAAAGGTATCATTATCAGAAGCTTCTGATCACACAAATGAAGTCACCCAAGCAGTGTTCTGTTCAAAAGTGTGTCCCTCCTTCTCCTGCACATCATTATTTATTGAAAAGTGGGTGAATACAAAAAGTCTCCTCTCCCCTCCCATTCACAAAAAGGCAGAAGTTCCCAGAAATACAAATCAGATTAGACCTAAACAATAATAAATCAGCCTGTCCTTGGACTCGACCGACTGAGACTGGTACAAACTCTACTCCCTCTTTCCCAGGCAAGAGAGACAGATAAGAATACAATAGACAATACTATTCATTGAGCTACACAGCTATAATTAAATGACTCCAAAAACGGCTAAAATATAAATTAAAACTGAAAAACAATGTTAATAATCCAACACTATCCAGCAAGATGGGCTCCAGGTGGCGGAGTGCAGCCGTCACTTGCCTATGGAGCAGGTTGGTGTGTGTTCGCTTCCCCGCCTGGAAGACCATGTTTGTATGTGTGCGTGTTTGTGTGTGAGTGAGTGAATCAAAAAATATATATACAAAAATAAAGTAAAAAACCTATCCAGCAGGATAGATAGATAGATTGAAGGGAAAATATTTAACTAGGACATTATAAGGAAAGCCATTGTACTTCATCTTTATTTCATTCATGATATTAAAACATAAATAATCCAGATGAAGACTGAGTGTGCTAACTGCAACTTTCTTTTCTACCGCTGGACTGCACCCAAGTTCTGTCCTCTCAATATTTAGTTCTTCATCTTTCACAAGCCTCATGCCATGCCAGGGCTTCCCCAGCTTAAAACAATGCTTCACACATTAAAATATGCACAGATAATTTATTCTAGAGTGGAAATACCCTGTGGTCATGCAGTTTGGATTCTGACCAAATGTTTTGTTAAAATGACGCCTAAAAAGATTACTTCATCCAACTTTTCAACGTTAGTTCGGTATGTTAAGATTAACTTTGGCAGTGTTTTGCTTTTGAGGGCTTACATATATATATATATATATATATATATATATATATATATATATATATATATATATATATATATATATACATATATATATATATATATATATATATATATATATATATATATATATATATATATATATATATATATATATATATTTATAAAGAAAGAAACAGAAAGAAAGAAAAGAAACAGAAAGAAAAAAGACCAACCTCAAATATAATTGTAGTAGAATAAACATGAAATTAGCAAACTGACTATTTATAAAGGAATCTTACTATTTCCATGTTTTCCTATAGAAGGGAGGTTGACCAATTTCCCAGAATGGATGTTCAACTTTAGACGTTCTCTAATGGCTGTCTGAATTTTCTCCTCTAAACAGTTCGATCTCCAATTCGATCCATTTTAAATTCTGCTCTACTCATCTATCAAGAAGCCAGATATGCCCCAGTGAGCAATCTTTGTAGTCTCAATGGCCTTTCATCCTTTGCTTATCCATCATTCCAGAGGTTATGGTTAAGGTTATGTTTTATATTCTTCAGCTCTTTTATCTATTCTCCTGTGTTCTTGTCAGCGGCAGTCTTTTGTAGCTTGACTCGGCTACTGCAGCCATTTCTCTATTCTAGATGTTAACAGCATTTCAGATCAGAGAAACAGTACATGGAAATCACAGGATCCCCTGACAATGACAAAACACCTTTAATTGTTGTTTTGCTCTTTTATCGCTTATGAACAATAACTATTAGATATTTACTGTATTTGCATATGTGCTTCTCACATTACCTCGGTTAAACTGAAATACCCCGTTCTCGTGAATATATCTGGTTGTTGAAAATGGGTGCGTACAATTCAAATACAAATTCCCACAAATCATGTTTTCAATGAGTCAAAGGCCTCGTTGAGGTTGGGGTCAGGCCACATGCGTTCATACTGTAATATTCAAAACAAAATACCCTCTACTTTCAAAACAACAGCAAAAATTATGAACTAAAATAAAATGGTATTTCCATTTTGACAAATTATAAATACAGGGAGTACTCGAGGTATGGCCGAGTTCCGTTCCTACGCTGGCGTTGTAACCTGAATTTCGACTTAAGTCGAATTTCACCATTAAAGTCGATATTTACATCAAAATACTTTCTATAGTAATTTTAAAAAACATATTTGCGCGACTCGGAAGAGCCGGAACCAATATTTTGTGTTTCTAAACGGACATTCATTGCTGACGGACGGCAGAGCGAAGCTAATTCAAACTTAAACACGGAAATGTGACGTGCCTGATGGCGAGCCAACCTGCTCAATGGATGTTTGTTGCTGGAGGTAACAACACAACTTTAACTTTGAAATGGCGTGATTACTGTGGGTAATTAACGAAAAAGAAGGTGCTACGGACGAGGCACGGGGGCCGTAAAGTCGAAACGTGTCATGTCTGGGAAGATCTGGTTTTGGTTGAGGGTCCCGATTGGTCCTGAGTGGGTTCCAGCCCTTCCGGGTTGACCAATCCGGGCCCTCAGCCACTTAAGCCTGGCCCCAGGTGTGGCTAGTTACCCAATTAGTGTGAGTGTATTTAATTCCCGGGTGGTGATCAGTCGGCGTGGGATCATTGCTGCTTGTCACGGTCAACACCGGAGTTCTGTCTGTCATTTTGATTTTGTATCTTTTCAGTTTGTTGTTTTAGTTAGCATTAACCAGTACCCTGGTTAGTGTTTTCTGTAAAATAAAGCACGCCAGTTTCGCACTCCTGCTGTGGTTCTCCTCCCTCCCTGCATTTTGGGTCCTCCACGTCACACGCCAACAGACACCACGCCGCTCCGTGACCACACTGTGACAAAACGACGTAGGTCACGTAAGACGTAAGTCTCGGACTCCCTGTAATAATACTAAACCTGACCTGTCATGGATCCAAAATTTAGTATATTAGGCAGGGGTAAAGATTAAAAAAAAACACAAAAAAAAAACACTAAGAACTAAAGTTTTAGAAGCATCACAATTTGTGTGTGCCATTGCCTGAGTCAGCAATGAAAGTGTACGTGGTCACTGTAGGCATGGAGCGTGCAATGCTTCACTTCACTTCCTGCCCATGTATTGCAACAGGAAATACGCACATTCAACTATTTTAATGATTAAATAATTGATAATTATTTGATTGAAAAGGAAAATGAATGGTAAAGCACAGACCATCGAACTAAAATGGAATATAATTTGTTGTAATCATTTGAAGTTATCCCCCCCACTCTTCGTGTGCAGAGAATGGCCAACAAGGGGCACCAGTGAGGCCCTGCCTCACTTGCCTACCTGATGCAATAAGTAATGGATAATGCCAATATAGCATTTAAAGTGTGTGACATGGCCAAACAATAGTTATCATCTGGTACACACTCAACTGAAACCCCATACAAAATCCAGCTTAACTGGACCGCTCGAATTACAAATACACAAATCAACACAAACATAATTATATATATTGTATTATAGAGAGTCTGCGTTCTTTTAAAGCTATCCCTTTAAATAATGAAACTAATTAATGTCCATTGACGAAGAGCTCTTGTCTGTGGTTGAGGACAAAGGATTTCACAAGATCCTTATGCATTTGGAACCTTACTATAAGCAGTGCTATGTGTGATGTTACGGCTGCACACGTTTATCATTTGATTGATCGTGTTTTACATAGGTGACACAATAAGTTGTGGCCTGTTGCTGAGAGAGAATGACATTTTCCCAGAGTGCCCTGCACAACACTGTCTAGAGCAGGGGTGCTCAAGTTGGGTCCTCGACAGCCCCTATCCAGCCTGTTTTCCGTGTTTCACTCCACTAACACACCTGATTCATGATCAGGATTGTTATCAGGCTTCTGCAAAACTTGCTGATTAGCTGATCATTAGATTCAGCTGTGCTGCAGGAAGGAACATGGAAAACAGGGTGGATAGGGGCTTTCGAGGTCCGAACTTGGGCACCCCTGGTCTAGACAGTCTATATAACATGTCTGCACCAGAGGACTTCCCCATCTCTGAGGTGTGCCGGAGGATTATTTGGCACACTTCCAGCTTTAATGACACATAGAGGACATTACAGACTCTTGTTACATGAGAAGAGAATTACTCAAGTGTTGGCCTAGTGAAGCGTCGCGCATTAGAGCTCAAGGGAGGTTGCAGTTCACCTTGTATGTTAATTACAATGGCTTCATAATCGTTTCTGTGAGCTTCCCTATGGGCAACTGGTCTTGTTCCTTGTGCAATGACCAGACAGTGTCTTCCAATTACTGCGCCTTTTATTGTATTTATTTTTGTAACAATCTGCTGTGTGCTGCTTTACCCAGTGCAGCTGTAATCCCCCTTTGGGGATCAATAAATAATTATCTTATCTTATTATCTCTGCTATAACTCTGTTGGCACTATTAATACTATATATATTTGGTGGTGAAAATAGCCATCCATCACTATTGCTTATCAGCCTGACTGTTCCTGATAGTATTGTTATTGAGATTGTCTAGCTCTACGTCTCCTCTGTCTTCCTCCAACAGGTCAAAGTAGAGAGCCACACAGTAGTCTGCTTGTTTTTTTTTGCTGTTTAAGTCCACCACAAAAATTAGTCGACACAAAAATTCCTGCTTCAAAACTATGAGTTATCATTTTAAAGCCATACTTATGACACTCGAAACCAATGTTTAGCCACTATAAATAAAAAAACACAAATTATGAACCAAAACAACAAAAAGTAAGCACAAACACAAATCTAAAAACACAAACACAAAATATGACCCCCCCCCCCCAAAAAAAAATCGCGAACACACACACACACACAAAAAACACAAACACAAAAAGGTAAACGCGCAAACACAAAACCCCGATACACATTGGCAAATGATGAAACACAACAACATTTCGCTAACGGAAGTGCTGTTTACGTGAGGGGAGGGCAGGGGGGATCCGAGGAATGTGATTGGAATAAAGTACCTCCCTACTAACAGCACAGTTTACATGTGCTTAAAATATATAGAAATAATAGATAGATAGATAGATAAAGACGTCTGTCTTTCATCGCCGTTGTTGAAGTCTCCAAACCGAGGGGTGAGTTACGTTTCTGGTTGAACCGAGGGGTGTGTTAAGTTTCTGGTTGAAGAACATACAAATGCAGTCATTTTGTCCCTGAGCGTTCAAATGAATTGAGCTGTGCTGGCGGCCAAGAAGTTGAGCTCACTGGGAACGCTCTGCGCAATCAAACCGTAGTTCGGTGATTCGGTCACTGTTGTCACCGGCAATATATCTCAAAAAGTAGATCTTTGGGCAAAAAGGGATGGGCACCCTGATTTAGAACATTGTCATTATTTATTCATGTGTCGAGTAAATCTTCAAAAGAGAGTTGTGTTTTTTTGTTAGATTTTTTTGTGCAGCTAGTGTCAGATCTATTCCCACTCTATAGCACACAATGAACTGAGGACTGGTTCACGTATGAAAGATCAAATATGGCATTTATCTGCAATAGAAGTCACCCTTTTTGACCTCCCCCAAACCACAAACACACACACACACAGTTCACACTTTCACACGTCATTGATTAAATACAGTTAATTAATATTAAAACTCGGAAAGAGTGCATTTCCCTTGCATGTACAGTACACGCAACATTTAATCTTAAATATAGCACGACATTACTTCTCCTTTGTACTAATTGATTGGTTAATTAAATCTCCAAACTGTTTATCCTCACTATAGGGTTGCAGGCACGCTGAAGCCTATCCCAGCTGTCCTTTGGCGAAAGGAAGGGTTCATCCTTAACTGGTTGCCAGTCAATCGCTGGACACAAATAGACACATTCACAATTTCACACCTACAAACAATTTTGAGCAGGGGTCTCAAACTCAACCTATGTAGGGAATATTGTTGATAGAGTCTGGGTGTGTCTGGGCCGCATCAACTATTACACAAAAAAGGGGTTCAACTATTCCAAAAAATACAATCCAATTTTGTCAACAGTTTAGAACACTAATGTTTTTTCAGAACATTAACAAGATTGGTAACCTCTCTCTCATCTCTCTGGTACTGTACTTCACATACTCCTTAAGCAAGTCTAGTTCAGTCATGACATGATTTCTTGAGCATTGCAACTTTCTCCGTGCATTCAAGTCGCTGTGCTCAACATGAAAACATTTTGTCTCCTGTTTTTCTGGAAATTGACTGTTCTCGTCACCGTCCTCTCTCTTCTCTGCAGTTTTAAAAAAAATACATGACTGGGACTGGGTGACAGGATATATTTTCCTTTCACTTGGTGCCACTTAAAGCAACACTAAGGAACTTTCAGTTCATGTTGATTATGGCGGCTCCATATGGACAAAAGCGTTAATATTATGCTTGAAGGAAGACCACATTTCCCATGAGGACAAGCGCATTGCATCGTTTTTTAGCTCACGCCAGTGAGTGAAAGCTGGGCCATTGTTGATCCTTGACTGTCCTTTTATCCGGGTAGCTGTTTCTTTTTTGTCTCCGCAGAAGAAACTTTTCAGTTGTTTAGCAGCTTCGGCCAGGAAAGCAGTAATCATGCAGCGACATTCAAATTGACTTCCGTCTTTGTAACAAAAGGGGGAAGTGATATATGCCATAAAGCAGTCAGCACATTTGTAGTTTTTTGTGTGGCAGTGTTCCTACCAAAGTTTCTTAGTGCCAGTAAAAATGATACAGACCCCTCAGGCCATGGCAAATGTACAATTCAACTAGTTTTAAGTCACTGTTTCATCAGAAGAGTTATGAAAATATTTTATTAAGGTTGAAAAGTTCCTACTACTAAGAATTGCGTTTCGCCGAAAGCTGTCATAAGCATGACATTACGGTATAGGCCCCCCCCCCCATCCCCCCAAAAAGACACCCCCCCCCCCCCCCACACACACACACGTATTAAAACACCCAGGGCATTAGAGTGGCAAAAAATGTGATGGGCCGCACTGACATTAAACTTTGATGTCAAGTAGAGCAGCTCCAAAGTATACCTCTGCTGGCCGTAAATGGCCCCCGGGTTGCAAGTTTGACACTCTTGATTAAGAGTCTCTAATTAATCTACCATGCATGTTTTTGGAATGCGAGAGGAAACCAGAGTACCAGGAGAAAACCCACGCACACACAGGGAGAGCATGCAAACTCCACTCAGGAAGACCGGAGCCTGGATTCAAACCCACAACTCCTGCATATGTGCAACCAGTGAGCCACCATGCCACCATATATATATATATATATATATATAAATATCAAAATCTTTCAAGTTTGTGTTGGAATGACTTTCCTTTTCAATCCCTGGCAGTATTCCTGCCTGGAGAATTAACATGAACACATTTTCAAAAGACTTTCCTCTAACTCCTCGCTTCTGTGTCCCCATTCTGACTTTGTAAAACAATTACACAACAATGTCTTTGTCAGTATGCCTCACATGGTTAATTTCCTCTAACAGTAATTACAATTATTTTTATTTATTGAATTGAATGTATTAGACCTCCTTCATTCCTTTACATTACAATATGTATGACATAATGTAAAATTCACGATGAGATCCCAACAATTCTTTAAGATTTAACAATATTATTCACTTTCTTGTCTCTGAGTGATTAATTATGCATGGTCTTGCCTTTTGTAAAATGTGTTTGAAAGTAGGCCAAGAGGTCCAGCATGTGTGTAAAAAAAAAAAAAACTGTCTTGGTGTTTTCAGTGTCCCAAAAGTTCACAATTCATTTTTATTTCCAATGCCTTTTCATCTAGGGCGTGTTTTTCATCACACTTGTCTATCTTGTAATTATTTATAGCTTGGTTTCGCTATAGGCTACTGATTTTCAATGCACATTTATTTTCAGAAGGATCAGTGTGGTTTTCGTCCCGGCTATGAAACAGCCTTCAGACAGGGTCCTCGAGGGTGCATGGGAGTTCGCCCAACCAGTCTACATGCGTTTGGTGGACTTGGAGAAGACATTTGACTGTGTCTCTCTGGGAGATCTGTGGTAAGTGTTTTGGGAACACGGGATGCCAAACCCTCTGATAGATTTGCTATTAGATCCCTCTAGAACCAGTGTCAGACTATGGTCTGCATTGCCAGCAGAAAGACGGATTTGTTTCCAGTGAGGGTTGGACTCCGCCAAGGCTGCCATTTGTTATCAAATATTAAAACCGCTATCTCCAACTCTCACTGGATCGGTTCCCAGCCAAAGTGTGAAGCGGTTGGGATGAAAATCGGCACCTTCAAATCTGTGACCATGGTCCTCAGTCGGAAAAAAGTAAAGTGCCCTTGCCAGCAGAGGTGGCAATTCCAGGTCCAGAAACTAAAAACCCTGCCACGGTTTGGCTTTAGCCCCAGGTGCTAGCTAGCTAGCACCCTAGCTAGCTCCCATGTTGTTTGTTTACCTTTTAGGGAGCTAGCTAGCAAGTATCAGGGGTTATACAAAACTGTGGCAGGGTTTTTACTTTCTGGACATGGATTTGACACCTTTGCTTGCCAGGGCGGGGAAAAGATCCAGCCCACGTCGAGAAGTTCAAGTATCTTGGGGTCTTGTTCACAAGTGAGGCAAGGCGGATCAGTGCAACATCTATTGTGATGTGGACTATATCTCAATCTGTCAAAGTAAAGAAGGAGCTGAGCCAAAAGGGACTCAGCGTAGAGCTCCTACTCCGCGTTGAGAGGAGCAAGATGAGGTGGCTCAGGCACCTGATTAGGATGCCTCCCTGGTAAGGTGTCGCGGTTATATCCCAAAGGCAGGTGGCCCAGAGGACGACCCAGGACACACTGGAGAGACTGTATCTCCGGGCTGGCGTGGGAACACCTCAGGAAGTTGGACGAAAGTGGCTGGGGAGAGGGAAGTCTTGGCTTCCCTGCTAAAGCTGATTGACCCCGGATAAGCGGTAGAAGATGCATGGAAGAAAGGATGTATTTTTAAACAATTAACTGGCGACCAGTTCACAGTGTACTGCCCGAAAACAGCTGGGAAAGGCTCCAGCACGCCCACGACCCTAGTGAGGCTAAGCGCTTCAGAAAACGGATGGATGGATGGATGGTTAACTGCAGATATAAATGTCTTAGTTATTGAGAGCCCCCAGCAGCAGCAGCCCATTTTGAAGTAGTTTGAATGCATATGACTTAAAAGCACAAAAAACAGTTGGCGGGATGAGCGTATGCCAAACAGGCTTGACAGAAGTAAATGAGCCAACATTCCCAGCTTTCGGCAGGTGTCGCGTTTAAATGTGCAAAGCTTGGCTCTGCAGCATGCTTCCGCCATCATATTCCCAACACTCAGCCTCTACCTAATTATGTTTCCTCTCGGTGTGCAGCCTGATCTTATTATGCCGTTTGTCTACATGTCAGTGTGAGAGGGAATCGTGAAGAAGGCGTCACCACTCTTTATGCTGTTTTAAGCAGAAAACACAATCGATGTAGATTATTGTTATCTTCTGAATAACATATATAGTTGTAAACAAAATAATACATACATTTGGTGGAGATGGTCTGCTTTCCGTCTCGTATTTATAAAACAGCAGGGAAATAAGATTCATTTTATAAGGTGATGTTCTCCCTATTAGAATGTAAACATCTGATAACTTGTATACCCCCCCAAAAAAAAAAATCATAATAATGACATACTTTTTTGATAAATTTTTTTTAAAAATGCTAATTCAATCGTGGATTATATGGCATTAAAACTCAACGTTTTTTCTCTGAAAGTATTGGAATGGCAAGGTCAATTATTTTGCTTTTGTTACATACTGAAAATATTTGGTTTTTAGATCAAAAGAAGAATATGAAAAACTGAAAGAGGCTACAGTAAAGGCCTGGAAAAGGCTTTCAAATGAAGAAGGCAACACTTCAGTTATTGCAAGTAAGGATTATGCCACCAAATATTATGTTATTTACTTTAAAGGATATTTGTGCAGTTTGTCACTTTTTCACTCACGACTGCCACCTCTGGCCCAAAGCGTAACTGCAGCATCTGTGTCACGCTCGTTCATTGTGCGCATGCGCACGATCTTAAAGCGACAGTCACAGTTGACAAATGAAGACATGACTTCACAAATGAGGTAAGAAAAACTCCGCCCCTCCCCTCCCCAAAGAGACTGGACTAAGTGGGTCCGCACACTCTACTATAAAGGGAAGATAAAAGCTGATAAGTGCAGTCAGAGTAAAACAGTCAGGGCTCTTCGTACTCATCTGGGCATTGGTAGAGCATGCATGATGTAGAAAAAGTTTTAATATTACCCTTTTAAACGGCACAATGCACCTTTAAGTTAATGTGGCAATGCAATACTTTTGCTCACTTGAAAAGTTGGTAGTTTCAAATAAAGATGTGTTCTGTCCTGAATTTAACACATCTAGATGTAAATACCATGAAATAAAAGCTGGAATTTTTAACTTTTGTTTCATATTCATATTTTGATCTGAAACCCAAATGTTGTCAGTATACAACAAAAGCAAAGGAATTTGTCTTGCTGTTCCAATACTTTTGGAGGGGGTTGTATAAACATAAATGCCTGTTTGATCTCGACCAGTGGTGAGAAACTGAGTGTCCCTCGATTATTTTATTGTAAATAAAAATGTTTATTATTGCTGATCAGTTTTGAGTTGTAATAACAGTGTTCAACACTAGATGGAAGACATTGCTCAAGAGCACCTCTAACGCTAAGACTGCACTTCTTCATCAGAGAAGAGTAAACCCGTCCTGACTAGAAGCCAAGGCCAAATCCAAGAAAGGTCAAGAAAATACTGTCTTTCAGGTAAAATAAGAAGCACATTATTTGTTCATCAAATTTAAAAACCTATCTGCCAAGTTTGCTTAGGAACGCTATTAGTCATGAAAATTTTCAACCTAAATCGCGACTACAACACTGATCTCAAAAGTACACAAGAACCGGTTTGTTTAAAGTGCGCAGTTACTAAATTAGTGTCCTCCAAATACATGGATCGGTTCAATGCTCCAAACACCATCCAACCATCCATTAATCCATCCATTTTTCTAACCGCGTACAAAGGTCGCGGGAGGGGGGCGCTGGAGCCTATCCCAGCTGGCTTTGGGCAGTAGGCAGGGTACACCCTGAACTGGTTGCCATTCAATGGCAGGGCACACAGAGACGAACAACCATCCACACTCACAATCACACCTATGGGCAATTTGGAGTGTTCAATTAACCACATGTCGTTGGAATTACTTTGACAAGCAGTAGTTATGATGGATTGGGACAAAATGTACTGCCCTCGACTGCAGTGTTATATAGGAGAGTAAATTAGCCTACTATGAATTATGGAAATGGTTTCTTGCACTTAATGTTGCTCTGGTTTTGTTTTTGTTTTTTCACAAGAATCACAAGAGCATCAGAATATTTTTACATAGGTATTATTCTGTAGCCTACATTGGTTCAATTAAAAAAATACAGACATGCATTTTTTGTCCTGATGTAAAATGATTTTTTGTCATACCTGGTTAGGAAGCTGCACAGTCAAAAAAAATTGTGGCACCCTCCATTGTTTAATTTACCCATCCCAGATCTTGACAAAAGCACTTGGTGTATTTTGAATCACACTTTAAGTCCTGGCATTTTTATCATTGGATGAAGGGTGCCAAGTAAAAACATATGCTTAAAGTCACAATCCGACTGGACAACATTTTCGTTATTCAAGAGAAAACAATAATGCTATTTTCTGGGTCACATTTGCTTATTGTGGTATTATCACAAGCTGATTTGTCACAAAGACATTCTAAAATGTTTTTCAAAAGCAATGGGAGTTCCGCTGTTGCCCATGCGCACACACAGATGAGCTTGTGACACCTATAATCAATGTTTACCATATGTTCCCCCCCCCTGGTGGTTGGCGACCAGTGGTTGAAGAGGTTTTTTTGGGGTTTCTTTTTTTAAGTGGTTGAAGAAGCGCTTGAGAAGATATGCAGCAATACACACATTCAAAATGAAAATTTTGCTGATAATCAGGTTGATTTCATCATGGCAGCCATAATTGTGATCATGATTAAAATTCAAATAATTGTTAAGCCCTAATGCATGAATAACATTTTAGACCGTAACACTACATATTTTATTTCATAAACATATGCAATAATACAGTGCATCTATATGCTACTATGTACAGCTATTCCAAATGCATTATTTTTGTTGTTTACAATTCATGGAACAGGATAGAATATCCAATCCATGCATATTTAGACTAAAGTATGGGCAACCATCATTATTCAAATATCATGATGCAGTCAATCATCTCTGCACTGCATGGTGTAGCAGAACAGCTGAGAATGGATCCCATTACGTGTGTATGTGAGTGTGTGTGTTGTGTGCGGGGAAAGCTGCAGAACTCCCAAACAGATCAGGGAAGGTTGATGATATATTGATTTAGGATAGGCTATTTGGCTGCACCGTGTTGTCGGTTGCATTAAGCAGGATCACGATTGCATTAAGCATGCAAAATTAAGAGCCAAATTGTGACAAAAGGGATATTTATGCGACAAGATCTGATACAGGTGTGCACCAGTCATTTCCGGGAACCTAGTCAACACAAATTAAGGTAAATGTTTCGCAAACATTAATTGCATCTTAGATGTAAAGTGTTGTCACGGTGCACTGGCATACATTAGACACATCCAAAATTATACCACATCTAAAGTATATACTTACGTGCCATATTGCGAAGAAGATGAGGGACACGCAGAGGACCAGAGACAGCATATAGCAGAAGGCAGCAAAAGTGAACATAATTGGGAAAGAAAACGACGGGTAATTCCCCAGAAAAAGCGCGATCCCATTAAGAGGAAAAAAAAGGGCTGTGGTGAACAATAAAGTTGTCACGCTGCCGCAAGAAGGCAAGGTGGTACCGGTACCATGACTTCGCCTATGTCAAGGAATAAAACGCAGAAAAATAAATAAAAGGGAAAATGAAAGGAAACCACACTGCGTGTGTTGTGCCTCAGAATCACAAACTGGTTCCAAATCAGTCCACTTGGCTCGTTCGACGAGAAGCGTTGTTCGCCGTCTTCATTTGAAGGCTCATGTCGTCAGAAAAAGATTATTCAAACATAAATCAATAACAGCTAGATGCCGACGGTTTATTTGATGCGCAAAAGCAGCCAGGGAAGGTGAAGTGATGGATGCTCCATTCGTTTGAGAGGAGAGAAGCGAGCACATCATGTGCAAGCGCGCGAACAGGTGGATTGGGATGAGCAACACCCAGGGCGTGTGCACGTGTGTCTGGTGCACGCGCGGAGAAAATTTTGATTTATTAGGCTACACCATGGTAATTTGTTTGCTTTTGTTTTTGCTGCGTGGCTAAGATTTTTGAGCACCCACACCCCTCCCAATTCTAAATTTAGTGATTGATTTCCATATTTTGCACAGGCGATCAATTGGCCAACATCACTGATTATGAAAGGGAAACAATATAACACATTGCAAGACAGTAGGGAAATAATTAGTTACATTTGTAACCGTGAAAATGACACATTAACTGAACTACTGTTCTAATGGTGCCTAAAACATGACCAAGCTCTCCATAAAATATTTGCCTGGGAGACTGACGCCCTCTACTGGTTATTATTGTATATAACATGGCTGTACCATCAGATTCTCTGTCTTTTCGTACTTAATTCATTCATATATCAAATATTTTTTCACATTTGAAATCCCATCCACTCCCACCCCCCAAAACACCACCATTTTACATATACGTTTTTTTTAGTAAATGTATATAGCTCAAGGAATAACACAGAACGTAAACAAATGAACTTTATAAAAAACAAAAACAATTTAACTCTACGTCAGTGCAAGCCAAATGTCAAAACAAGGCACACGTTACCGCTGTACACAGTAAATTTGGTAGAGTACATAAATAAATAAAGAAATAAAGATGACTTGCCTTGACTGAAAAGACTATATGAATTGGTCTCAGTCTAAACAGAGTAAAATATTCAGAGTAGGCTAAATGTAAATGTAATGTCTGAAGTAGATAATTTTTTCTCTGTTTGGACTGGGACCAAAATCTATTTACCGTAAAATGTACTCTACAAATTTACTGTGTTACTGTTTGATTGTTTCATCTTCATATAAGTGTTTTCAATTTTTTTTTACTGTAATTATGAAATTCCACACCACCCAAAAGTGTATTTCTTGTCTTCAAATATACATCGCAACAATTGTGCCGAGTCTGCTCTGTCAAGGTACTTAAGAAGTCAACATACAAAAAACAAAAATAAAAACATAGACCGACAAACCAATTCAACACCAAAACTTAAGTGAAAAGAAGAAAAAAAAGGGGGAGTAAAGACTAAAAATGTTTTTTAAACTTTTTTAAATTGTCAGTTATTAACAATAACCGTTAACAATAACACCAAATGGGAAAAACTGCAATTGCTCTGATATTTTATTAACTTACAAAGTGCTGGAACCAAGGAAACAAAACATAATAATGCACATCACGTTGCATTTTGTGAGAGAGGTCTTGCCGGATGGGTGTAAGACCACTTCCACAGGAGCCATGCACTGTAGCTGTGTCCAGATTCATCGACTGCGTCCAGGAGTACCCTCCACAGGCTGGGTCCTTCGAAGGCTCCTCCTCATGTAGCCTGTGTGGACTGCATAAACCGTGGTGAATTTGGACAGGTTAAGCGTAGAGCAGAGCAGCGTAGGTTACAAAAGTGTGCTACGAAGCAGGCTTTGCTCAGGGCCTGTCTCCATGGAAACGAAAGCCCGATTTGAAGGCTAGATCAGAAAACCACGTGAATTTGGACATCGGCATGCGGTCGAGGTGCACCAGAAGTGACGTCATGTATAAGAATGGCTCGATACCACTTTTTCATAGGCTCTCACAAGACATGACGCATTCACGGCAAATCATTTTTGTCAGCATCAAATAAGCAAAGCCATGGATGCGAAATATCTTGCTTCTCCAAATCTGAATGTGAGACAGTTGCTGAAGAAGACTAAATAGGAAGTGTGTGAAAAACACAAAAAAAGTTGATGTTGTGGTCAAAGATGCAAAGCTAATACTGATTGTGTGTTACTTACTTGTTTTTCCCTCCTCAAAATGTGCAAGTTGTCTAGCTATTCCTGCCCTTAAACAATGCTTGAACCAACCCAAAATATTTGGTTGTTTTGCACAACGACCCCCCCCCCCCCCCCGATTATAATTTGGTCTGTCTAAACAAAACAACCCCAAAAAATTTAATTGTTGCAACTTTATGGGTTAAAGAACACAAAAAAGTTGGTTGACCTAATGTGTGGAATAATCTGGTAAATAAAACAGTCCTCTGCGGCCCAATCTCGTACCACTAATTATATTTTTAAGCATCTATTAGGACCCACGCACATGACTGACAGTTGACAATCATTTGCACTTGTAGGGACACTCGTAGCAGGCACACTCCTGCAGTCTCACGCTGACCTGTGTTACCTTGGGCTTCAGGAGCTTTGCTGAAATGATGGTAGAATATTAACCTCAAGAAAAGAAAACATACCTCATTTGCCAACAACTGCAGAGAAGACTAGCAAAGAGCAATTTCTTGTAAGCATACTTTGCGCGCCTCAAGTTACCGCAGCACTCTAGCAAATCAGTTTCTTCTCGCGTCATGTCAAGGACTGTCAGTGCACCCCTCGTGTGCTGCATTTTAAAGGGAATGAGAGGAGCTGCTTTGATTGGGGGCAAATGAAGTGCAAAAGGCTCTTTTTTAAACTCGCCATGCACACATCTGTTAAAATACCAAATCAAGGTCTATCCGGCCTCCGCGTAAGATTTAGATGGCGTCTGTTAAGTTATTAACATTGTTTTTCAGTTTTAAATTATATTTTAGTCGTTTTAGATTTAGTTAACTCAGTATGGCTAAATGAATAGCATTTTATGTGTCTCACACTCCTGAGAAAATAAGGGAGTGTATGGGTCTGGTATCTGTCTCTTCCGAAGGAGACGGGCCGATGTGTGATTGTTTCTTTCTAATCTGATTTATACCCATGGGAACGGATTCTCTTGTATTCAGTTGTAACCAGGTGTGTTGTGGGCTGACCTTTTTCTGAACCCTTTTTGTGAATAAATAACGATGTGAGCTGGAGAGAGGGAGACACATTTGAACAGATGATCGCTTGGATGGTCTGTCTGATGTGGACCAGAAGCTTCTGTTAATTAAAACCTTTGCAAAGGAACTTCTTCAACAGAATCTCACCATTCAGTTAATTGAACACGCAAAGAGTACAATACTTAATATTGTCTACTCTAACAAATGGTGACCGCCGACGCTGAATTATAACGAATGGTCTCCTCCGTTGAACCAAACGGATGGTGTTGTTGACGATTGAGCAGGCTGCGGCGTTCCCTGACGGGCGGAATTTCTGGCGCCATATTAATTCCGGTAAGTGGAGATCTTTATCCACGTAGAAGAAATTTTGTCTGTCTGGTCCGCTGCAGCTGGTTTTTTCGTCTTCCAAATTATCTAAAATTCAAAAGAGATCTGTGTGAACGAGTGTAGTTTGATGTCGTTCTATTGTGAGTTGTGATAATTCCGATGATATTGAACTAAACACGTCGTGGAGTGGTGCATTTTAGAAGTGACGTAATGCAGACTCAAATAGGTGAAGCTTTTTTGTACAGGAAGAAATAGCGGTTAATTTTTTGATTTGTTTTGTTTTTCGTCAACGCTATGAAGAATCCTTAGACCATAATATATATTGAATAAAAGGGTTTGCCGGATGACGTAACAAGTCTTTCTTGTTTACTAAGGATCGCGAAGATTATGGTAAGCGTTTCTGTTTATATTAATGATATAACAGTTTTGACCGGATTGGGGACGAGTATCATATTTGTTCATGGCTCTTATTGAAAAAGTCCTATTTACACGTAATATGTTTTTTTTTGAAAAAACGCCTGTTTGAAATTGAACAGTATTGAGGGGTCCAGGTTGATTACAGTAATAATTGGATTTATCTTACTGTATTTGCAATCGAGAGATTACGTGAAAGATTTTATTTGGAGTTATGGCGCTCCTACTTTTGTAGTTTTGGGATCAGGATTACCGTATGAATACCTTTTGTTCTACGGTTAAATTCGATGGTACGTGACATTTTATTTTGAAAATGAGCGCCTTGCAGAAATTTTGCAATGTATGGAGAACAGTTTAGCTCAGCGGGATTGGGTAACCGCTGTGTATAAACGAGAGGTCACGTAATTCTTATGTCTGTCTATGTGTGGCCATATGTGTTAACATATTGAACTATTAATATTAAAAGTGAGACGTCACTGTATTAAAACCGAATGTATACATCAAAAACTATAAACAAAATGGAGGCGATTTCGACCCGGATACAGAATGGTTTGTCCTGAATGCGCTTCCGGTTCAGCGAAAAATAAAAGCGTCGATGAACAATGAAAAAACGAACTATGGATCGATTGTATACAAAGCTTTCGCTGGACAAAATGGTATGTCAGACTTTTGTATTTTTTTTGTTGGTAATGGAAAAAGGCTGAATTTGATGCTAAAATGACTCCAGTATTTTTGGAGCTGTTTACGGGTGGTTTGTTTAAAGTTAACCCGTTTATTGAAATTACCGTACGAAGCTGCGGTTTAAATGCTATAAGATTTGTAGACAACGAATTGAAGGAATAACAACGTTAATTTTTTTATAATGACTGAAGAGTGTGTGCGTATGCATTTGAGTGTGTGACCTAGCTTCTGAAAAAAAAAAGAGGTGGGGGTTTGTATGTGAGAAATGTGCATATGGGGATTTTGTTTGTTTTTCATCGATATTTTTAACTAAGTTTGGTGTTGTTTTTGTGTGAGATGATACTGTTGTGATAGTGGCGTTTGTTTTATTAATGGGAATATGATAAAATAGGTTTTGCGATTTATAATGTTAAGATTCCTCCCCCCCCCCTTCCCCCGTTTCTAGGTTAGAAAAAAAGGTGGGGGCTGGGCTGTGCGCTGTGAGCATAATGTGTCCTCGTAATGGGACTCTTTTTTTGTCAAAATGGTAAGAGAGGAATGATAAACAATATAAAATAAGTAAAAGTATTTGACTGAGCTAATAAATCTTTACACTTTAATGATTGATGACGATGGTTAATTTGTTAACTTTCCCTTTTCGGGACAAATGAATAAAGAGTAATGATAAAATAATGGCATTTTGTTTGAGAGTTGATATAATTATGCCTACATCTTTATAGCTGTGGCTGGAAGTAAGATAGTTGAATAAGGAGTTATGAATGTTTTTGAAATTGACATGTTGATAATGATTTTTAATATTTGTTTTTTTTCTGAGTGTGTCATTTCAGAAACTGATGTTTGAGTTCCAAGGCAGATGAGGGTTTGATGGCCTTCACTGATTACAAACTGCGAACGGGATGCGCCCCAGCTGCTGATACGTTGTATGGCTAATAGCTATTTGAAGGGGTATTGAAAAAAAAAAAAAAAAGAAATGAGGCTGTGTTTTTTACGGAACATTTTTGAGAAAGCAGGGAGTGAACTGTCTTGCTATGATCCCATATCCTCAGTCTGGCATTTTTAATGCATTGTATCAACGAGTGTGCATTTTTTTTGATCAGGTGAGCTCTCAGAAAGACTGTGTGTCATCGGATCCACATTGCAGACTGCGTCTGAATGGATGTGGCAGAGATCAAAGGTCAAAAGCCGCAGAGCAACAATCTTCTCGTCCTGTGCCTAAGAAAAACATGATGTTCAAATTCCTCAATGCCCAGTGACTGTGTATACGCCTCATTCTAGTGACTTCTCCCCTATGGCTGTTTTGCATCCAGAGGAAATCTAAATGCCTGCTCTGAACATTGCTGCCACAGCAGCCGCCATGCTGGCCAGGACTGAACATTGACAACAGCTGCCGTCCTGCCTTTTGCTGGGGGTCTGGACAAAGAAAGTTGGTGGTCGGAATGAGATGTGATCCATTCAGTAAAATGCTACATAGTGATATGCAAGGCATTTTTAATGTGTTGAGTGGGGAACTGTGATCTATAGCAAGATATTTCAGGAAATTGAAAACAACATATGTAAATTTGAAATGAGGGATTGAGAAAATTTATTTCAATCTATAGCCTACTAAATTTTTGCCTATATTTTTGGGAGAATCAGTTTCTGAATTGGTACAATGGGAATTTTATTAATATGTTATGATATGATATATTTTTATTTTCCCCGTGAGGAACTTTTTTGGACTTCGTCCAGCTGCAGCTATAGTATAAAATAAATAATAGAATAAAATGAGTAGTAACAAGTAAAAGACTAACTAAGAGTTTGATGGCTAAGTTTGATTTTTTTTTAACAGCACTGTGATTTATAAATCCCAGAAATATTTTGTGTGCTGTGTTTTTTATGAGCCCCGCTAATATGTGAAAGATTAGCAGTTTGAAGATGATTTTTAGTTTGATTAAATCTAGGAAATGGTAGATATTTGTAAATTTTGTGTGATTTTATCCTCCGCCCCACTAATCTATAAAAGAGGTGAGGTTGATTGGCAGTTTAAATAATTTTCGGGACTCTAGGAGAATTAGAGTAATATGGTTACCTCTATTTTTTATGGCCCCAAAGTCATCATATATTAGTGTCTTAAGTTGTATCTGCTTATGCTCAGTTTTATAGTGTTTTGTAGCTCTTTTGTTTATCTCATAGCCTGATTTAGAGGGTTGAGTTATTTATGACGTCTTTTGAGTCATGAGGTCTCTATTTTGCCCTCCCTTTATCTTGACGTGTTTGAAAAAATCAGTGGATCTTTGTCAAATGAGGGAGTTTATGTTTAAGAATTTAACCAATGTAGACGAGTTAGAAAATTAAAAACGAAATTAAAAAGGTTGTGGGGTATCGGCCTACACTCCAATTGACAGAATGAGTTTGAAAATGATAATCCACAGTTTGAAGAAATCTATCAGAGGAAATCGATCGCAAAGTAAGTCTGAAGCAAGCAAGGACAATAATGCATATTCGCCGAATGAAGGTAATTATATTATATTATATCTTTTATCTCAGAATCATATTTGAAAAATGTAATGTTTGGAGCCCAGTGTTTGCAAAAGAGTATAGATAATATGAATATATGTGAGTTTTTCCCAGCATGCCAGGATTCGGCCGGTCATGGGATTCTGGGAAGAGAATAAGATATGAAAGGCACAGTTATGAAAATTTAGAACAAATTTAGTCATGGTAAAAAATTACCTATTATTGAACAAAACCTATTTGAAAAATAAATATTTATAAGCTCTGTCTTATATTAATGAATGAGCGCTCTATTTTAATGTCACAAAAATAGATATTTTCCTGTTCCAACAGCACAGGACCTACGGATCTTAATCAAATAACATTTACTAATCCCAACTAACAAAAACTATCAGGGTTTTTTTTCTCCAAATAAAATTTATGTGAGTTTATGAGAAACTAAAAATGAAAAGTTTTTGCACTCAGGAGAACGGCTGAGGGGGTTGATGAGGAGAAATTCCACAACTGGAAAGGAGACGTGCCAGGCTCGGCCATCTCATCAACTGATGCTCTCAGGTTGAAAGGATTCCACTAAAAATCTTTTAAATGTATCAAATTGTTTTTTAATGTCATATGATTGCTAAACTATCTCCTCTTCTGCTAAAGGGATGTTTTAAGGATAATTATTTTTATCACACAACCATGGAAAAAAAAATGTTTTAATGTGTTGAGCTCTTATGAGCTCAAATGAGGGATTGTTAAGTTATTAACATTGTTTTTCAGTTTTAAATTATATTTTAGTCGTTTTAGATTTAGTTAACTCAGTATGGCTAAATGAATAGCATTTTTATGTGTCTCACACTCCTGAGAAAATAAGGGAGTGTATGGGTCTGGTATCTGTCTCTTCCGAAGGAGACGGGCCGATGTGTGATTGTTTCTTTCTAATCTGATTTATACCCATGGGAACGGATTCTCTTGTATTCAGTTGTAACCAGGTGTGTTGTGGGCTGACCTTTTTCTGAACCCTTTTTGTGAATAAATAACGATGTGAGCTGGAGAGAGGGAGACACATTTGAACAGATGATCGCTTGGATGGTCTGTCTGATGTGGACCAGAAGCTTCTGTTAATTAAAACCTTTGCAAAGGAACTTCTTCAACAGAATCTCACCATTCAGTTAATTGAACACGCAAAGAGTACAATACTTAATATTGTCTACTCTAACACGTCTCACGTTAGACTTGCGTTGGGCATGAAAATAGAGCCTTTAGTGTTACGATAACACTCCATGACAAATTAGTCAATGTCACCATGGCTCACATCGGATTGTTTACAGTTCTAATGCTAGCTTAGTTTCGCTAGTGCTATTTTGTTGAAGTTAAATAGACGTTCTCGGTGACTATTCACCACAACTATGTACTTTCATACTTGCGTGCCATTATGAATAGCTATGTTTGAGAATCATGTTTGTGTATACTAATTAAAGTAAACCCAAACATTGTCGCATTACCACTAATCTTAACGCGGCATTCTGATTAATGTTGCGTTTGTGGAATTGAGTTAATTGCTAGCTTCTCCCGCTACACAGTAAAGTTTACTCCGAAAAAGACTATATTCGGTCCCAGTCTTCTCTAAACAAAGTAAACTTTCTACTTGGAAGAGAGGTTTTTTGTTTTTGTACACAAAAAACAACCAAAACTCAGCAGTTGAGGAACAATCACAGAACCTTCAGCTTGGGAGGCAGCCAACCTATCCACTTACCTATGCCACTCGTACTCTGTGTCAATATATTGCAGGTGTCAGGTGGAGTCCTCATATACCTCAATTTTTTTGGTCTCCCTTGGGACATATCAGCAATATGTTAGCTAAAAATAAGTCTAGTATAGCTGTGGTGGCTGTCTTACATGCTGAAAGTTGTGGGATCGTTCCTCAACCCTTGAGTGTTTTGTTGTTGCTGTTTTAGTATTTTGCTCTCTTCCAAGTGTGAAAGTTGACTCTGTTTAGAGTGGGACCAAACTATAGTCTATAGTCTTTTTAGAGTAAAATTTACTCTACGAAGTTTACTGTGTAGCTGCTCTTGTTAGCCGCTCCAGCTAGTTCTTGCTAGCCACTCTTGCTCGCTACTTATGCTAGCTCCAGCTTGCTGTGTTAATCGCTCACTCGTCCACTCGTAGTATGGCAGTAATTAGTGGTAGGCTTGTGGCGTGTGGTCTGTCTGAGGCACCATAGTGTATATGCTTAAAAATCGTTGCATTCTATTAGTTCACCACTAAATGGCACTAAATAAAGCACACTGTACCTTTAAGGAACAAAATCCACCCGTCTTTATCCCGTTCGACTGAAAATTACATCACAGTTGGTAGATGCCCGGTGGGCCAATGTCTTACGGGGCCGATGTGCCGCTATTCAATTATTTTCCTCAAATTTTACAAAAGAGACCAGCCCACAATTTAGAGGGAGCAGCCAATTAATCAATTTACACTATGGAGAGCAAATTGAACCAATCAACATCAGTGGTGGAGCTAGATGGTGGTCAGAAATCGGGTTGGGCCGGCGGGCCTATGTCAAAATGCCAGGGCCGATTATTTGTGCCAGTCCAGCCCCGACTTCACCCGTAATGAAAGGCATTGCTTTTGTCAGCAACTCAATGGGAGGAGGGATTAGTGAAGTGAGGCTATATTCAAATCTTGCAAACAGTTTTAACAGAGCAAATCCCAATGTCAATCAATTAGCTTTTCAATCGTGATAATATTTTTTCTGTGTATTTTACATTGTGCCATCATCCATGGAGGTTGAAAACAAAATAATGACGATATTATGACAAATAAAGGACGGATAAAAAGGTAAAAATTGTCAGAAAATAAATACAGGTACCTGTATTTTCTCAAGTATTTATTTTAGATATTTTTTTTAGTACAGTAGCTATCATTTCCATGGAGATCCAGTGGTAAAGCTTGTGGTGTTCTATTTTAACACAAAGGACATGCATGAAGTCTTTGCACTATTATTTTTTTGATCATGAGCATACTATAATCAACATTACAATTACTGCCTGATATGACAAACAACAACAAACATAAAGAAACATAATAAACATAATAACATCTAATTACAAGGATAGAACTTATTATTCTCAAGTAAACACATTTACAGTATAGTTGGCGTTAGAGTGAAAACGAGGCAAACATGTTCCTTAGTTCAGAGCTTCTTTGTCTTAAGCCTGTCACTCAAGATTTCCTACGATGTTAAATAGAGAACTCCGCTGTTAATTCCACAGCATCCTCTTAA